>NC_134578.1:55168691-55473838 GCF_050947875.1 Dermacentor variabilis
ATATACAGAAGAAACAAAACTACGCTAAAGAAGGGCTTTCATTTCGCAATTCCAAGATTGCCTAATGAAACGAAATAAATTGATCTAACCTAAGTAAACGTTGACACAGTCGCTAAACTACTCTCAATTTATTATTCAACTGATGGTAGGGTGGTCTAAATAGTTATAGGCACAAGAAATTGAGGACTAATAATTATTAGGTAATAATAAGGTTAATAATAATAATAATAATAATAATAACAGTTATTGTCTTGAAGACATATATACATTTGACATGAAAGGGAAAGCGAGGAGCAGGCTGGCAACCGGACGGGTCCCCAACGCCCGCCTACTCTTCAAAAAGAAGACAAACATCGATAGGAAGCAGGGGAGGCAAGAGGAAAGAAAGAGGAAGATGACAAATCTGAAATAATGAAGTAGAACACACAGTACAAGTCACACACAGTAGGGCCAGTCACTGCAGGTCACGCTCCTGAAGAATCTCAAGATAGAAGAAAAATTTGGAGGGCGCTTAAGCTTCGCTTTGAAGAGTCGAACGCGATAAATTTTAAAGATCCCTGGTTGCTTGCCACGCTTCACGGCAACCGCAGCTTTCTTGCGGATGCGTGTCGCCGAGCGCGATGGTGTTGTTGCAAGGAATCGAGCGGGCGCTCGTAAAAGGGGTCTTCGTTTGAGTTTCCGTGTAACAGAATGATTGTTTCTGGCACATTAAAATTAAAATCCGACGCTGTCACGTCTGTAGATTGTGTTTATGTCATATTCTACGATTTTTCTGACGTATTTTACTTCGAGGAACTCAATTAGTTCAGTAACGCATCCGCGGCATGCGAAGGGCCTGCGTGGTTTGGTACGGAGTGATTTTTCGCCAAGCGACGAGCGACGCCGGAGTGCGACACATTTTGCGTCAAGGGGCCCTTAACGCTATGGCGTTAATGGTGTCGGAGTTACAAACGTGAACCTACGCCAGCTAGTTCTAGAAAACTAAGTAGCGCGCGATGAGTCTGACGTGTCGAGACAACCACTATGCAAGAAAGCGTTTAGCACAGTTAGGGAAATGGTTATTTGCGGAACTATAATCCACTGTGGTGTTACGGGTGCCGCTACCCTTTCTACACTGCCCAACCAACGCCGCGTGCACCTAGCTTTGGGACTTCAGGCTACCAGGCCCGAAATTTCCATTGGCAAGCCCTGCGTGGCGAAAGCGCTGAGGACAAAATCACCGCGGCTTGCTTGGGAGCATCCCCCTTAGATTTCACGGCAGTGGGGTCAGGTAGCATGACGTCATCGATAAGACGCGGCACAGGCCTTCTGGTATCTAGGAGGCCTTGGCCTTACCCGTACACGGCAGCTGGCTGGTACTTCGAGCACCACTTCCTCAAGGGCCAGTTCGGAATCCCGTGCAGCGTCCGCGAGCGCAGGAATAACAGCATCTGGAACTACAGCGTCGCAATGTCAGCGCCCCAAAACGGTACCTGTCACAAGGGGAGGATGCGAGGACGCTCTCTTTGCAGCCGGGTCACCGTGTGGTACCGCCCAGTACCACCGCTACCACTTATGGCACCGCACGGTGGAGCTGTGCCACTGTGCGATTTGTACCGCGGTGCTAGATATGCAGTGTCTTCCTAATCGCCCCATGAAAAGGGTTAGACAGTCACGAGAAGTCGCGGTTGCTTCCCAAAGAATGCTAAACGCATGACGTAACAGAGCTCTCAGCACGAAATTCTAACCAGCAAATTAAATATGAAATCACTGCCTCTAAGCCGCTCCCACAAACAGCGACCACAGTTTTTTCGTGGTTTGTGTAACGTCCAAAGGTGCGGGACCTGACTGTGTTGACTCAGTCTGCTTGGAAACTTTCCGAAGCCATGTGAGCTGCGGCCAACCTGGCCACAGCTGTGGGAGTGTCCCAGCAGAAGCAAGCTCTGGATTCTACCCCGTATTTTCTTTTTCACCCGCGTAATAAAAACAGTACAATCAAGAGAACGCCAGCAAAAAACGTGTCAGACTGGTCGCCAAGACACGTGCGGAAAACAAAAGTGCGCATGAACACCGAGACATAATTCTGGCTCCTTAGACCGCGTTCGACGACTGCAGCGCACTAAAGCATGACATCTATGATTAGCTTGCGTTATTTTGAGAAAGCTGTCGCCGGTTCTGCGACTTCATTTTATCACCCGTTAGTGTTGCCAGACTGCCGTACGGTTTAACTATGACAATAAAAAAATTCAGACTGAAATACTGTGCCAGCCTGACTGAGCTTAAATTATGTGAGCTCGCTTTAGGACACTTACGGTCTAACACGTAATAGACAATGCGGACTCCAGAATTTGATGGCCTGATCTTTTCGACATTTTGAAGTGAACGAGAAGAATACGGGGGTTCTAAAAGCTCGATTTTTTGTTAGTGATGACTGTATATGAAGAAGACTGAAAATGAAGCTAACGAAAGCCTAGGGGAAAATGAATTCGCTTGTTTAATACAAGAAGGCACATATTTCGTTAAAGATCTAAGAAAAAGAAGTTTTGTGCGGTCCGCGGCTTTCTTCTTGCTCAAATGTCACAGAAATGTCGAATCCCATTGTCCGGACTGTCCATTGTAACACTTGGCACTATTACTGAGTGGAGTAGCCCGGGGGTGGCATACGGGGCATGCGCCTCCCCCCCCCCCCCTTCACCGCCTCGAAACGTCTGTGTTTATATGGGGCCTAGCCTGCCCCCTCCCTTCTCCTCACCTTCTCCGCCCTGGCCAAGTTGGTGCCCCTCCGTCCCCCTTTGAAAAAAAATTTTCTGGCCATGCCACTGCTGTTACTTGCCTGGCATGTCAAGACAAAACATTTAATTTGCCTTCGTCGGCACCTTTCGACGACTGGAATGTTTAATATATGGAGACTATGTCACTTCCACTTTCTGCAATACGGAATAGTATGGCCTTCGTGATTAGTTTTCGTTAACTCCTCAGGCGTGCATCCGAGGTTCGTAGACGAAAGCAACTTCGCATTTCTTCCCCACAGACCACGCAAGTAATTGTGCCAAATATTACATTGAATGAAACGGACCATCAATGGAAAATGTACGGGCTTCTCAGTGTACATATGTTTTCTGAAAGTAACTGAAATGCCGAAAATATGTCCAAGGGGCAAAACAACTCTGCTAAGGCCCCTACATCACGTGGTGACAGCCAATTGGGCACTTCTTACCCCGGTATGATAATTAACCGAGGAGAAATTTACTTGCCCACGGCCGTCAGCAAAATTTCTCCAAAGTCACATTCCCGTTGTATATATAGCGCCGATGACCATGGGCTACAAATTAATGAATCGCGGTCTAGGAAAAATCCATTCGCGAATTCTTTTTTTTTTTCGGTCAGGAGCATTTCTGAGCGGAATGAGTAAAACTCAGGGTTTTTACGTGCCGGAACCAATGGGGACTGTGGCATAATTTTGGCCACTTGGGGTTCCTTACGGTGCCCCACTGCATAATAAACGGTTGTGTTTCCACTTTGCCACCATCGAAATGCTGCCGTCGTGGCCGGGATGTGAACCAGCGACCTCGCGCGTGAAGCGTGACGCCTATAGCCGTTAAGCCACCACGGAGTGTACTTAAAAGTGGAACACTTTGTCTGAAGAAGAGGTGTTCTGTACAAATGAAGACATGCTTGTTTTAAATACTCTAACTCCCCCCCCCCCCCCCCCCTGCTATAACGCCTTCGGGCAGAGCGCGGTGATTCCTGAATAAAGAAAGAAAGAAAGAAAGGAAGAAAGGAAGAAAGAAGGAAAGAAAAAGAAAGAAAGAAAGAAAGAAAGAAAGAAAGAAATGTGCGTTTCACAAGCTCTCGCCACTGTTGCAGTGCATGCCTGAAGCTCCTTTAGAGCTTTTCCCCCGTGAACGATCTGCCGCTTGTAACGAAGTTGGCTTCTTGTCCCAGTGAATTTGTCATAGCAGTAATTTGCTGTAGCTGGTGGATTGAGAAATAAGTCGCGCTTTTAAATAAGGAAACAAGGAGACCACTGAATTAAGTTTTCACCCGAAGCACTGAATCGCAGTAGGAGTCTGCTAAAAAATGCAGCAGCACAAAGTGATCGCAATACTGAACACTCATGCAGAGAAATGAGATACGTGTCGATTTTCAGTCTCATTATACGCTGGCTGGGTAGTATGCATGCACTGAGCCGGTACCATGCCAAATGCAGCAGCAGAGGACATCATGAATACGCAAGTTGATGTGCATGGCAGCTCATACTGACATGCATTAGGCCGACTGCGAAAGTAACTACGCTGAAATACCCACGTTCGAAGTTCGTGAGCTACATTAAGAGCCTGTAATAGCTGACCTATGAGAGACGCCGTTGTGACAGTCACAAACCTAAATATTTGATTTGCACCGAAATTGCCGTTGTGGCCTGAAAACATGGCATGCACCTATGAGCGGATTGATGGCACATAGCGAGATAGTAAGTACACCATGAGAATAAAGAAACAAACAAAAACAAGACGTTATTTTAGTACAATGGTATCTCGCATGTACGAAAAAACAAGCGCACCTCGATCGACGTGCCTATACTCAGGAAATTTTTCAAGACACATGAATGACGATATTAACAGTGCAAATAACCTACGAGTGTAGAGAAAGCGACAGTCGTTCCTGAGTTGCCCAAACCAGCTGTTTGCATGCGGATAAAGTTCTAGAATGGCTAGGGGACTATAGCGGTCCCGTAGATGGCACTGCACTGTTATGCACCAAACGCATTTAGATTATAGGTCGAAATATCAGTACATCGGTCTCCTTTCTTCTTATTTTTCTTTTTTTAAGAAAGTGGTCGCCACGGTCGAAAATTGAACCCATGGAAATAGCACAACGTTTGGTGAGCCATCACGGATGGAATTTAGGTCCACAGATTAATATATAGCAATTAAAGCGGGCTTCTTTATTTACACCTTCTTATCACGCGAACAACCGCGGGATTGACTGCCCCGCCCGTGGCAGTATTGTCCTATAATGTCCCACCGATAATTTCCAGAGGGAATGAGATATCGTGTTGTCTCGCGTTAAGCCTCGCGTCATCTATTTCAGCATTTCCGTTACGTTGGAAACGCAATTGTTACGTTTGGAAACGTAACAACGAATGAAGCTTTCTTTGCCTCTCACCGGATGGACCCGAGGCCCGAGTTCACGAAGGATTTCGTTCGTAAGTACTATTTGCCATTAGCCATTCACCGTCATTAACCATTATATGTGCAACATCACGATTTGGCCTTGACTGTTACAAACTGTTCAATAGCGTGAGTGTTCTCTTTTATTTTTGGGAATGCAGTCGCAGATGATTTCATCGATGTATTCCTTGCGCCTCATACAATAACACTGAATGGCTCTGGTTGTATAAATATTAAGTCGATGTGCCTCGCTATTTACATGCCACCGATGGAGCACTGTTCTGTGTACACGTCGTGTTGAACCGTGGTTTCTAAAAGCTTGTGCTTCGTAGACGGAAGGCGCCAACGACGCTCAGTTACCACTCTTCGTAAGACATTTTGAATAATTTTATTAGGAGCTTAGTTATCTTTTTATTATCCGAAGTATTTTTTATTCTCATCAGGCCATAAGTGTGTTTAAAACGCAGAGCGCCCTCACGCATAGTAGGTACATGACAGCCATGTCAACTAGGTCAGACTTATGAATGCAGCTATGTCGTATGATATAACGACGAAACGCTTTTAATTAGAGCCGGGTACAGAGTTACGGAATATGCGATGTCAAATCCAATGAAATGAGCATGCAATGTTTCTCGCGGTTGGCACTCTAAGCAGAGAAGCTCCAAGCGTGCCGCGAACACTCTCCTTAAACATTAATTATGCATTTTTACACGAAAATCGCGGTTACACGGTTAGGAAATCTTGCTTAGTGCTTCCCTTGTTAATCCCCCCTTTACACGGGCACCATCCTAAGCGTTCTTCATGAAATACAGGCGTCAGAGCGATAGCTCTGTATCCTACTTCAGGACTTGTCATTTTTGATGATAAGCGGGGTCTGATTTCTTGCGAATTTATAATATACATTTCGGACGCAATCCATTTTTTATACTCCTCCTCCCCCATTCACTCCCTCTTTACAATCCCCACTCCATAATCTGCACTTACTGTCTTTGGTTTCTTGGCTTCCGAAAAATGCGCGCATTCTTGCACCTATCGTGTTATTTTCTTGTGCTAAGCAATTTCTTACAAATCACTAACCATCATAGTAGTTCACTAACCACTAGGATAGCTTATGATGGCAGCATGTTTACGCGGAGAGGGGCTCTCGTCATCCTGACTGCCACTGCCAAAGCGAACGCTGGCTACACGGCGGTTACGGCTATGGCTGTGGACACGTAGGCTACAGCCATGTTACACCCGCCATCATGACAAGCCGTGTGACAACCAGTGTGCCATTATGGACCCTACGGCTACAGCGGATACGGACACTGCTATGGGGGATACGGCGGCAACATGGGTTACGGCCACGGCTGCGGCTTCCACGGTTGATCGCATTAATCGAAGAGTGATGTATGGATGTGTCCACATGGAGCAACTTTGTCGCACATATATCCATGAGCGTTGTCTTGTTAGCAGTCATCGACGCGCTCACGGCTTCTTCAAGACGCTTTCTGTATCTAGTCTATAACCATGACATCGTATGTTATGCCTGCACTTTAAAAATTATGGGGTTTTACGTGCCAAAACCACTTTATGATTATGAGGCACGCCGTAGTGGAGGAAATTTTGACCACCTGGGGTTCTTTAACGTGCACCTAAATCTAAGTACGCGGGTGTTTTCGCATTTCGCCCCCATCGAAATGCAGCCGTCGTGGCCGGGATTCGGTCCCGCGACCTCGTGCTCAGCAGCCCAACACCATAGCCATTGAGCAACTACGGCGGGTACCTGCACTCTCGGTGACCCACATGATGGATTACAGTTAAAGACACTATGGATATCCGGCTCACATCAGGTGCCCAGCAGTTGCTGACGCTTTCAGTGCCAGCAAGTTTCTCGTACAATAATAAATTTCATAGCCGTTTCGTAGCCGTTTTGGCACTGCCGCAAAGGCGTGCTAAGCGAACCGTTTCACCGCACACAGCACTCGGCTAACTGACGTCTTGGGAAAGTGGAACGCGCCCGGAGGCCGTCAACATGATACGTTACCTTCAAGTCGACCTCCGCTTGGAGCAGCTCGTATATAAGCGTCGTGCACACCTCTCGAGAAACAGTGATCGCAGCAACTCCGCAGCAGTTCGCAATGAAGACCGTCGTGAGTGTTTGCTGTTGTGTGCCGCATTGGATTGACGCAGTGGATTGGATTCGAAACTCTGGCACTGGATACGGCTAGTTCAGTCTTCGAAGATGTCGTTGGATATTGGCGGCACAAATGACGCCGTGACGATATCCTAAGCTATTCGAGGGTATATTCTTATGGCCTCAGCACTGTCGAAAGAGGCTGGACGCTGAGGACTAAATAACCATGAGGGCTGCTGATCCAGAGCGTGAATATTTCAACGCAGGCAGTATTTTCCTTTCCAACAGATAAAGCGCAATCAGTGCTAGTATAATAAAATGTACAGGATATATATGTTGGGGCGGGGATAGTTTGTGATAGCTGCACGTCCGGGAAGTAGGGAGAGGGGCTAAAGCCGATGCCCAAGGTACCAAGAAAATTTCTCTTTCTTTTTGCAGCTGTGCACCCTCGTCCTGCTGATTGCAGTTGCCACGGCGTACGCTGGCTACTACGGCGGCTATGGCCACGGCTACGGCCACGGAGGCTACAGCCACGCTATCACCCACCATTATGACAACCAGAGGGCACACTACGGCTACGGAGGATACGGACACGGCTATGGGGGATACGGCGGATACGGCGGTCACGGCTACGGTCACGGCTTCTACGGTTGAGCCCATTTGTAGAAGAGATCCATTGTATGAATGCAGGCGTGCACTCGTATAATAAATCACCACTTTTATACCAGGCCTATGCTTGTTTAAGCAGACATCTGCCATAGCGGATGGATCAGTTTGTCAATGTGGATAGATCAGTTGGTCATTCTAGGATAATATTGTCGTTATAGTTTTAATTCTCCGAAAACTTCTGTGCTGCTCCACATGCTATGCATCTGCACATGGTCGCGCTTCTTCTCCTGTGAATGTTCTGTCACATTTCGACTCCCTAGCTGCTAAAATCATTAAAATACAATGCATTCAATAAAATGGATAGAAGATACTTTCATTCCATTCATCGTACAGAATTTGGCTACCGCTAGCATGTACCAATGATCATGCCGCGGTATCTTTTGCGCGATAGATCGCACTATACGTATCAGGAAAGCAAAATAGTTCTCTATTACAACACTACGTATGCTGTCGGCACAAGCAATGAGTCACATACATGGAACTCTGTCCATCGAAAGGATGCATGCCACGTAAAGCACGTCGAAGGGGTAGAACTTTTTTCCTGTGGCCAGTGGTATTACACAAAACAGTTATTTAGTGATGGCTAAATCAAAATGGGATTGTGTTATATCAGAACAGGGCTTCATCTCAAAGGTATGCGCAGCTGCATCTTTTACTACGTACACTGTCATTCTTTGCACTGCTCATGAAGATTCTAAGCTACACGCTATGAAGCGAAGAAAAAAGTTATTATTTAGAAAACCGCGGAGACTGTCAATAAAAACAACATTTTTATAAATTAACAAAGTAGAAAAAGATGCAACAATAAAGTAACTTCATCTCGTTGGGTTACAAGAATTCCTTATTCAATAGACATATTGATGCAGTTGAGGCTATAAGCCTAGCAACCTGCATGGTTCTGCATGTTCTGCATGCTAACGCTAATGCTTAGTGAATATAAGTGTTTTATTTTTTTTACTCGTATATGCATGGACAGCTCACAATTTCATTTTCTCCCCAGTGTTGCGATGCGGCGTTATACTATAGTCCCCTTTTTGCGCGCATTATGAATGAGTGAATGATGGAACGAATGAATGAGCTTTAGAAAGCATGGCCAATGGCCTCACGACGGAAAGGGGAGATGGGTTGGAGAATGGAAGTGGAAGGGTAGCACTGTGGTCCTGCCAACAAAAGTCCCATCACGTATGATGGAGAACCTAAGTCATTTACCGCTAGGGCACCAGCGCTATCTTCGAGGCTTCGTTGTTTCTGGGAGCGATCAATTCTTCATCGGAGTTCACGATCAGGTCCTTTAGTACCGACCTGCGCTGCTTAGCGAAGGCGGGTAGTTCCAGAAGAGGGAAAAGCGTACGTGTCTATACGAAAACGCAGTAATGATAGGCGGAGCGAAGAGGTACTCGGCACTGAAATTTTTCTGTTTTGGGGTTTGTTAGGATACGATGCGAGATGTTGGAAACTGAGGCAAGCGTTGCATGCCATCTGAAAATAAAGCGTTTCCCGCGTGAATTGAGCCATGCTGCGTCCTTGTGACTCAGCTTGTTAAAGTTAGGCCGACTACTTTGAGAGCTCACTCAGGTTAGGCGAACTGGTACCAAACCTGCGCAGCGGGCAGGTAGTCTTGCCCAGCTCATCGGGAATTCTTCCGCTTGAAGGACGCACCAGCGAGTTTCACTTGACTCGTTTCACCTAAATAGGCTATAGTTACGGTAAAAACGATGCGATGGACAAAGCTTTTGTCTACGGTTCATCAATCACTTTATTGTTTACGGTATTGCCGCAACCATCATCAGAACCATTTGCGGTACATTGAGTTGTAAGCATTGCTTGTCAGTAGCCGGCTAGAGTGCGTTAGCTCAGGCCGACCTCTATGCCTTCATTCAAATGAATTATTTCTATATTTCTCAGTAACCGCTTTTTTTTCTAGTAATACGTTATCAATATTGATAAAGAATAGTAAAAGCTATGCCCACCCAATGCCAAGTGGCTATGTCGTGGCGCTGTGGTGCTCGAGGTCGTGGGTTGGATCCCGACCACTGTGGCCACGTACTTATAGAGGCGAAATGCAAGAACGCTAGTGGGCTTAAATTTAGGGGCGCATTACGGAACCCCAGCTCAATGAAAATAATTCGGAGTCTACCACTTAGAAGTGCCTCATAATCAGATCGGGGTTTTGGCATGTAAAACTCGAAAATAAAATTTGCTTTAACGTTAAAATAAATGAATAATTTGTGTCCACGTTTCCTTGCAGCTTAGGCGACCTATAGTTTCAGCCATATGGCTGTTCAGGCTGCCCCGAGACAAAACTTCAGGCTGAGTGCTGAAGCTCATCCTACACAGACGCACACGGCAAAAAAAAAAAAATTGTGAAAAAAGAAATATGGCAGTTGTAGCGACATGCCCCTGCTGTTCTTTTTTCTGTCTCTCACTATTTGCGTACTTTCACTAAATCATTCTGTTAATATGTTTTCCAGTCATTTTAGAGAAAACAGTTTGTCACATACTTGACTCCTCTAGGGGACTAACTTTTTATCTCCCTTAATGCAGTTTTCAGGGAGTACAAAAAAGTCAGGTGCTGTTATGCGGTTGTACACAACAAAAGCACTCAACTATACCCGATAGCCACTCTACACAGAACATGTTCTCAGCGACAAGACAGCCGACACTACGCGACAAATTCCACATCGTTTCTGGCGCTTGCGCCATAAATCCCCATAAAGCCTGCGTTTGAGCGGTGTGACTGTTCTGCCGAGGATTAGCATGTTTTTTTTTTCAGAAATTAGGACTGATTGGCTCACCTATATGAGAACTGTATGCCTACTGGGCGACGAAGCCGTACAGAAATGTTAATTGAGGATAGCAATAAAAAAAAGCTATTCGCACGCGGTATCTATGAGAAAATTTTCACCCCACCCCATAGTGACCAGTTCTGTTAGAATAAAGAAACTCAGTTTTTTTTTCTTCAGCATAAACCAAACAGAGAAAAATATTTGCTTTTCAGGGAATCCCTGAGGTTATCCTTCCAGCAATTTTTTCTGTAGTGAAAAAGGAAATTCAGTCTTTCTTGGCTCCTTTGTCACAGTTATGTTTTAGAGTGCAGACTGCATTGCAGGAATTATTGCGAAGTCAATACACAGTCAAGCAATCACTATATTCTATTGGTGCATTCGACTCATCGTTTTCGAGCCCTCGGAACACATTCGGTCGGTTCTTTGAGAGCGCCGCGATACAGACCGGAGCATGGGAACGCAACAGAGATCTGGCGCAGTTCCGGTGACGTGGCTCCTGCAGCTTTCGTTGTTAGCGTGGCGCTGCCGCGTGGTTGCTTCCGAGCATGCTCGCCTCGCTTGCTTACAACACAAGAAGTGCTGACGTGTTTCCTCTTCCGGGCCTCCGACTGCTCTGGCGAGAGGCTGAACATTGGCTCGGTCACCCTTTCTCTGGTTCTCATCAAGAGCTGGCTCCGCACCGTTGCAGTCCGAGTCAGACCAGCGGTTCGCAAAGAAGCCGCTCTTCTAAATTAGGCTGCGAGGAGCGCCATAAATCCAGTTTTATACGGGAGCACTGGGTAGCAATACAAGTCCGTGAAAGGGATATGCGGCAGCTCAAATTGATCGCAGCCTTGAACGTTCTTGCAGAGACGTAAGGTGCGGTGTCAATATCCTATTTTATTGCACGCTGGCTGCATAATACATTCATTGAGCTCTAACTCATGAGCATACGAAATCACAGCAGCATAGAAACATAAGAATACGCAAGATGATGCGCACTGTAGCGAAAACTACTACGCGTTACGCAGACTGAGAGTAATTGCGCTGAAATGCCTGCGTTCAATGTTTGTCAGCTGCGTTATTAGCCGGATAGCTGGCCAATGAGAGAAGTCATTATGATCGTCATCGGCTTAATCTGGACCAGCTGGGTTTCTTTATCGTCGTTGTTGTTCATCTGCACAAGTGGCACATACCCATCGTGGGGGACCGCCTAGCAATTGGGGGGTTTGCCCAAAATTGGGGAAAGAACATTACTGCGCGCGGGATCGTCGTCGTAGCCGGGAAACATAGCGAATGCCCACACGCGTATTGACTGACACAAAAGGGTATAACAACAATATACAACAATATAAGAAAAGGAACAGTAAGGCTAAGACATTGCCCTTGCGTTGCGTTAACTGGCATGTATAAAATAGAAAAAAAAGCGCTCCTCGATCGACACCCCTAGCAGCACAGCTTTATGGACGCATCAATAAACAGGTAACCTGTAGAAGTCATAGATTAAGACAAAGAAAGTGACACAACACTCCTCCTGAGTCGTCAGTTATCCCATACCATCAGTTTGCATACGAAAAAAGCCCTTAAAGAGTGGCTATAGATAGCTTGCACGTGACGGAAAGGACGCAGCTTGCCATCGTGTTGGGTCACAAACATGGCGCCTATAAAGACGTCAGAGCTTGCCATCTATATGCGGCTATAAATGTCCCCTAGCTGGCATCTAAGTGACATACACCGAACGCTTGCACAATATATCTGTACACTGGCCGCCTGACTTCTTTCTTTTTTTTAGTAATGTGTTTGCCAAGGTCTAAACTGAATCAACGAGGATAACACGAAAGTCGCTTAGCCCCCAGGGATGACATCTTACTAGTCCACATACTAAAAAAAGTATGTTAACTTTAAAGATTTAGCCTTGTATAATTAGCGTTGTTGATTTATACCCTTTTACAACGCGAACAACTATGGCATTGAGTAATGGTGCATGGAAGCGTGCTAGAGATGTCCCACCGATAATGTCCCCATAAAGTTAGTGTTAGCGTTTTGGTACCCGCTTCACGTGTTTATTCCGCCGATTCCATTTAAAAACGTAACGACGCATGGAGGTTCCTTTGTCTCTCACCAGATGGACTTGGGGCCAAATTCACAAGGCATATCGTTTGTAAGGGCTGTTTGCCATTGACTAGAAGCTTTCGCTAACAATTATATGAGCGGCATCACTATTGGCTGAGATTTGCTCTTACGAACGGTTCTGTAGCGTAAGTGCTTTTTTGTGAATGCGGGCCCAGATGATTTCCCCAACGTATTCTTTGCGCCTTATACAGTAATATGTAGATGCCCTGGATGTCTAAATATGGCAGTGATGTACTCCGTTATTTACATGTCTGCCACGAAGCACTGCTATATACACACGTCTTGAACTACCGTTTTTAAATGTTTATGTGTCGTAGATGGCAGACGCCAATCTCGCGCCGTTTCCATTCCTCCCGGAACCTTATGCGTACTTTCCTTGAGTGCTTAGTTATGCTATCATGATTCCTAACTGTATTTTTTCTATTTACTTCAGGCCAAAAATATTTCTTAGGACGCCGACCACGTTGACGCAAATCGTAAACATCCCAGTTGTCTATGATGCTATGAATTCAGATATGTTGGATGATAACAATAAAACACTTTTAAGTAAAGCTGGATGCTGGGCTATGGAATACGTAGTATAAGGATTTACGGGAATACATACGCCATGTATCTCGCAGTTTCAACTCCAAGTGGAAAAGCCCCAAGTGTGCCGCGAACACGGTCTTAAAACATGAGTTCTACGTTTTTACACTTTACAGCAGTCTTGCTTCGTACTTTACCTGTTTATCACAACCATACGCGGTCACCTTCGTGCAAGATCTTGAGCAAATGTACACGTCCAAGACGATCGCTCTCTCTCCTACCTCAGAGTTTGCCATTTTCGATGAAATGCAGGCTGTGCTTTCTTTAAAGCTCTTGATGTACATTTCGGACGGAGTCGATTTTTCATGCTCCTTAACCCCCCCCCCCCCCCCCCCGCTCCTTTACCTCAATACCAAACCAAATCATGCGCATCGTTGTCAGGTTCATGGACATCCGAAAAATGCGCCCCGTATTGCAGCCGTAATGTTGTTTCATGATACGCAATTTTTTCATAATCCCTAACCACCAGAAGTTTTGACATGAAGCAAATGTCTCGAGCGTCTACCGGGAACCATTGTCTTGTCAACAGGCATCGACGCACTTACGGCTTCTCCGTAATGCTATCTATTTCTTGCATATAACGATGACATTGTACACTCTATTATTACAAGTTTTGCGACTCGCATCATAGATCACAATTAAAGACACCTTGGGTGTCCGGCTTGCATCAGAGACCCAGCAGTTGCTGACGCTTTCGATACCTGCGAGTTGCTCGAACAAGAATAGTTTTGATTGCTTCGTAGCCGTTTTCGCAGTGGCACAAAGGCGTGCCAAGCGAACCGTTTCGCCGCTCATAGCGCTCAGCTAACTGACGTCTTCGGAAAGTGGAACGTGCCCGGAGGCCAGGAACATGATACGTTACCTCCAAGGTTGCCTCCAATTCTTCACTAGAATAACTCGCTTGGAGCAGCTCGTATATAAGCGTCGCGCCCACCTCTCGAAAAGCACTGATCACAGCAACTCCGCAGCAGTTTGCAATGAAGACTGTCGTGAGTGTTTGCTGTTGTGCACCGCATCGGATTGACACAGTGGATTGACGCAGTGGATTGGATTTGAAATTCTTGCACTGGATACAGCTCGTTCAATCTCGAAAGATGGCGCTGGATGTTGGCAGAGGAAATGACGTTGTGATGATATCATGACCCATTTGCGGGTATATCCTTATAGCCTCCGCACTGTCGAAAGAGGCTGGATGATGAGTACTAAATAATAGGGGCGTTCGAGTAGTGATTTTTTATACAGAATCGAATACGAATCGACTAGAATGTAGAATACCTTTCGAATATTTTCATAACATGGATAACAGTTATCAGAATTAAATAAAGCGATACTCACATCTCAATATTCCTAAAGTTGGCAAGTTTTTGTCATTACGTAGTACGTAATAAAGCGTTTATTTATAAAGGCACGAATGAATCAGTAGGAACAAACAAGCAGTTTCTGCACATGCGCAGGGCTCTTCAGAAAGTGCGAATGATCGCTCTACAGCCTGGAAACTATGGCTACCTAAGTAACGTCACCTGTTGCCCTACGCAATTTCTCGTGTTTTATGTCTACACCATGCCTGCAGGCTGTTAATTTATTGCAATTTTGCCTCAATTTTATGTTTATTTTAGTGCCGTTGACGTATTGAAATACTCGAAAATTATTCGACAACTATTCACATTTACGAAAAGTGACTGTTCGGTTTGAAGGCAGGCTCTAATAGGACATTATTCAATACGTTATCTATATCGAAAGTTTCGAATATTTGCACAGCCCCTACTAATAAATAACCGTAGGGGCTGCTACTCCAGTGCTTCAATATTCTGACACAAGCCGTGTTTTCTTTTCAAACAGATAAAATAAAATGCAATCAGTGATTGTACAATGAAACTACCACGATATATATATATATATATATATATATATATATATATATAGTTTAACATGGCTGCATGTCGGTGGAGCTAAACTCGATGCTCAAGGTAGAAAGAAAATTTCGCTGTCTTTTTGCAGCTGATCACCCTCCTCGCACTGATTGCCGTTGCCGCGACGCACGCTGGCTACTACGGCGGCTACGGCCACGGCTATGGCCACGGAGGCTACAGCCATGCTATCACCCACCATTATGACAACCAGAGGGCGCACTACGGCTACGGAGGATACGGACACGGCTATGGGGGATACGGCGGATACGGACACGGATACGGACACGGCTTCTACGGTTGAGCCCATTCATCGAAGATACATTGTGTATGAATTTGGGGTTGTACTCGTATAATAAACAGCTACTTTTATCCCCCGCCTACGCGTGTTTGAACGGACATATTCCTTAGCGGATGGATCAATTTGTCGAAGTGACGTTCTAGGGCAATGCTGTCGTTGAATGAAACTTCTTGATTCCCCGAGGACGTCTGTGCTGCTCCACATGCCATGCATCTGCTCGGGGCCATACTCCTTCTTCTGTGAACGTTCGGTGACATTTGGAGGCCCGTGCTGCTAAAATTGAATGAATTAAATAAAGTGGGCAGAAGACAATTTCATTCCATGCATTTATCGTACGGAATTTGGCTACCACTAGCATGCCACCTATGATCACGCCACGGTCGGTACTTAATCTTTTGCGTGATTGATAGCGCTATACATTATTAGGAAAACAAAATAGTTCTCCATCGAAACACTAGTGGGCTTTCTACGCAAGCTAAAATTTGCATGCATGGGAGCCTTTGTCCATGGAAAGGATGCATGATACCTAAAGCACGTCGAAGGCACAGAACTATTTTCTTCCGGCAGGTGGTATTACGCAAGACGATTATTTATTGATGACCAATGAATTAAAATAGTACTCTGCTATACCAGAACTGTGCTCCATCGCAAAGGTATGAGAAGCTGCATTGTTCACTGCATACAATGTCCTTATTTGGCAATTCTTGTGAATATTCTACGTGAATATTCCTGTGAACATTGTAAGGTACACGCTATAAAGCAAAAAAAAAGTTTAATATGTGGAAAACCACGCAAACTGCCGATAAACACAAAATTTATAAATTTACATAATAAATAGGACTAACATTAAAGTAACTTCATCACATCAGGTTATAACAATTATTTATTCAATAGATGATTTGATCCAGTTGAGGCTATTAGCCCAGCAACCTAAAGCTTTAAAAATCACGTGTGCATGGCAAACCTGATGCATAGTGAGTATGACTGTTCTATTCCCCATTTACTCGAACGTCAAATACTTATGATTTCATTCTTTCTTCACGATCGGCTGTAAGTGAATGAATGAGTGAATGAATGAATGAATGAATGAATGAATGAATGAATGAATGAATGAATGAATGAATGGAGCGTTTTATTTCGGAGAGGATGGCTCGGCCTCGCTGGGGAAAATGGAGGTGGGCTAGAGAATGGAGGCAGAGGGATGGCGCTGGAGTTCCGGCAGCAAGAGTGTCTTCATGTATGATGGAGAACCCCAGTCTTCTAGGCGTACCGCTGGGGCACAAGCGCTATCTTCACGGCTTCGTTGTTTCTAGGAGCGATCGATTCTTCATCGGTGTGGACGGCCAAGCCCTCCAACGCATACCAGCGCAGCTCCGCGAACGCTGAATAGTCCCAGAAGAGGTAAAAGTGTATACGTCTATGAAAGCAAAAAAGATTATACGCGAAACAAAGTAGTGTTCGCCTATTTTAGTGTTCAGTTGTCAGTTAATGCAGACGTGTTTTACAGCATGTAGACGAGATGCGAAATAAGGAGGCGAGCATTGCGTGCCCCCTGGAAGGTAAAGCGTTTCCCGCGTGAATTGCACCATCAACAAACGATCTCACGAGCCAGCAAGCACTCTTATATGCAACACTAAGAAAGCGACTGTGCTTAAAATAATTTATTTGTATTTCCGCCAAAGTGCTACAACAATGGCTCGTAGCTGAACATTCAGTAGCAAAGCAGCGTACGTCATCGGACTTATGTTGATCGCATAAGTTTCTTCACGCGTGCGGAAGTGTCACCTCCACGGTCTGCCGATTCCATTGATAGAATCCGCGACATCCACAGTCACCAAACCGGAACATCACATCTCTTAAAGCGCAGACACCGGAATTTCGCTCACAATTGTCGCGAGATATATATCGGCAGATTCAGTCACAGAGACCGATGCAACCTCAACGAAACGTTCGGGCTAACATATGTTACTTTACAGCAGCACCTCATTATTTTCTTAGTGGCTGTGGCTAAGGACGAGGTCATGTGTTCAAATCCTAGACACGGTGGCTTCACTCAGGTGGTAACAATATAATATAAGAAAAATGCTCGTATACCGGTCATCGGCTGCATGATAAGGAACCCCCAGGGGTAAAAATAATTCCATAGCCCTCCTATATAACAGGATCTCGCAGCCCATACACCTGGAGCTTAGGACAATTAAGTCAGCGAAGGAATTAATTAATTCATTACCGCATAAATAAATGATCGATCACTCAATCAATTTGTTGATTTCACCATTTATAAGGAAACAAGGTTTTAACGGATCTTTTTTTTTTCAGATGCGCCTTGAATGGCTAAGGGAGAAAGCTGGAGGGCCTAACCTGAGAATGAAAGTAGGAATAGGCCATTTCTCTTACCTGGAATGTAGGTGCCCTCATTTGCCTACACAGCGCACTTATTTATTTACTTAATTTGCAGTCACAAAAACAATCACACAGAAGAGGAAGGGTCATTTAGCGGACAACTGCCATCAGAAGAGGCACTAAACTTGCCAGCGCTAAAAAAAAAAAAGGCGAAAAGAGAAGAAAAACAACTACCTTGAAAAACAGGACATCTCCTAAGATTGATGACGCCAATGGTGCATAATTTGGAGTAATATTTAGCAAACGTTAATATCTGTCAATTTATGTAGTTTGCTGCTAAGTTGAACTCTATATGAATTTTACAATTTTTTACGTGTTCGCACCGCCGCTATTGTTGCATAAAAATTCATAAAGAGCGTGCTTGAGTCATTTGATTCAGCAGCCCTCGTTAGGTTAGCGACAAATTTGCTCCATGAGAACAAGTGAATGACATGACGATTGCGTGTCTGTGAAATTGTTTACCAAAGAATGTGCGATCTATATTAAGGAAACAGAGAATACATAGGGCAATCTAAATTATCTGCATACTATTGCATTTGTTTCTATTCGTCTTGGCATGGTTTGAAACACCGGAAAGTAGTGCAAGGGTGGTGCACAGGATTGGTCTGGTGAGTCAGAAATCACCGGCTTATCTTGCGTGTTACGCGCGTCTCTGTATTCTATGCGGCTTGTTCATGTGTTATCGGCATAGCATTTTTAATTTTCATGCCATAAGTGTTCTGATAATTGATGATATCCAAAATAGGCCCTTGGCGCTTTCTTTCCAAGCAAGTAATTTTGTACTAATTGAGCTGGCGGACGATAGAGACAATGCGTGCTCTTTCACGTTTCTTAGGCGACACGGGCCTGGACTCACGCTTGTGATAACATTTATGCAATGTGTCCTTCACCTCGTTCCTCCCATTATCATCCCTCATTGTGACCCTTTTTCTTCCCCTCTTCCCGTCCCCTCACGTGGAGTAGCAGGCCAGATGCTCCATTTTCCGGCCGACCTCTCCACATTTTCCAATCATTAAACTACTTCTCTTGAGTCTGTCCGGAACTTCCAGTGTGAAGACGCGCGTTTTGCACGTAGAGTTCTTTTCGCAACCTTACATCGTTGCTTGTTCAATCAGGGCAGCCAACAAATACGCGCTTTGTTATCTCCGTGATGTTTAATATCTTTCACCGTTGCCAGTCATCAGTAACAGGTATCTTCGCATAAGTGCTACGCAAGTGTCTATGACATACTATTTCCCTGCGCACACGAAGTGCTCTGTAACATGCAAATTTTCCTGATTCTCAGAAATATACTTTAATTCGAGGACATAAGTGCTTGTCGAACAAGTCCTTTAAACATTGTTCGATGCCTCCCGTCATGACGTTACGACGTAGGCAAAACTTTTATTGTTATACTTACTTTTGAAGGAATCGGGACTTTGAAGTTGTCGATGCTGTTAAGGCTAATGTTTTGATAGTTTTTCGCATTTACAGCTGCGAGATTTTAATGAATGGCTGTTGCTTCGACTACTAACAAAGGTGTTACTTTTAAGGCCCACCGGCTGTCCCCTCCCAACAAGCCTAGCTTCTATCTCTCTCCCTCTCTTTTTGTCGTTTTCAGAGGGCGGCAAAGCGTGTTAAACGAACTGTTTCGCTGGCCAGTGCTCCGCTACTGGAAACGTTTGAAAGTAGAACGCGCTCGGCATCCAGGTGTATCCACGCTATAGCCGCCCCCGGTTGACCTTTAATCCGTCACTGGAATGACTTGTTTGTCGGAGGCGGTATATATAAGCCCGACGACCAGCCAGTCGCAAGAGCAGTGCTCGCCACAACACCCCAGCAGCTCACTATGAAGGCTCTCGTGAGTATTCGCTGCTGGCGGTCCAGACAGTGGACGGGCACGTTATTGAACTGTGCCCCTGGAGTTGGATATGACAATCACGCTGCTGGGAGATACGGACGGATATTTCGGCGGCAGTTGAAGCTGTGGGGATGTCAGGGGTTACTGTAGTTGGGCCTTGCGACGTACAACAGCGCCGGTGTGGACTGAGGCGATGCATTTTTTTTTGTGTCCCTTGAATGAGTGTGTGAGGGCGTTATTGAACTCTTCAGAAAAGACATCACTTATCGCAAGCAGGCGTAGAGTCTGGCAGGAAAAAAATGGCAGGTCCAATGGATTCGTATCTCAGCTATTTTATGTTTTGACCTTTTTTCCCGGGCCTATAGCTTTATAGACTGCTTTACTCATGCGTGTTTGTTACAATTTATCGTTATTACTATTAAAAGCATGCAGTACCCTCACACGAGCAATAACCATTTATATATAACAGGCGTTTCTATAGTTATAATTTCGGTTGAATTTAATTTAATTGTCTCTTGCGGATATTGAAATTCTACTCCTTGACAGGGTTTACTGTTAGAAATGGATATTATTTGCCCAAGAAATCGAAATGGATAATTTCTTTATTCATTTAAAGTACCATAAAAATTAAAAGACATTATAGAGGGGAGTGTTGACACAAAATATGTTTAAACTGTGAACCAAAATATCGCAACATTTCAATTAAATTATTCTAAAGAGAACACAAACATCACCATAAAAGCGTAGGCAAGCTTAATAACTATACAATGCCTAGCTATGTAATAACAAAATAGTAAAAGCTAGAAAAAGTAGTTTCTCTATCATACAATAATAACTAATGCAATCATAAATGCGTAACGATTTTGAATGGTGTCTAGTGTGCGCAACTGTAATACTGCTCGTTATATTTATATATGTCGCAGACAGGAATACAAAATGAAGTCGTCCTGCAATGTTGAACCCCAACTTTAATAACATGATAAGGTATTCGCGAGATGTGCTCTATGATCAACTAAATAATAATAAAATTTGTGTGTAATTATTCACCTCATTGTAAATTACGAGTTATCGCAAAGTTCTCAAGGCATGTCCCCATAGTTTCTGGGCGTGCACAAGTTTCCCGATATGCGTTCCGAAAGAATACGACGAACTGCATTCACCTTGCAGCTCAATTTGCCTGGCCCTGCTTAGACATTCTGTTTTAAAAAGAATCCAAGGGAAACAAAATCGCATTTTACCGCAAATATAACGGCGCTTGTCCTAATGCTGGCGCTAGCTTCAAAGTTCTCTCCAATTGTGCGTGCCTAGAGGACTAACTGGCACCGACTCGGAGATAGAAAGATTAGCACTCAAGTAACTACAGAAAAAAGTTTGAGAAATCTAGAACATGGCGATTATTTTCCAAACTGCGTTAAGGTGACAACACACACACACACACACACACGCACACACACGCACACACACACACACACACACACACACACACACACACACCCACACACACACACACACACACACACACACACACACACACACACACACACACACACACACACACACACACACACACCTCCTATTTTTTATCTATTGTACTCATATAGAGAATATTAGTTGCTGCGTTCAAGGAATGCAAGTGATGGAATAGCGCCTGCAAAGTGCATTTCTGCTTTACTCGAGAAGGCTGTCATAACGTCTATCGATGTTAGACAAAATGGGTGAAGAGATATGCATAATTTATTGTTTAACGTTCATACTAAACGACAAGTACATGCTATTTTAAAGAAAATGCCCGAAGCTGGCAAGGCCCTTCAATGGGAGATAAGCGCAATGGCTGGATTCTTTTGTTATAGCCTAAAGCGTACCGAGTTCACTAAAGCACCGCAGAATGCTCGCTAACAAATTGGTGCACCAGTTACCTAAGTTATTGTCTTGGTTGATTTCATTTGCATTATGTAAATAATATCTGAAGCTTCAGGTACAATAGAGCCTAGAGATGTAGCCTGCACAAACGCAGAACCATATAAACCATATATATTTAATAAACTAGATGATCCGGCTGTGGAGGAGGATAACAATAATGATGATGATGATGTTGTTGTTGTCATTGGCTGCAGGCGGATCTAGAATTTAAAGTCATGCCGGCAACCGCTCCGCCCGAATGCCTGCTTTCAGGAAAGTTCGTCACTGTTCAGAATACGGCTGAACATGACGACTCGCGCAGTGAGGCGGGAAAGGACTTACTGCTTACTTTGTAACCCTGTTATCGCGACTAAAAGTTGTTTTCTTCGGGTGCTCATCTGTAAGTAATAAATCCTGAGATTTTTTGGTGCCAGCGAGGTATTTTAGGCGAAACTAGTGGCAGGTGATCGAATGCCACTTTTCGTTGTACGTAGGTGATGCTGAACTTGGCTGGAAATAAAAAAAAATTCTGCCTATTTTCCTGCCAACAAAGAAGACGTACAAGGCAGCGAATTCACTAGCCAGAATTACTGGTGAAAGTCTACTGCTACAGAATTCTAGAATCTTTTCTTTCTCTTTATCATTGATAACGTGAGGGTCACTGTGACATTACTGCTAAACAAAACGGCTCGTGCTTGTTGCTACTTCAGGAAGGTATTTTAACGCCCACTATGTTTCTCCTTCAACTATTCAAATAACTCATTTACTAATGCCATAATAAAACGCTAATGTCTTTTATTTGACCAGAGCGGCTGCCTGCGGTACTTCTAGATTTATTGAATTAACGTTACAGTAACTCCCTCTTCAGTTGTGCATGTTCGTCATCCTGGTTGTCGCTGCCACGGCAAGCGCTGGCTACTACGGGGGCTACGGTCACGGACATGGAGGCTACAGCCATGGTATCACGCACCATTACGATAATCAGAGGGCGCACTACGGCTACGGAGGCTATGGTGGCTACGGAGGATACGGCCGCGGCTACGGCGGATACGGCGGATACGGTGGATACGGAGGCTACGGCCACGGATTCTACGGCTAGGATCTTCAACCGCTGACTGAAGTGTGATGTGTGGATGACGTGATCACCGACAATAAAAAAAATGATGCTCGTGCCCTTCGAAACTAAGACGTGTTGACTTTTTCTCCAACGCCTCTCTCTCTCTCTCGCACAAGAAAAGCCGCGTTCACATTCAAGTGAAGCAATCCTCTCGGATGCTTTGTGAGAAGATCACCGGGAAGTACGATAGTGTACCACTGCTCATTCAGAGGACGGCCGTACCTGTAAAATCAACTGCTCCAAATCACACGCATTTACAGTTAAATAAGGCTCTTGACCTAATTGGTGCTACGTCGTTCAGTTCGATGCCCTACTTTGCGCACGAAGGGCAGCACTGCTAAGCTCGCCGTCATCATTCGTTCTTGTCGTCCTCCTTATATGTTGTCCTTCGGACATAAACCAGCTCAGGAAACAGAGTGAATTACCACAATTTCGGTGGAGTGGCCGCCCTCCGACAATAACATCCGACAACCAAGGAGGTAGAAGTTAATAAGCTGCCGGTAGGAGGAAAAAATAACAACAGCGATCACTAGAACCTTATCACCACGCATAAAAAAAAAGTTTTTTTTCGTCGCCTCAATAATAGCACTTGCTCTCTGGGGAATATTGGCCAAGAAGCAGGCGGGATTTATTCATTATAAAGTATATGACACGAACTTGTACTTGGAATGTTATAGTATGTGTGGGCGCTGTTTCCAGCGAGATATAAGAAAAGATTTCAATAACGAAGACTGATGTCATCAGAACGAAGCGATAGACACTTCCGATATTTCCCCCCCATGGTAGCTTTTGTTTGGTGCGGATCAAGTTGCAAATGTCGACTGATCGCTATCGCTAACAAAGATATGCCAAGGGAGAGAATTATAGGCGAAGGAAACCCCAATAGTATGCAGTCACCTTCCTCAGAATGAAGCTAGAGACCTTTCCGGAACTTTCGCACTGTAGTCGCTTCTTGTAGTGGATAAAACATGCGCCACACTGTGGCGCATGTTTTATCCAGTATATGTTCTTCTCCTCAAGCCGCTAGCTCGAGTCTCGAATAGCAAGGCACTGTCCATTGGGTTATTGTACTGATTTTCTGCCAATATAATGCTTTGTCGCAATTGTAGACGTCCATGTCATTTTTTGTTTGCATTCCTTTGCATCCAGTATACCCTCCTTGTTGCTCTCACTTTCTGTTTGATGACTTCAGGTAGTGTATTTGTACTTTCAATTACCCCGTACTTGGTTTCCAATTTTCCTGACCTCTTCATTCATTGCGTGTCCAAACGATTGAGGTACCAATGTTTGTGAACATTAGCCGCCCATTTCTTATAAGCAATGTTCCTTGGCTTTCTTCAAAATAGTTTTGCACAATGCTTCTTCACCTTAAACGAGGTGCAACGCATGTGATCGTGCACGGCTTTACTTGTTGTTTTACTGGGAGTCTCCTACGCCAATTGACCCGGTCACTTTTGGTTAGCTTCCAACATGAACAAGATTTTTTATTTTAATCCCAGAATGACATTTGCGAACAACTAGGAGTGGCACCATTACTCCTTTCCAGATGCCTTGCATTTCCTCATATTTATTGTAGACCCAAACATCTCCATATTTCATTATTGCTGCATTCCACATCTACTTCCTCCTCGAACTATCGTCGTGGAAGCTTTAGGTCTTTCCTTCGTTTATGTGTACACCAGGGTATTTGCATTGCTCGACAATTGGCATGGTTTCCTGTTGATTGGATACCACGTAGTTACTCGTCAAGCCATTACAGCTAACAGTTCCCGATTTATCTGTGCTAAACCTAAGACCTAGATTCAGTCTCAGTTTCAGTTTATTATTCTTTAAATACAATGAATGGGTAAGATGCAATATACAGATGAGGTTTTCAAGGTCAAAGACCGCAACGGGACCCTCGGTTAATAATAACATTGGAGAGACGCATGAAAGATGAGCAAGCTAAGTACAAGAAACAAACACAATCGCGAAAAATACAACATAGAAAAATTAAATAAACGAAAACAATTGTCAGTATACAAGCCTATAGTGAACAAAATAATTGTAGGTGAACTGCCACTTATATACGCAAGTCTCTGCAAATTGCTTGCATCGTAAGCTAGTTGAACTATGTCTTCCGAATACATCAGCCCCGTGACCTTCTGTTACGCCCTTTGCCCATTACGAATGTAAGATAAGTCACAACCCAATTCACTGTTTTTCAGTCGTCTTTCTACGCCCTGATATAGAGCGTGAACAACAATGGAAAGAGATGAATCCTTGTTTCAGTCCTCGGTGAATTTTCTTTTATTATGTGAATTTCTTAAATTTCCAACTGGCTTAAACTCCGTTGCCCATATATACGCCCTTTGCAGCTCCGCAAAATTGTCATATATGCTCTCGTGCTTGGAAATTTCCCACAGAAATTCCCTGCTTACGTTGTTTCAAGCTCTCTTCTTATCTAGAAATGCTATGCACAAAGGTCTGTTCTTAGCTACTGAAGTATCTATGCACTCAAAACAAAAATATTGCCCTCCCAGCATCTCTAGCCAGAAACTATTTTTCTACAGCCACTTCAGCAGTTCCAATTTTATGGCTTGCATTTCATTTCTACGTTTCCCCGACGTTACCATAACTGGTCTGTACAAACTCGCCTTATCATTTGCCCTTGTCAATAAGGTTCATCCTAATTTCACGTCTCTCTTTCAGAATTTTCTTTGGTTTAATCACTTGCTCTATGGCACTAATTAGCTACGCCTTCCTCTTTGGACCCAGCCGTTTGGATTAGCTTTGGGTTATATATTCTGATTTCATCTTATCTTGCTGCCGTTTAGTTAGGGACGTTTTCATTTGTTCTTTTCTTCGAGTTGAAATTTTTTGCGTGGTGAAACCCACAGTTGCTGCACCGTGAAAGGCGCAATGTCTTTGGCGGTTGAATTGTCAGTGGCTGCAGTTGACGCATGTGGTACAGAGGTCATACATTTACAATCGCTGCGGCAGTGTGTAGTAGCGCTATGTAGCATGTACTCCGCCATTGACAACCATTGCAGGCGAAATGCTGCTGTACACATTTGCGCCGTTTTCCACCTGTTTTCGATAATTAGACCAATGACACTAAAAAAAAGGTTTCAGGTAAGTATCTCGGAGGAACATACGACGCACAAAAGGTTCACGTTCCAGCAAAAACCCGCAGCATAACTTACCATCGCATGTAAAGCGGGAACAGTATTAAAAACAGAACCTCGCATCTATATAGAAAGTGACCAAATGTGCCGTAAACCAATTACCTTCCAATTTTGGAAATAAATGATACGATGCGGCTTCTACGTCAATCACGAGAACAAAATCATTTGTGAACGTATGGAGCCGTCATCTGCACTTTGACATATTATTGCGGATTTGTTTCTTCGTTCCTTGCTCTATTTCTTAGATATTTTTTATTGTTTATTAGGCTGACTGCCGAAGCAGAATATATGTTTACCCTTTTACGTGTAATATTTATTATCATTATCTTTATTTTGTGACAATTTTGCATCCTCATTTTAATCAGGACATTTGCGAGCGCCGCCCCCAACTTAAGTGGCCACTGCGCTTCAGTGACACTTTGCGGCAATTCTCGAGAAGCGTAGCGCATTCGTCAGTTGAAGAGTGGCGCTGTGGTCAGATCGGTGTAGTAGTGGACGAAGTAGAACAATGGAGACGTTTAGCCTGTTCGCTAGTCCTGCAAACGGGGGCGATTTGGGCGTATTGCCGGATGGTCGGGGGCGTAAACGTAAGCGGCCGGAGCGGTGCAGCCTCCTGGTGTTGCAGAGCTCAACCAGACAAACACAGAGCTAAAATTGCAGTAACCTCCTTTATACTGCTTCGCCTCAGGTGCAAATTTTCGGTAGCGGTGTACTTGTGTTCACAATTACACCGCTGTCAAAAATTTACACCCCAGCTAAGAAGAATATAGTAATTGGCTCTGTCTTTAGGTGGTTGAGCTTAGCACCACCAGCAGGCGCCACCAATCTGACCGCTCACGTTTACGGCCCCGGTCATCTGGCAAACCGCCCGCGCTTGCCGGAATACCGGACGCGCTAAAATTCTCTATTATTTAGAGAGTGCCACGTTGGCTAATCCCTCCAAGTGGGCAGATTCCACTGCCCATGCAGCCATCACTACCCCCACCACTACCATCATCATCAGATTTAGAGCGATTGCGTGTCTTTGGCGCAGACGAAGAAGAAGAGGAGGAGGAGGAAGAACGGGAAGATGCGCCATGGTGGACGCCCCCAAGTCCGCGGGAATTCAGCGGCCCCTGGACCGGGCGGCCGTGATGGTGTGCGCCGTGCTGCTGGTGCTCGTCGCGCCGCTGGCGCTCTGGTTGCTGGCGGCGTTCGTGGCTCCCGCCTGGCCCCCGGTGCGCACCAACCGCAGCGGCCCCAACTGCGCCTCTGCCACGGTGCACGAGCTGGCCATCATCGGCAACGCGAGCCTGGACCCGTGCGACGACTTCAGCCACTACGCGTGCTCCGACCGCCAGCTGCTGGTCAGCCACGACGTGCGCCGGCACGAGTTCCTCAAGGCCGTCGTCAACCCGACGTTGCAGGCACGGTTGCTATATATATATATATATATATATATATATATATATATATATATATATATATATATATATCAAACGTATACTTTGGTTGCAGATCCACCGCGACGTAAACTTTATACGAAATCTAGGGCCTTCTACTTCATCTGTTAGTTTATGGGCCAGTGGGTGCGGGGCATGGTTGGGGCTCCCAGCCTTGGAAATCTCTAATGCTCAAAAAACTTTAAGGCACGAATGCACTCACTTTGAAAAGCCTGACTTCCACAACGCAGCGTACCCAAATGGCGGAGTCTTCAACCAACATCTCTTCCATAGCAGTAGGACTGATCTTTTGCTAAAGGCTGCACACTCAAGCTTGAAAGAGTGCGAGACTTGAATATATATATGAACTGAGCTTGCGAAGTGTCGCCTTCTCCCGTTTAAGTTTTGACGAGAACCCTGAATAAAGTGAGAAGGATCACAAGTCGCCATACTGAGGGGAACATTAGATGAAATTATGACGAAATTGCACGCAAGCACTTTATCTCGTGTACTTTTGGAGGCTTCCACGCCTTGCAGTTGTTACTGCTGTAGAATCCGCCAACAGCTGAAGTGCGGCCACGAAGTGAGCGTGGCATAGACGCATATATATATATATATATATATAATTTGCTGTACGACTAGCTATATTTGCGATTTGCGCTAGGCAATTGCAGAAGCGTACGCATTTGGGCTGGTTGACTCGTGTCTTGAGCAGAAACAGCGCCAAGGAACAGGACGTATACGAAATGGACACACAATGGCACTGCCAATCAATCAGATGTTGACTTTATGCATGCCATGCTTTCCGTCCACTTATTCTGAAGCAGATACGATCCGTGTGGAAGTGACTTTGTTCCATATCACTTCCACACGTGCTTCCTTTCCGAGTGTTTTGTTTTTGGTGCAAAGTGGTGCATTCTATATGCCATTTGAAAGAATAAAATTTTGGTTAGTAGTCAGCGCCATTGTCTTTACTTTTCTTATACCCTGCTCCTTTCCGCTGTTTCCGATCAACACAGTTGCAGTGCAGTCGGCACTATCATTTCCTTTATTTTTTATTTAATTTAATAAGCAGCTCATTACTATTACTACGCCTGAAACTGGGGCTCACAGTCCGTGTCAAAAGTTTGAAAGCACTTCGTCAGCGTGAATATTGGCCACCGAACGTTGGGGCGCTGATAATGAATAGTACATCTGGATTTCATAAGCCTATTGCAGAAGCCTAGCCTATTCATTAGCGCAAATTCTTTCTTTTTCAGCGAGACTCTGGAGGTAAAAAGACTTTGGAGTGGCCAGGGAGCCAGCATTCGGCTACAGGCGGTCTCACATGCGCAGTGTATTCGGAACTTTCGATAAATGCTTTGCTTGTGTGCGATGAAAGCGCGTGTTGTGCAGCTTTCTAACAATTTGCGCTTATGACAAAAGCTGAGTGTAGCTTATGTACAACGCACGCCATGAGATCCCCAGTGCTGTCAAAGTCTACAGCCGCGCATTGCTACATTTCCCAAATTGTCGGCACTCTTCATCGAACTAATCTACTTTGGATCGTTGTAGCATAGAAAGCTGACTTATTTGGCAGCTCAAACGTATACTTTGGTTGCAGATCCACCGCGACGTAAACTTTATACGAAATCTAGGGCCTTCTACTTCATCTGTTAGTTTATGGGCCAGTGGGTGCGGGGCATGGTTGGGGCTCCCAGCCTTGGAAATCTCTAATGCTCAAAAAACTTTAAGGCACGAATGCACTCACTTTGAAAAGCCTGACTTCCACAACGCAGCGTACCCAAATGGCGGAGTCTTCAACCAACATCTCTTCCATAGCAGTAGGACTGATCTTTTGCTAAAGGCTGCACACTCAAGCTTGAAAGAGTGCGAGACTTGAATATATATATGACCTGAGCTTGCGAAGTGTCGCCTTCTCCCGTTTAAGTTTTGACGAGAACCCTGAATAAAGTGAGAAGGATCACAAGTCGCCATACTGAGGGGAACATTAGATGAAATTATGACGAAATTGCACGCAAGCACTTTATCTCGTGTACTTTTGGAGGCTTCCACGCCTTGCAGTTGTTACTGCTGTAGAATCCGCCAACAGCTGAAGTGCGGCCACGAAGTGAGCGTGGCATAGACGCCGCACCATATGTTGACGTTCCTTCACGAAGGCACATCATTCCCAAATGACGTTAAATTGCTTCTGTGTTTAGAACAAAAATGAATACTGCACAGATGATTGAAAACCAAAGAGTGTAAGAGACCAATAAGGATAAAAAAATAAAAAAAAACTAAGCCTGCAAGGTGCAAGTACGCTGAACTGCAGTTGCACAACAATCACAAAACGGTGCACAGGCTTGGCTTGCATAGCCGACGAGATTTGTGCCACAGGTATGCTTCTGTCACGATGCTCGAAATTCCGCTATAATTAAACTTAGATCGAATATTACTTCGTTCGCCATATGTCTCTGTCACAGCTTCGCACTTTCTGCCAAGACCACGATTTTCATTACTGAGATTTTCGCACGGCCTCAAGTTGTCACATACAAACCGTCCCAACGTCTAACGTTATTGCAGTGCTTGGTTATCCCTGGGGCACGGCCACAACGGAATGTCCCTTCTCGCAGGGCACCCTGAGAAGCCATGCGAGCGTGTTGCTGAACCAGCTGTACACCAGCTGCATGAAGCGGATGGCCAACAACCCAGTCACTCCGGAAAGTGCGTCGATCGCCTCGCTGGAATCTCTTCGCTTGTGGGGCCTCGGCGATAACGGCAGCGTAAACTTTGCCAGCATTATTGCCTCCATGGACTTAAGGTACACACATTCACAGCGAGCGGGTAGGTAAGGGTAACTTACGGCACGAAATACCTTGCACTGGTCGTAAGCCTGTCGATTACAAACTTCCTGCCATGATGAGTTGTCGATACTTCTCTAAAACTTCCCGAGAGCTAGCCTTAACGTTGTTCTGTTTAAGTTCCAATAGCCATTCCTCCCTTGAAGGCATGCTGAATAGAAGCAATTAATTTCTGTAGGAAGGTAAGGCAGTCTTTAAAAGTCCACAGGCATTTTTCGGCAAAAAAGAGTTCAATATTATGGGAACCATTGAAAGCCGTACCTACTGCTTTGAATTTCATGTTCCAAGCGCAGCACTGACGACATCAGGGTGACGTCCCAATTTTCGTTGTACTTGCGTCTTTCCGCGTTTTAGCGGCGGGAAAATTTATCGACGGTTCGAAGAGAATAAACTTCGAAACGTACTGTTCGTGTTTTCGAGGCCCGTTAGTTATTTCTTATATACGTCCCCTACCACCTGCACCCTATCATCCGTAGAAAGCACCATCGAAATGCGATAGGTTCCGGCACTTTTAAAGTCACGCTGCCGCTGATCTTTCATCCATGTGCCTTTTCTTGCTTACCAAGTTGGGTTCTAGGTAAATATTCCTATTCCGCGATATCGAAGTGTAATCTGTCATCATAGTTTCACTTCACACTTGTTTCTGGCGTTTATTTTTAACGTTTCAAGAAAGCAAGTTCTTCGAGTAGCTGTATTCGCACGTGACATGTCGGCAGCTTACCGCCAACACTTGCGGTCCCGGAAGTTCTGTTAGCCTATTACTTCCGATCCTTTGTGCCTATTACTTCCGGTCATTACGCCTAAGGAAAGCATGTGTTCAAGTTAGCTCAACCGAGGTGACGCCCTTTTATCAGATTTCCAACCGAACGCTTGAAGCTGATATATTTGTAATTTTGCATTTACTACCCGCGAAAATGGTTTCTATATCTGTGATTACTTGTACTTGAATAGTTTTCAAAATCTGCGGGGTTTTGTTTGGACCCCTAACTCTAGCTTACCAATGTTTGTCTTAGCTGCTCTGTTTATTTTAAAACCAATTTGTATACATAAATTGGCTATCTGGAGTTACGTGCATACAAGAATTGAACGCGAATAATGTAAAGGCTAGAGGAGTTCATATATCGGGCTCGAATTATTTGACTGAACTCCCAAATATTCAAGCAGGCTTTGTTTTGTACCAAGTACAACAATCGTTACATTGGCCTGGAATTTGCTGTTGTGCTGTTATGGGATTCGTGCGCTATATAAAAAAAGTGTAATTCCAGCGATAAAGCAGTCGACGTTTTAGAAAAAAACGCTGAAGATATTGTAACTTCCAGCATTTATGTGAAATAAAAGCGTTGAAATAGGTTGTCACTGAAATGTACCCGCCGTGGTGGCTTAGTAGCTTTGGCGGCTCGCTGCCAAGCGAAATGCCAAAAAGCCCGTGTGTCATCCATTTGGTACACGCTAAAGAAACCCCGGGCGGCAGAAATTAATTCGGAGTCCTCCACTACGGCGCGCCTCGTAATCAGACTGTGCTTTCGGCACGCAGAACCCCCACAATTGAAAATTTTAACTAAAACGTTTGCCGGCTGCAAAGGGGCCAACCAAGCATCGATTAGCACTCACTGAGATCAACATGTTGCGATGGTCTTCACAGTTGTGGTTGACCACTTTTGCTGCTGACGAAGGGGGGATCGGGAAGGCCCAGGGATTACGTCTCGGTCGTGTCCCGTTCGACAGGTACAACATGAAGGTGGGCATGGAGCCCTTCATAACCACGTTGGACCCCGTAGCCAAGCATGCTTCGCTAACGAAGATTACTAACGAAGGTTACTAATGAAGGTTACTAACGAAGGTTACTAACGAAGGTTGCTAACGACGGGGGATCGGGAAGGCCCAGTGATTACGTCTCGGCCGTGTCCCGTTCGACAGGTACAACATGAAGGTGGGCATGGAGCCCTTCATAACCACGTTGGACCCCGTAGCCAAGCGTGCTTCGCTAACGAAGATTACTAACGAAGGTTACTAATGAAGGTTACTAACGAATGTTACTAACGAAGGTTGCTAACGAAGGGGGATCGGGAAGGCCCAGTGATTACGTCTCGGCCGTGTCCCGTTCGACAGGTACAACATGAAGGTGGGCATGGAGCCTTTCATAACCACGTTGGACCCCGTAGCCAAGCGTGCTTCGCTGATAATGATAGCGCTGGACGCGCGCGACGTGCACATTACGGGTGTGGACAACGAAATATTCCGCCATCGAAGCCTCCTGGCGCTTAGTGGAGCCCTCGGCCACAACATCACCGCAGAAGACGTCCGTGGTCTGATCACCGAGGTGCGTCTGCATGCTTTGGTTTTTGTCCACCCGGCAGCAATCATATCGTGCAGCCAACGTGCATTTAGGCCATATACCGTACACCTAGACCGCACACCATATACCGTACACTCCCCGAGGTTTGAAATTCGATAAAATCGATAGAATGAAGGGAGGAGAGAAAGGGAAGGAGGGATGGAGGGAGAGAGGGGAGGGAGGGATATTGCAGACTTTCTTAGGAACGTTTGGCGCTGTGCCGTGCTCCCTCAAGGGCTGCAGAAGACAGTGCCAATATTTCCCTTCTTCACAGAGAACCACTTCTCTCTCAGAAAAGTTTACCTTTTCCTGGCATACGTACGCACTTTATTTTGGGTCAACCTCCGACGGATCGCACATGCCGCGGTTAATCAACTTGGAACAGCAGAGATTGATGAGCAACGCATTTTCGTTAGATCGCACTGCCTTTATTCAGTGAATCTGCTGTCGCCGATTTTTCCTGCTTCGGGAACTGTACTGAATGAAATTAAGTACCCTCCAAGTGTGTGGCATGTTGCACTGTCTCAAGAAGGAAGCGAAAGTACCACATACATCCTCTCCTCATCCTCTTCTTCAACCTTCATCCACCAACACCTTGAAAACTTTTTTCTGTAAAGAGAATTTATTTTTCGTAATAAACGATGTAAAATTCATGAAACCCTGGAACGAACTCGAACTTGTAAACTTGGGAAGATCGGGGGAGCTTGCAGTATGATACTGTATCTTTTATATCATTACGTACCGGTTGTCCGTGGATGCCTCGATGTCTACCCTTCCGTCTGTCTGGCGTTGCATCAACCGTTTCCTTGGTGAAGGGTAATACGCTGAAGCGGTTAGCGCATGGTCAATTTCGTCTTTTTTTCTACAGGAAAAGAAGTGTATTTTCTTGAATAATGTGCTTGGGCTCATGTCGGGTGCTTGCGCAGGACTGCTAGCGCAAGGGGTCGGCGAGTGGTCCATAATATGTCGCTGTTCACAATTGTGCCACTTTTTCCCTACATTTTCTTTCACGTCTATGTTTTCTTCCTGTTGCTGCTCGTCTGTTTTTGTGATAGCTGTCTGCCTACAGAAAGGAAGTTTGTGTTGCGATAAACATTAGCCATAAGTTGGTGGCGTGTGTCCATTCCTCTTCTCCCTTGTCCTATAAGTTGGTGACGTGTGTCCATTCCTCTTCTCCCTTGTCCTGCTTTCCCCTTTGTGCTACACCTAGTCGTGGACCCTTAGAAGTCAGGGCCTATGATGCCGCACGGAAAATAAATACGAGGGCCGGAAATCCACATATCTGAAGCTTCAAAGTGTTCATTCAACCACCTGGGATCTATGACTGGCTCCAGCGTACATCAGTACTTGACACAAGCGCTCCCATTATGGCGTTCAGAAGTGCTTCGATGAGGGCAAGTTGGGGTGACAGCAATTTTGTGATTTAAGCTTCACGGCTTAGGTGACAAATACAGAGACGCTGACTCGTGTCCACTTCGTGTTTACCTGTCGGTGTCCCAGCGTGTCCTGCCTAAGAGGAGGAACTTGCGCAAAAAAGTCACTTTGACAAAGAAAAAGAAATATGATAACGAAAATGGTTCTTTCGATCCACAACTCGTAGTCGCTGGATGCTTGTCGTTCTTCCAGAAGCATCTCATCCGAGTAGTAATGACATTCAGAAGCGTAGACTGTTGGGCCAGTTGGTGCAACATGTTACGTCGTTGAGCGGTAATACGGGCGAGAAGAAACGGAGTCTGCTAGAGCGTCTGTCCTGTGCGCTCCGTTTCTTCCCGCCCGGTATTTCCGCTCAACGACACTACATAAGTCATGACATTTTTTAACATAGTGACGCAAGATACTATACCCCTAGTAAACTTGCAAGGGATTGTGGAGATATAAGAAAACTTGTTGCTGAGTTCGTTTGTTCATTAAAAACAAAGGTTACTCCGCTGAACAGACGAGGACGAAGCGGCTCCCATGTGTGTCGTTTGTGTCTCACTTCGTCCTCGTCTGCTTGGCGCCGTAACCTGTTTTTTAGGAATTGAAGTCATCTTTCAAAAAATAGGTGTGCAAATATGATTTGAAATCATAACATTTGCGGCCGCGAGAAAGACTGATTTCAGCAGGCCGACTACATTTCGCAACCTATAAAGGCTTAACAACCATCATTTCATTCAGGATTTTTAGCTCCAATACAAGATGCGCCAAATGTACAAAATTGCAGTACAATTGAAGCCAGTATACTTGAAGTTATACTGTCACGCTCCAATGGAAAGCGAAGCATAAGGAGTATAGTTAAAAGCATCTGACGTTTATTTGCTGGTTACTGCAATGTGTGATGTTGACTTGACTATTCGCTCAATGCGCCTTAACACCACAACACAGTACACTCTAAACCGCACCTGTTTAGCGCACGGGTGAACGGTAAAAAAGAAACCCGCGTTTATATACATATATATATATATATATATATATATATATATATATATATATATACACACACACACACATATATATATATATATATATATATATATATATATATATATATATATATATATATATATATATATATATATATATATATATATATATATATATATATATATATATATATTTGCTGTTGTACTACATATAATGGTGGCTTTTGGAGGCGAAACGCTACATCAAAGGCATTTTTCCGAGTGCGACATACAACTAGGGCACACCACAAACGAAAAAAGAAACTGCTACATGACCAGGCAAACCGTTTCACTCTGCAAAATTGCGTAAGATGTGGCGCGACAGTATTGTGCGCGGAATTAGGAGTGTCACGTGCCGGTATATAGCAGGGCAAGTGGCAGTTGAATGTCAAGGTTATTTTCAGCCTTCTTCAGGGAAAGTTGTTTTGGTGCCACTTTTGAACTGATCAATCATGATTAGCCCGGTCCCAGACTTCGCGCGCTTCTATTAATGCACGCTTGTACATGGGAAACAAACGACTCACTGTTTGTCAGAATATGCGTTTCGAAAGCGTGTTGTGGCCAGCCTGTTTGAAAGAGAAAATTATATTTTAATGCAAAAAATTTTTGTCGACGATGGACTGGCTTTTACTGCCGGGTATCTGACCGTTTCCGTGGGCCTATCGCAAAGGTTGTGTAGCCTAACGCAGTGCCTCAAACAGTGACCTAGGGCTGCGTTCGGAGCGCACAGCTGTTAAATGCCCAGGTACGCTCAATGGGACCATCAGACCCACTAGAGCTCCGATAAAGCAATGTGCAATGACTGATCGTTTGACTCATCCTCTCTCAGATTCTAGGCATTGTGCCACCTAGGTTATACTCCTACAAGTACACACTGACGTCAGCATTGACGCGCATTGGGCTAACTAGTAAGGGTTCATCCACTATCGAAACAGCCAGTGATGTCACCGGCCGAGACAAGGTCGAAACCACAAACAGGGAAGCGATAGACATTGAGTAATATTGTGAAGTGATACAGATATGTGTAATTCTACATACTTTACCATCTAAAATTCTAATATGGTACGTAACCATCATCTGTAACAATGCAATAAGATATAAACATTCAATCGTCACAACTTGTAGTGTACATTTGGCTTCAGAAAATTATTGCACTGTGTGAGTGGCCTTCTACACTACCACACAACAATCCTTCTCAACACGTAGTGCTCAATCGGAGTTGCGGCTGCCAAGTTTTTCACAGGTTCAACCCTCTCACACTGCGTCCTCGTTTACTCCCGAAGGTCCGCAGGCAGGCTGCAGGCAAGACGGGCACGAAGCGCGGGAACTACTCGCTGGTGGCCGAGATCTACCGGACTCCCCTACTGGACCCCATGATGGTGAAATTGTGCGACTGCAACGAGTACCTCGCCGTTGAAGTGCAGCGTCCAGGTGCAATAGGTGAGCTCATTTCTACTTCGAAATTTCACCTTCACGAGTTCGAGGTTAACGCCTAGTCTTGAGCGTAGGTCATGGCATCGTCTCTGCAAAAGATTCCGTGGTTACAGCTGCTCAGGGAAAAGGAGGCAGAAAATGAGTAAGAGCACGCGTTTCACCCGGTTTCGTTGTAAGTTGCTCCTTGGTTTTCCTAATCTCTACATCTTTACCGCTATCCTTGAGGCATCGCTGGGTACAGGAACGTTTTGTACGAGAACGGCAGCGATTACGAGTCCTTCAGCGACGTCGAAATCATTCTTTGTCATCACCTCCACAAAGCTACTTTAACCAGAAGTCATCTACAACGGCGGGAGGTACTACCTGTGTAGTTTGAAATAGATTTAACTCACGCTGATAATGGGAATCAGGAAGTACATCTCGGAGGTCCCGATCTACCGGGCTCTAACTGCACTCGATGAGTCAGTACAACAAGGGCACCATGCACAAGACGGGTGCCACGGTTATAACGTACCTGCGCTGAAATGAAAATATTGATCGCAATGCAGAAAAATTACCAGGAAATTAGCCAGGGTATGCGTTACGCCAACGTTGTAGACAGCAGGAGAGGACAAATTCCGGCAGACCCATCACACGTTGGACGTCGCCGTTAGTTGGATTAGCATTGACGCAATCTAGCAGCAATGCTAATCCGTTAGTGTGACCCTTCGTGGTTGCTTAGCTGCTGCGGCGTTTTTCTGCAAGGCACGAGGTCAGAGGATCAAATCCCGGCTGCGCCGGCCTTACTTCGCTGCGCACTAAATGCATCAACGTCCATGTGCCGTGCACCGCCTGCGCGTTGAAGATCCCCTGGTGGCCAAATATTTCCGGAGTGCCCCACTACGGTGTGCCTCATAATCAGATCGTGGTTTCGGCACGTAAGATATCAGAATTCAATTTTAATGCGATTCGCATTCCTAGGGTGCTTCACTCACTTTTCAGTGGCTATCTATCTATCTATCTATCTATCTATCTATCTATCTATCTATCTATCTATCTATCTATCTATCTATCTATCTATCTATCTATCTATCTATCTATCTATCTGTCTGTCTGTCTGTCTGTCTGTCTGTCTGTCTGTCTGTCTGTCTGTCTGTCTGTCCGTCCGTCCGTCCATCCATTAATCCATCCATCCATCTATCCATCCACCCCGTCTTTCCGTCCGTCCGTCCATCCATGCGACTGTCAGTCTGCCCATCCATCCATCCATCCATCCATCCATCCATCCATCCATCCATCCATCCATCCATCCATCCATTCATCCTTCACTGAACCTCCTTGACGCCAACCTGGGTAGCTGTGCGCCACTTACTATGTGCCACTTTTTCAATGGCAAAAAAAATCATTTAAGATTTCTGCCGTGCTTGGACGGAATCCAACCCACATCATGTATATATATATATATATATATATATATATATATATATATATATATATATATACATATATATACATATATATACATATATATATATAGTCGCCCATGACTACAGTATATATATATATATATATACTGTAGTCATGGACGACTTCAATGCAAAAGTGGGGAAAAAGCAGGCTGGTGAAGAAGCAATAGGCAACTACAACTACAGCGTGGATTCCAGGAACGCTTGAGGAGAGATGGTAGAATTTTTGGAATGGTATAAGCTGCGAACAATGAACAGCTTCTTCAGGAAGCGTTGGAACAAAAATGGACCTAGAAAAGCCCTAATGGTGAAACAAAAAAATGAAATTGATTTCATACTTTCTGCTGAATCCAGCATAGTGCAACACGTAGAAGTGTTAGGTAGGATAAAGGGAAGTGATCATAGAATAGTAAGGGGTAGGATTCACGTCAATTTGAAGAGAGAAATAGTAAAATTGGTCAAGAAGAAACAGGCCAACCTAGACGCAGTAATGGTAACAGCAAACCAACTCAGGTTGGTACTTTCAAACAAATATGTAGCCTTAGAACAGAGAGATGAAGATGACATAGAGGCAATGAATGAAACCATAACTAGGCTGGCTTCAGAAGCAGCAATTGAAGTCGGAGGTAAGGCACCACGGCAACCAGTAGGTAAGCTCTCCCAAGTAATAAAGGGCTTAATAAAGAAACGAAAAAAAATACAAATGTCCAACTCAAGAGATCAGATAGAATTCTCGGAACTGTCAAAACTAATCAACAAGGAGAAAATAAGGAACATTCGAAATTATAACGTAGAAAGACTGAGGAAGCAGTGAAAAATAGACGCAGCCTGAAAACAGTGAGAAGCAAACTAGGGATTGCAAAAACTAAGGTATACTCACTGAAAGATAGGCAGGGTGATGTCATCAGCAGTATTGCATCAGCATCAGCAATATATGTAGTAAAAGCAGTGGAATAATTCCATACTAACCTGTACAGTGCCCAAAGCAGCCACGATACCTCCATTCGAAGTAGTAATGAACAGGTTGCAGAGGCTCCTTCTATAACTAGCGATGAAGTTAGAAGGGCCTTGCAAGACATTAAATGGGGAAAAGCGGCAGGAGAAGATGGACTACCAGTCGATTAATTCAAAGATGGTGGAGACATAATGCTTGAAGAAGTAGCGGCCCTTTATACGAACTATCTATCGACTTCAAGGGTCCCAGAGAACTGGAAGAATGCCAACATTATACTAATCCATAAAAATGAAGACGTTAAAGAATTGAAAAGCTATAGGCCCATTAGCGTTCTTGCAATATTATACAAAATATTCACCAAGATAATCTCCAATAGAATAAGGGCAACACTGGACTTCAGTCAACCATTGGAACGTTGGCTGGTTTCAGGAAGGGATACTCTACAATGGGTCACATCCATGTCATTAATCAGGAAATTGAGAAATCCGCAGAGTGCAATCAGACTCTCTGTATTGCTTTCATAGATTACGAAAAGGCATTTGATTCAGTCGAGACACCAGCAGTCATAGAGGCATTACGTTATCAAAGAGTGCATGACGCTTACGTTAATACTTTAGAAAGTATACAAGCTATTAAACTGGGAAGGCTTAGAAGTAAGGATCGACGGCGAATATGTCAGCAACCTTCGATTTGCAGATGAAATTGTCCTGTTCAGCAACACTGGGGTCGAGCTACAACAAATGTTTGATAAATGAAATAAAGAAACGATAAATTAATGCAAATGAAAGCGGATGAAAAAACAACTTGACGCAGGTGAGAGGCCTTCATCCTGCAGGGGACATGAAATAGGCTGATGATGTGTGTGTGTATATATATATATATATATATATATCAGCTAAAGGTCTATATATGTATATATTTACACAAGCGCCATGCGTGGGTTTCACCGTTCTGCCACTGAATGGTCCAGTGTGTCCAGAGATAAGCAGGGGGAGCCGGGTTGCACACACCTAGGCCTCATACATGGCACGTCTCTGTGGTAGGAATGCGGTGTGTTGCTACTTTGCTTCATTGCTATTTGACACTAACTTCCAGATTAACATTGAGACGGGCTCTATAGCATGTTATTAGTGGGCGTGAAAGAGGTTAGGTGCCTACGGACATACCGAAAGGTATGTGAACTTTCGCAAATCATGCTCATCGAATTAAAAAGAGTGGTCAACATAAAATCAGAGACGCAGTACCACCATGCTGTATAGGTTCAGTGAAGAGGCAAGCAGCTATAAAACTAAGTAACACCTTCTTATATCAAAGCTAAAGGGGGAGCCGAACTTACGCTGTTATGTGCACTACTTCTTTGTATCCGTAATTGCTCATTACGGCGGTATATGCCCAATGGAGTGCACAAGTTCAAACATGCACAGAAGACGACGAAACTTCAGCCCGCGGATGGCCACGTATGCGATGAAACTTTAATAAAACGGCAAATGAATCTTCAATATGAGCAACACACAACTTCTTAACCTTACATCTAATGTTAAGTGTAAGGTTAAGAAACAGGAAGAGAGCTGTTTGGATTAGAAAGGAAACGGGGATAGGCGATATTCTAGTTGACAGGAGAAAAAAAATAGAGCCGGGCAGGCCATGTAATGCAGCGGACAGATAAACGGTTGACCATTACAGTTACAGAATGTCGGGGCAAGAGAGGGGAAGAGCAGTCGAGGACCGCAGAAAATTGGACGAGTTGATCGGATTAGGAAGCTTGCCGGCGGAAGTTGGAATCAGCTAGCGCAATACAGGGGCATTTGGAGATTGCCGAGAGAGGACTTAGCCCTGCAGTGGATAGGTACAGTCTGGTGCTGTTGCTGCTGCTGCTGGTGATGATTACATCATCTTGACTTAATGCTTATAGCTCCGGTATACATTCTATTGCTTACTTGAACTCCTCCGCCTTCCTCGTATCTTGACGCACTTCTATGCATATCACAGTCGCGCAGCTCGAGGTGTTGAGTCGCCAGCATCTTCGGCCCACTGCGCTGGCCTATTTGTCCCTGTGGGTATCGGTCGATCTGATGGGTGGCGAGATCAATGCCACGTACGCCGGCGGTCATGGCGCTGAGCACGGCACAGCGGAGAAGATGCGTTACTGCGTCGAGGACATCATGAACTTCAGCCACGTCTGGGACATCATCGCCGTCGAGAAACTGCGCACAGAAGAGAAGGACCGCGCGCTCAGGCGAGTGCAGCCAAAGTCTTTAATTTCAGGACTCATTTATTGGCAAAAATACAGCAAAATGCATATGCGTAGTATACATAAGGATGTCTGAATTGTGCCCTCCTTAGGAAACAGAGAAGCCAAGAGGAACACCCTTTTGCTTTCACCGCCAGATAGAAATTTTGCACGGACAGCTGGGGCGAGCTCTTAGTTGTGCTGGGATTAACCGCCAAATTGCGGAAAAGCGAACAGCCCTGGCGGTACTGTTGGACGAGGAGGAGGAGCTGGAACGGTCTAAGCGTGGTTGGGTCTTGTCGGACTTGTCCGGGGCCCCAGTCTACGGGGACCGCGACTTACCCACAATTGACGCCTAACGTGGATTACATACGCAAGATCACTATGGATCTTGGATTGGTATTCTTGAAATAAAGTCGGCGGCCGTCATAAAAAAATGACCACAGCACGTTTCGTACAAGGTCGCGTGGTTTTGCGCTTGGTTCACTGCACCCTCCGCACAAAATAACCATGCGCTGCACCTCAGCCCTCAGTTATTGAGGTAAAAAATCGGGCAGATTACTTACTGGAATCTTTGAAGCGTCGCTTATTTGAAGCGTTTCGATTGATGCTATACAAAGAGACACATGATGCGTGCAACTTTATTAAAGCGAAGTATTTTTACGGTACCTATGAAGTCGCTCACATAAACTTTGTCTATGATGTCCACGTATGTACAAGAATGGGCTGGAGTGCATTTGGTAGGCATTCCCAAATCATGAACAGCAGGTTGCCGTTATCCCTCAAGAGAAAAGTATATAATAGCTGTGTCTTACCAGTACTCACCTACGGGGCAGAAACCTGGAGGCTTACGAAAAGGGTTCTACTCAAATTGAGGACGACACAACGAGCTATGGAAAGAAGAATGATAGGTGTAACGTTAAGGGATAAGAAAAGAGCAGATTGGGTGAGGGAACAAACGCGAGTTAATGACATCTTAGTTGAAATCAAGAAAAAGAAATGGGCATGGGCAGGACATGTAATGAGGAGGGAAGATAACCGATGGTCATTAAGGGTTACGGACTGGATCCCAAGGGAAGGGAAGCGTAGCAGGGGGCGGCAGAAAGTTAGGTGGGCGGATGAGATTAAGAAGTTTGCAGGGACGGCATGGCCACAATTAGTACATGACCGGGGTTGTTGGAGAAGTATGGGAGAGGCCTTTGCCCTGCAGTGGGCGTAACCAGGCTGATGATGATGATGTACACCTCGGTTCTGCGCAATAAATAAATAAATAAATAAATAAATAAATAAATAAATAAATAAATAAATAAATGACTTCCTATATAAAGCATGCACATATTACCTCGACTCAAAGACATCTCTAAAGCCCAACGACCTCTCAATAGATAGACGAATAAAATTTGGCGAATTCTTTGTTTAGCTTTATTCTCTTTTGTTTTACCGCTCAGGATGTGCCACTGTGCTTTAATCTAATCCTCCATAATGGGAGTTCCCCACCACATCCGATTACTACATAAAACGTGCATGTCTTGTGCAATACGTCCGCTCGCACAAACCTCTAAAGCACACCGGATCTGTTAACGGAATGGTTAATTGTATTTCCCGAATTCCATGATTTACTTCCTTATGATTTAGCCAGTCGGTATGTGCCCCAGTGTGTGTGCGTATCCATTCTTGACCAATGCTCTAGAATGAGTATGTCCCACCGTGACACAATGTGTACGGAATCACTAAGCGTTTCTTGATACGTGCACTTTTCTGCGCATACACACGTCATCCCCTAATTGTATGCATCGTCATTAGCTGTAGACCGTTTAACTAACCGCGTTACTTACGCTTGTCTTCGCGTATAATCCAACACGTGCGTTTGGATATGCAAATGTTAACCGCCATGGTTGCTCAGTGGCTATGGTGTTGGGCTGCTGAGCACGAGATCGCGGTATCGAATCCCAGCAACGGCGGCCGCATTTCGATGGGGGCGAAATGCGAAAACACCCGTGTACTTAAATTTAGGTGCACGTTAAAGAACCCCAGGTGGTCGAAATTTCCGGAGTCCTCCACCACGGCGTGCCTCATAATCGGGAAGTGGTTTTGGCACGTAAAGCCCCATAATTTAATTTTTTATTATGGAAATGTATTTTCTTCTATGTCTAGTTGCACGCGTGCACCCGTTCGCTTTCTTTTCCCGTCGCAGAAGCTTTGTGTCGTTTTTTTTTTCTTTTTCGAGGTAACGTGCTCGACACTGCGTGTGCTGCACCACGTTTTTGTAGCATGCAATGTATTTGTCATCCCGTAGAGGGGCGCGTAGTTGGTCTCACAGAGAAAAGAAAAGCTTGTTAAGAATTTTTGACACGTGCTTTTATTCTGCCGTTCGCTACAGTAAGACAGGTCTACTGAGAAGCATCTAAATGAGTCACTACCAGTCACAGCAATCTATGGCACCCATGACAATGACAGGAATGTAATTTAGGTAACAGCGTGTAACCGCATGCGGGTGAAGTTTTGTGTGTGTTGAACGAGGGATGTGTGAAATAGCAGTGGAAATTAATGTGAAGGAATTCAAATACGGTGTGACCGGTTATATAACAAAGCGCTTCGCCTAAATCAAGACAGCGTGTAAATTCGTATTGCCTAAGAGCGAGGCTTCCCGTTTGAATGGCTGGCAATTATTACGCAGGGGTCACCTGCTTCGTGCGATCGCTCATGAACTAGTGACTCTGCGCACACACTCACAGCTCTCCTGCGGCCAAGTAATTTAGAATAGTCCTCAAGCGTATCAACATTTCACCTAGAGACTTAAAACAGCGGCTGTCCCTCACATTCAAACAGAAGCGAATATTCGACAATTTCGTATAATTCTTTCTCGAATCAAATGCGAATCGAATAGGGAGAGATATTTGGTTGCACGCCCTGACCGTGTGTGTTTACCCTGCGCGGTCTTGATTTCCGCATTTCTCACCGGCTCCGGTGCTGAGCAGGACTATCTACCAAGTGGTGATGGCGGCGGTGCTCGCCGAGTTTGGGGATATGTTCGCGCACAGCGCCACGCCGCTCGTCGAGGTGGTGTCCGGCCTGCGTTTCCTGCTGCCTGCGGAGTTCGTCGAGCCATACACGCGGATTCTGCCGTCGCACGACGAGTCCCACGTCGCCAGCGCACTCGCGATCAGGGAATTTCGAGTGCGCGCAGAGGTGCTGGACAGCTCCCGAGATTTGCTCGAAGTGAGTCTCCTCCGCACATGGTGTCGAACGGCCTGTTAATGCGTCAGTATTATGAGTGTCAAAGTGAAAAAAAAAGCGTGTGAAGTCAGTTACGAGGTTATATATATATATATATATATATATATATATATATATATATATATATATATATATATATATATATATATATATATATATATATATTGCAATTGACAGTAGTCTGCTCCGCCAACCGTCACCGTCAGTGGCACTTCGCTCCACCACGAGGCAGGATGTGTGTCGAGAGAGATCCTGTACAACACTCTGCAATGTGCTGAACGCAGTTGAAATCACAGATGTGAGAGCTCAGTGAGATGCGACGTCATGCTCACGCATTTCTCTCATATTGCTAAAACGCCAGTGTAGTTTAATACGACAGCGTTACACCCCCCCCCCCTCCGTATTGCAGAATATCCGGTGTCGGCGTCCAGCGTCGGCCGTCCTGTGAGCGAGAATTTACAGCACACAAGTTCTTCTATCACTCAAGTTGCTCATACCTTCTCTCACAATCTTTCCAAAGTTATTCCTCGGAATTTCGAGAATGGCAGCCCACAAACAAATGTCATGAAGCAAAAGACCGACCACGCGTGCCTTTTACGTTAAATCTTCTCAGACTTAAATATTAAAATGGTGGAACAATAACAGTGGGTCGGCCCACGCAAGAGGCCGCCTTTCTATCAGAAAGCTCGCCTTCGTGCGTAGCGTTCGTCGCCATCGTTACCTCATGAACATTACGCATACACAAGCTGCAGTTGCCGGGAAGCGTGGGAAGCAGTCAGGCATCTGTGAATACTATCGGGGGACGCTCCACTCTTAAAGGCGAAGCTTAAGCGTCCGGCAAGTTTCTTTATCGCGCCCTGATTGGGGCCATCGTAGCAGTGTTATGACATCGACGGCGCATGCGCATGCGTCTTTACTTCTCCAGAGACGCAAAGACACGCAGTGTCATTCGAAGGCAAAAACGGCAAAGCCAAGTGAACGCAGTTAGCAGTCGGCTCCACTACGCAACATGAGGCAGCGTTCTGCCATCCGCTGCAGGCACGAGTGCTGTGAGCACGGACGCCATAGCGTTCCCACTGAGCAGCTGTCTGTACACCACGCCAGGATGTATACAGTCACCTGAGCGGAACGGATTTTGCATGTACTTCAATGTACAAGCTACAAACGCTAACCGTTTTCCTTCGGTCTCATTTTGTGCACTATTGAGGTAGAACGTCAGCTACGCTGCAATGGCGGCGTTCGTCCTCAGGCCAGCGTTCTGAGACGCCTGTAGGTGGCCAGGGTGTTGTTTGTGCTCTGCCGCCGCAGCTGTCCCGCGTGCTATGTTGCGCCCGCATGTCCCTCCAGCGTACTGTTAGAGCACTGTTCGAGAAGCTTCAGCACAATGCTAAACCTTGTTAGCGCTTTTCATGCTTCGCCCTCCGATCGAAACTGCCTCCGTCTTCCTTTTTTTTTTGTTGCAATAACGTTTACAGATCCGTAGCACATAAAACAATTCCGCCGTTTCAATTGGTTTATTTCAAGACGTACGAGAAATCTGCGAGGTCATTAGGTCATTTACTGCTGCTGTTTTCATGGATAACTTCCTCTTTGCGAGGTGAGACACGTCGTGTTCATGCGCCTAAATATTGCCTCCGGTGCCCTCCGTAATACATGTACAGACACTACAGCTCTCTGGATCGAGTCTGGATTGAGTCTGGATCGAGTCTGGATCGAGTTTGTATCGCGCACAAACTCACACACAAACTGGCAAGCGTGAATGACCCGCGATTGTTCAGTCGTTAGAGCGTCCTGATCGCAAAGTCACCTAGACATGAATCGGATCTCCGCAGGTGGTTGGGGGCAACGTTCTGCTTTTTCTTCGCCATGTGGCGATTGTAAAGTCGACGACTAAGAGACGGCCTAATGACGACACGACGATGGCGACAGCGTTTGGGAAACGACGGGCGGACGAAGAGGCCCCACCCAATCCGGCATCTGTCAAGTGCGGTGATCGCACGACAAATATCGATGCCTAACTATACAGGAGCCGATTACAGTTTTTCGCCATCGCTGTGGGTCTCGCGCTTATCGCGCGCGAAACGTCGTACCCCCATCAATGTTCCCCTTTAGATGGCGGAGCGAGTGAGCAGACAAGGTTTATAATAATAATATAATATTTGGGGTTTTACGTGCCAAAACCACTTTCTGATTATGAGGCACGCCGTAGTGGAGGACTCCGGAAATTTCGACCACCTGGGGTTCTTTAACGTGCACCTAAATCTAAGCACACGGGTGTTTTCGCATTTCGCCCCCATCGAAATGCGGCCGCCGTGGCCGGGATTCGATCCCGCGACCTCGTGCTCAGCAGCCCAACACCATAGCCACTGAGCAACCACGGCGGGTGCAGACAAGGTTTGTTTTTTGTGTACCCTCACGAGTGGAATGCGTCGCAGGCCTGGTCTCACCGGGAGGAGCTCTTCGACAAGCACGTCCGCGTCACCTCGCGCTTCGTCGTCTTCTCTCCCACCATCTACTCGGAGCTTCGACTCGAGTGCGGCACCGAGGCCGTGTACCTCAACGCCCACCTGGTGGGCGTCCACCTGGTGGACAGTCTCGTCCAGCGGCTCTGCCTGAGGGGCGAGAGCGAAGGCCAAGCCCAAGTCGTGCCGGAGGCCTCCCTCGGCCGTCTGTGCGCCGAGGACCCGCGTCGTCTCACGGACGTCCTGTACCCGCAGCTGGCGCTTCGCGTCGTCAGCCGGGCCCTGAAGACGGGAGACTCGTGGCACCGCAGTGCCTTCACCTGGGGCTCGTGGAAGTTGAGCGAGAGCCAGCTCTTCTATGAGCTCTTCTACGTGCGCGAGGTCTGCTCCCACGCGGGACGCCTGCCTCGCGCTTACCTGCAGCAGAGCGCTCAGCTCCTGATGGCATCAGAGGACTTTCGCAGGGCCTTCGGCTGTCCGTCCTTCGGGAGGAGCCGGATCTCGGTGGGACTCGCCTCGACATGACCTGTGCTGAGATCAAACGTATCCATATTGTAGATAGTGCCTTAACGGTGTCTTAGCGATGTTATTTCGCTGTTGTGGATTGTACGAGCGAGAGCATGGAAGCTGCGATTTTTTTGTGACCAATGTTTGCCAATAGTTACCAACACATTCAACGTGCTGGATTGTGGGAGTACGTGCTTCCTGCTGCGAAGTGTTTTTGCGAATGAATTTAATGTTTATTGCTACTAGTAATGACAACATATACTAGTGGTAAAGGAAGGATGCGAGACTCGTCTATATATATATAGATGACCTGTAAGTGGGCGGTGCCCAAGATTAAGCTCTCCTTATTCCTCTGTCGGACCATGCTCAACTCCGAAGACATCGTCAGGGCCTTGTCCGTTCTGAAGCAGCAGATCTTATTGTGGCTCATATTTGTTTGGTCAACCTTGCCACCTAAAGCGTTCTTAAGGGCATTAGTTAAATACTTCAGCAGCGCTACGTCATTACCGTTGTGCATTGTGTGAAGGTGTGTTTTATGTTGCGAAAGTTTTTTCTAAATAATCAGTGCTTATTGCTACCAGTAATGACAACACGTACGATATGTAAATCGACAATGCAACTCTCGTTTATATACGAGGCCTGTGTGTGGGATTCGTGCGATATTAGTTTGTACGGTATGGTATAAATGACCACATGTAGCTTATGATGCCATTGGAGGACTTCCGCAAGCCCTTTGGCTGCACTTTTCTCGTGAGGCGGCGGATCTCGGTGCGGCTCCCACTGACATGACTAGCCCATAGGATCAGAATTCTATTTAAAGTAGTAGTTAGAACAATTAGGCAGCATGACGTCATCGACATGGCCGATCGTGTGAGGCCTGTTCGCTCTTGCTTGCATTCCGTCAAACATTTCTCAAATGGCCAATATTTACCAGTAATGACAAACGTAAGAGCTGTATATGAACGGCACAACCTTGTATTGCATATAAATGGGCGATAAGTAAGATTATTTCTTAAGGTAATGATGGTTTTGGCCTCTGTTTTGACCAACCTCATTTGTGTGGCCTCTATACTAGCGGTATGCAAAACAAATTGAGCTACAACTTCGGAAGAACCTTATCTGCATTTACTTTGCCTTTTCTATGTGCTGGTGCGCACGGAAATTTACCTGGTCAATTTTGCCATTCTGAACCGATTGAAAATTGGCGAATTTAGTGTGTTTGACAAGTTGCGCAGGTCCTTTGTTCCCGAGCATTTTGCGGGAAAATCCGTCTTGCACGAGGTCATGTTCTCGAGCATACCTTATCAGCGTCGTTAAATAGCCAGCCGGAGAGCTAGAGTCCTGTGTCTTGTGTCGCTCTTATAAGACCAACAAGGAAGTAGACTACATTGATACCGCTACGGTATGGGGCCTCCCACTTTGAAAAAAATAAAATAAATGGAGATCCAACGCACGTCTTTGAATACACGAAATGCGAGGCTCTGGTCAGGCGGTTAAGCAACTGCAATAAATTTGCCGATTTCATCCCTACGCCTTTGGCGTAAAGGAAAGCGCATGCGCTGTCCCGCCCCCCGTGTTACGTAATGTGACACATGTGGCGATCATCCCAAATGGGCACATCGTGCAAAAAAAAAAGCAAACCATGCCGACACGGACACAAGAGAACCAGACAACACAAACACCGTCTGTTTATATTGTCCTGTGTCCATGTCAGCACGACTTACCTTCTTTTTTTCACATGAATCATTATTTTCTTTATAAGTACGAGCTATTCAGAGAAACAGCATAAGCACCCAGACGTCACGGTCACTAATTACTGGGAAGATTAGCAAAGAAAGCTTCGTTTTAAGGAAGGTAGCCTTGGTGCATTTCGTCGGTATGAGTGTTAGGTATACATGTTGTCTAGTCTTGCGGTAAATACTTCGTGAATTAACAAAATGCTCAGAGCAGCTTAGCTTCAGAATGAAGACGTGGAAGCCAATGCTTGGTCAAGAAAAGTCTATGGTCGGCGTCATATTGGCCAGGTGTTTTTTCTTTTTGGTAAATAAGCGTGCATGTGCTATATCACGTTGTATAGGTGTTTTATTATGATTTGGCATCCCTCAAGCTGACATCTAGCGTATGACGTAATAATTTTATTGAACGAACTATGCATAACGGTCTCCTTATTAAGTTACGCAGTTTAACTATGCCTCATTCTTCATATTTCTTTTAGGAAGTGCACCGTCCTAGCGCTCTTTCCTCTCGATATTGAAACGTCATGGTTAGGGTTCAAAGTTATCATGACTGGTTAAAGTTTGTTCTGCAACAATGCTAAAAAACAGTTCCGTCATTCTCACACAATGACAGCGTCACAAGTTCAAACGCAGAAAGCTCTTAACTGCATTGTCACCGAACAGCAAGACAACACTTTTTATTCCGTATTCAACCTTAACCATCCCCGTAACATTATAACGGATTTAATTTGCCAGAACCTTTTTTGCGGCATTGCTGAAGCATCGACAACCACCTTTGTGTTCCGATGCGCCTTTTTAGGGCTATCCATCGCAACGCTTAAGAGATAGGAATGCTGACTGGCGTTCAGATAAAAGCCAATTTAAATCTCCTTCAAAGATGATCGCTGTACTTTTTACTTCAAAGTGCTAGAAGAAGCGTTAACTGGAAGAGCTTTTCCGATTCCATCAAGTGGAACAGGGCGCTGCCTCTCAGCTGGTGAAGACATGCACTGCTCTAAATAAATGATCGTCTTTGATTCCTGGGGCGAGCACTTGTTTGAAAAACTAATCTTGCGTCCGGTGTACTTGCGTAGCAGCCGTCAGTGCCTGAGTACAATATTTCCGCTCAATAATAGCTGTGGCGTGTATTTGAAGCGCTGGAGATGTAGTGCTACACGTTTTTCGATGGCTACAATGTATCGAGCCTTGCAGTACCGAGATGAAAAGCCCGGTGCTGACGCAACCAGCCTTGCAAAAGAAAAAGAAGCGGTCTTTTCCCCCGCTTGTTTCGTCTTCGTCCAAGCAGAACGACGCGTTTGTCTCTTCTTTTTGGCGTGCCTTGCACCTTCGGTGAGCTGTACCCGGTCGACTGCAACCAAAAGCTTTTAGTTGAACACGAACAAAAACCAAACACGCCTCCCTTGTCCACGCGACAGCGAATCGGACTCGATTGATCCTGTTCCTGGCTAATGGTGCACTGCCAGTATATAAACTTGAAGCCGTTCTTGCAGCGGGCGCAGACTTTCGAGCAACACCCGAGCCACGGCAGGAGTTATCATGAAGTTTCTCGTAAGTGAAATTGCCAAATCTATAGCCTCTCTAATGTGCGTGATCTTGTACTTCTGAGATGACGACTTTAGTAGTAGGAAAAAAAGTCATGAGCGATTCGACTCTGGGAAGGCGGATGAACAGCGAAGCTGTGTAGCACACGACAGAGAGGTGGCATGGCAGGTAATATTGAACAAAGGTACAAACACATTTATTGCCTTGATCGGTAGTCATCGCGACGAAAGGTACGCACGCACATTTATTTTGATATTTCGCGTTCAATCGTGTTATACCTTCGTTATTTGCATTCGTTACAAATATTCGTGTTTTCATTTCGCGTTATATTGAGGCAAATAATTTGAAACCGAAGTCGCCGCACCGACTTGCAGTGGGCCAGATGCGCCAGTGCGTTCACAGAGGGAGGGGAACTATGGAAACTCTGGCATGATGAGCGCCATCGGAACCAGTAGTGGAAGAAGACGACGATGACGAACGCGCGAGCAGTGACACGAGCCATTGCTGATGGTGATATCTTTTGCTCACACGTGAAAATTTCACGGAATCTTAGCCGTAAGCCGCTTCGCTGTAAGAACTAATGCTCTCCGTTTCGTCTATACTGGCTTCGGAGCAGCCTTGAGCCGAGCTGTCCAAGCTTACGTCAGGCATGGTGCATGGCCGTGGCCAATTTATAACGTCAGTGGGTCCAGAGCCAGATGGCGTACGCTAGTACGAGAGCGAAACTTTTATAGTGAATGAGCGAGCGAGAAAACTTTATTTCGAATCAGAACGATTCGCGTCCGGCGAGTTAGTGGGCTGGGGCACCCGCCGAGGTTACGGTCAAAAGTTCCCGCCTCCCGGCGGCTTCCTTGGCCCGCTGGACTGCCCAGAGTTGGTCTTCCATGTTCGAGCTGAGCAGCGCGGTCTGCCATCGTGCGTGGAGGCTGTCGATGGAAGCTTCGCTCGCACTGTCCGGTATTACTTCCTGGCATTCCCATAGCATGTGTTTTAGCGTGGCTCTGATGCCACACACTTTTCATCTATCTGTTTTGTATGTGTCTGGGTAAATAGCCTGCATAAGTATCGGGCTCTTGTATGATTTGGTTTGTAGTTGTCGCCACTGGACAGCTTGCGATCTAGTGGGTTGTGGATGGGGTGGTGGATAAGTACATCTTTGCATCGAAGAAATTCGTCACCGGCAATTTGCGAAACACGCTGTAGGCTGGCACCTTTAAGTGTTTCGCGATTAAAACTGGAAAGTCTGAAGGCCACATGTAACGCATGCATTTGCACTGAAATTAATGCATTCACCTTGGATGTGCGTCCTTTTTTGAACGTCCGCTGTAGTGCTGGCGGCAGTATAAGCAGTAGCCGTAGCAGTGGTAACAGTAGTATCAATAGTAGTGGAAGGCGTTTCTTTGGGGGGGGGGGGGGGGGACTCGACCCCACGGTACCACGGTGTTAGCAGTATTTTATCATTTATGCGCAATGGTGCTAGTAACATTTGCAGGAATTCTGATGATTACTTTTCTTTATGTTTATTCATATTTTTATTTATCCCGTACCTACTGTTTCCAATAGATTACATAACAGTGACTGTTCAATAACAACCCGAATATATCTCTCTAATTTAGGCAAAACAGTGACTCTGAAATAAACTAGAGCATTCAATGAAAAGCTTTCTTTGAACTTTCTGCAAAGATGATAAGATTGTAGATTTTGTTCGAAGTAGTGAAGGTGTTCCAATATACCCACAGTACGTCATAGCCTAAGCGGGATCACGGTATCGCTCCTTTAAATGTCATTGCAGTAATTATATATTTAGTAATATATAATAGCTTGTAGTAGTATCCCGGATTTGATCTTCATTTAGTCGCATTTATTCGTTATTTTCTTTGTTCCACACAGCTCTCCAATTTAGGCATAGCAGTGACCGTGAAATTAAATGAAACACCGAATAGAAAACGTTCTTTGAGCGTTGTGAAGAAATGATACGATTGTTATGTTCTTTCTTCTTGCTTCTTATTCTGAAAAAACAATTTAAGCTCTAAATTATTTTTCCGGGCTTCAAAGACAGCCAATAGTTCGTTCTTTTTTTGTTCCTATTAGGAAGTTAGTTTAAACATCACACAGGTTGATTTAGGGGTAGCAGTAGGGCGTCGTTAGGTTTCAGCGCATAAATACTCCTCCGCATGACATTCAATAACTTCTTCCGACATTACAGCCGTCGATTTGCAGTTGCCGATGCTTGCTGAAACAAAGGGCCGCTACCTTTCCGTCCTCGAATTTCTTTTTGTCAGTTTTGAAACTTCCACGTCCCACGCTTCGCCTTTGTTTTGCAGCCTATTCACGCGAAGTGTGGAGTGCTTTCCCAAGAGAACGGGGGAGCACCTTCAACTGCCCGCATTCCCTCACACTTCGCGATGATTCTCGCAGCTCGCGTCGAAGGAGAGTTCGATTTCCTTTTTCAAATAACCGGCTAAACCGGCTAGAGTGGTTCGGACGAGGGAGTGCCTCAGAATAGGTGACGCGACGAAAGAGTCCATTACGGGTCCGTGAAACGCCAACCCGCCGCACCCCCCACCCTCCGCCTCCCCCCTCCCGTCCACCTACCCCCTACTGCTCTGCACTGTCAAGCCCTTCGAGACCCATTGCCACCCGAAGACAGTCCCGGCAGCCGCGTTTGTGCGGAACAAACAGGAACTGCCGGAGAACTTCCCATGAGCCAAAATCTCTTTGCACGGCGAGTACGAGCGGGGCTGGGGAGGAGTGAGTCTTCTAGAAACGGGAATCCTAGATGTGCTTGGGTAACCATATAGCGCTTCGTTACGCCATGCTTGTTACTTCAATTTTTTGTTGTTGTCACCTGGTGATTGCACCGGTGTTTGTTGATGAAGCTTCGCTGTTAAAACGGGAGCACTTAGCTCTTAAACTGGTAGTTCCTTTTGTTTTACTTCGCAAGCCTCCGGCGAGTGAGATTAGGGCAGTGGCAATCCTTACACTATCCGTTCTTTACGCCGATATTTGATTTTCCTCACGTGATTCCTGATTTCACGACGTAGGGTTGTTGGGAGGTTAATCCTACGACTTTGGTGGTTTGCGCTTCATCATCAAGCGACGCTTTGTCTTGTTGCAGTGTAATGCGAATTCTATAGCTGTATATGCAGGAAAAAATACAAAGAGCAAAGATTTTTGGCTCGAAGTTATGCAAGTGCGAATAGTTTCGAAGAAATCGATATCATATATGCTCGCGTATAAAGTTTATCAAAAGAGTGATCTATTGACGTCAAACTACTTCATCCCTAGACGTGAACAAACTAACTGAAGGTCTTCACAAAGGAAAGGGCCTTTATATTGGATAAATCAACAAGAGAAAGCTCTCGACACTATGTGACGAGCGGTGGGTGAACAAGGAAAAACCTCAGCTTGGAGCAAATTGCTTCGACGAGAGAATTTTCTTTGTCAGGCGCTGACAAGGGCTTTATTGTCGAAACGTTGGTTTCGTAACTTTTGTGCATAATTTTCACTTCCGACGCTGCGCGTTACAAAGAGGGTAGGCGGAACGGCACTGCCGTAAGGTATTCGAAAGCCCAGCGGATGAGACGAGGAAGAAGTTCATCAACACAGCCAGCAGCTTCTTATTTGCTGTCTCTTCGAAGGCTTTACGTGTACTTGGCAGAAGCTGTAATTCGTTCCTTTTGGTCCTGCGTTCTAGAATTCAGCCACAGAAATGGTTGCTGCACTGTCCAGGAATTTCTTATTGAGTGCAACCGAATTGGTCTGTAAAAAAATTCCGGTTTTGTGTGTTTGTTCTTTTCAGTGAATAAATATTGCTTCTTATTGGTATTATTGCTTCAATTCGAACATTTAATTTCACCTTTCAACAGGATTTGCTCAATGTCAGTCGCGAAAGATTATTCTTGAATAAAACTTGGAAAAACCCACCCATTTCTTGGCGAATTCTACGTTGAGGATGTGAGCCACATGTTCAATTAACAACAACTGTTGAGACGACGACGCTAGGTCTACCGCTTCATATAGCATTTCATTTTAGCATGTCGCCGTTTTAAAGTTCAAAGGAAAAGGTTTCTGAAAGAGCCTTCCCGACAGCTTGGCTTGAATTTGAACGCTCCGTTGGTCCTTTACATTGGTGCTACCAAACTAGATTTTAGCCACAGGACATTTGCGATTGCCCCAGCAATTTACTGCGCTAAACAAAAGGAATTCAATGCCAAACTTTTCTGTTTTGCTTTTGGTTTGTACTTAACATTTTCATTTTTTGTAACATGCAGATAAAATGTTTCAAATCTATACCAGGGAACCTTTAATCCACAGAAGTTCCAGTTGAGAGTTTTGCTTGAAATTATATTCATCAAAATTAGTAATTTTTGTGAACTCCGTTATCACCCAATTCGCGGCCAATCCAAAAAAGTCGTTTGCACCAGGACGCTGGGGAACAACAACAGTAAATAAATGTAGCCGTGGTCGCTTGCAAAGGCGACGTTCTCACCAGCCTGAGGCTCCCTTTATTCGTCCAGTATGCATCACTTCAAGTCTCCTTCTTCCCGTGAAGCTTTTGTATTGTTTAGATTTCGATTTTATAAGTACAATTAAACACAATATTGTGCTTTAATGGGCTCGTTGAAGGCGTAAGGTTTAAAGAATTGTTTTTGTATTGCTGCATGATACTCGAGTACTATATCGATGTTTACAACCTTAAGATTATACTAAGTGCATCAATGATGTTAGGAACAGGGAAATACGTGTGAAAAGTAGTACATATGTAGTAGTTCAAGATTATGTCTTAATATAGTAAACGGTGTGAGAAAGCAGAAGGAAACACATAACATGCTTGTATCCCTTGAGGAGATTCTTAATTGGCCTAGTTGGGAAAGATTGCCAACCTCTCAATTTATAAGAAACTATCAAAACGAGCTTACTCTTGTATCACAGAGTGAGGCAGCTATTCAGAGCTGCACTGTTATTTCTGCATTCTATATTGCCGATTCGTTGTGATTTAAAAGTCATCTACTTTAATTTCGACAGATTTGCAGCGCTGTTCTCTTCGCCTTTGCTTTCGTTGTGTCCCATGCTGGATACCATGGATATGGTGGACATGGTGGGCACGGAGGTTATGGTGGACATGGCGGCTATGGTGGGCACGGCCACGGCGGGTACAGCCACGGTATCACGCACTTCTTTGACAACCAACGTGCCCATTACGGACACGGCGGCTACGGCTACGGAGGATATGGAGGCCATGGACATGGCGGCTATGGACACGGCGGATACGGCGGTCACGGCTATCATGGCTAAGGCTTCGGTTGACACGTCTATGAAGAGAAACCCTAGAAGTCATTGTACAGTCTGTGCATAGGAAAATAAATGCATTTTGTTTCAAAAGCATGCGTGAAACTGGGCAACTGGTTTGCGTTGGCAGTCATGGGTGAGGACGACCGCGATAGCAGGCTCGCTTGCAAAAAAACTGGTAAAACGGGGATCGATCAACACCGCCAACGTCATTTTAGTTTCACTGCAGGACTAAGGCGTTTCCCAGCGATCTCCAGTCAGGCCTGTCTTCCGTGAGCTCACTCAAACCAGTGCCTGATAATTTTCTAATTCCATCCCACCTCACAACCCTCGGCCCGCGTCGACCACGTTTCCCTATCCAAACAACTGAATGGTTATTCTATCTTTTGTATTGCACGCCACTACACATTTTCTTATTCACACCATCGCATACATACTGTGCTATGCTGCAAAAGCCCATACTTGATGGGCTTGTGATAAACCACGATCCTGACAAGCGTGGTTTGTGCACTTATTGAGACGTAATTATGGTTTCCTAAATATAGATATGTATACGCAGGATCTTGGAGAACGTTATATGGCAATGGATGGAAAGCTGCAGGAGGGGAGCTTCTGTACGTGTGCTAAGGCGCCATGTAGTCCCACGGCATCTGGCAGCCCTTTAGGTTTCTTAGAACAGACACGAAATCAGCGTACCTTCCACGTGTGTCAGTTCCGCATTCATCCTAAACACGGAACACAAAAGCGTTAAAAGAGGTTGCAGGTCACTGAGTGTTGTATTTTCTTCATAATTCTAATAATAAAAATCTGTTTATATCTTCTGTTGCCCAGCTTAAGCTAGCGCGACTGAGAATGTGAGATAAATTCAGAAGTGCTTTTAGTTGTACACGCCTTTGTCTCCTTAGCTTTTCTTTTATTGCCACAGAAAGTTTCCCCGTGAACATAATTGCTTCTGAGTATTCCGAGTATTCGTAATATAAACAACAGTCGTCTGTGACTTCGGCACACCAACATGTCTTCGTAAAACTTGAAGCTGAAGTAATCGCGTTCGACATCTGGTTGCATATTCCTGATAACGTATCGGCATGAGCACTGATATGAGGATGCACTGACACGCAGAATTTTAAAACAGAACGCAGCGGAGACAAATAAAATTTTGGCTGTGAAATTCATGAATCACTTAAATTATTAAAAAAAATTCCGGCGAAGGAGAATTATTCGGTGAATGGTGCCTTTTATAAATAGCGGGCCTGTCTGTTTGAGTAGTTCTTTTTACTGAATTTTCCTTTTTATTTCAAATTATAGTGTTCAAAGAACAATGTACACCCTAATTTCATCACAGAACGCGCAGCTGAAAATCCCGGACGGAGCAACGACAAACTGTATCTAGTTTCCTTCGCTGAAATCCACAGGTGAGTATTACGTTTCTTCTACATTTCTGTAGAAGGACATGAAAATAGTAGCGCATGTAAGAACAGTTGTAGCGTTCACTAGGAGTTTATGGTATAACGCGTCCTCTCGGGCAACGAGAAATCATGAATTTGAGCCGACACCATCCGATCGTGTTACTTTCTTTAAATATCCTCCCGATTCGCCGAAATGAAAATACTTGGACTTCGATAAAGTGGCCTAACGACAAGCAAAATGTGCGGTCCCTCCTACTTTTCACCGCTGCAGTTACGTTCAGCTGCCGGCCACTGAGCCCAATTGAGGCCTTGACCATAATGCCAGTCATACCGTGTGCCCACGGGCCATTGCGAGTTGTTAGCTCACTCCGGATTCCAGGAGCCTGGCCCAACGTTCAAGTAAATGGCCGGCTCGTTAACCCTCGAAGCGTGCGAAGAAAAACGAAATCAGACAAAGAAGTACAGCTGCAAGCGTGAAAGTACAACAAACTGCTACTACTTTAGAAGGACGCAGTCATCGCGAACAATCACGGAAAGACAGTGTGGAGCACAAAATTGGCTTCTTACACTAGAATGTGTGTCACTGGTTGTTTCGGCAGCTGAATCATTTGTTTCTTTTGCTCTTTCAGCATTGCAGTGGTGCCCAGTGACCCAGCTTAAGCCTTGTCAGCCTACGCGGAATTTGGGCTGGAAGGCTTCAAGCTAGAGAAACCAAAGGAAAAAAAAAAAACGAAATGGTGGACGCTGAAGCCCCAGGGAACGGGACAGAACTCTTCGTGGACTGTGTGACCCTTGAAAAATGTCATCTTGTAATGGTGGGGGCGCATTTTTTTGCTTTTTTGCGTGTTGCCATTAACTCGTGTCGTCAAAAACACGTGACGTATTCGCAGGGCGTGTTCCCGTATATAAGGCTCTCACATTTGGCTGAGTAGAACAGAGACTCGCCGTCACCAGGACAGAAAGGATATCAATATGAAAGTCACCGTAAGTGGGCGTTACCGGAAGATGTATATTGTTCTTGGATACTTTCGGGGGAGTTGAAGAGAAAGCTAGGCACTGAGAGCAAACTGCCCAAGTGGTAGCTTCTGTAGGGTCCTCCCTTGTAGCTTTTTGTATAACTTGACAGTTAAACCGTCGATAATATCAATTGCTTAACAGTACCTTGCATGTACAAAATTTTTTGCACCATGCATGCCAAACATGCAACGATTGGCAAGGACTAAAATCGCATCTAATTTTCTCGGTGAGGTTTCAAGCACTGAAGCAATTACCGCTGAACTGTTGGGTTCTTTAGAATGATTTTGTTGGGACTGTATCTAAGATTAACTGGAAGTGAGGCCGTGAATAATTCGGTATCTTCTTACTAAAATTACGCGAATCTGAGCCACCAGAATATCATCCGTGAAACCACCTATAACAAGATGCGATTCACTCCTAACATATTGTGTGCCTCAGCTTTTGCTTGTAGTCTGCAGGTCTTCAAGGGGTTTGGTTCAGTGAATGCCTCTAAACGCAGGTGTGTCTCCTTGTCGTTCTTGCCCTTGTGGCTCTGACCTCAGCCGGCTACGGCATTGGCTATGGTGGATACGGAGGTTACGGCTTGGGCTACGGTGGCTATGGTGGCTATGGTGGCTACGGTGGCTACGGTGGCTACGGACTTGGATTTGGAATAGGCCGCACCTACTACTTCGACAACCAGAGGGCGGCACCTTACTTCGGATATGGTGGATACGGGCTCGGATATGGTGGCTACGGTGGCTTCGGCGGATACGGTCTCGGCTTCAAGGGCTAGCATCTACGGCTAAGCGCTTCTTCTGCATACATGTTCTGGTGAGATGATTTCGAGGGGACTTTTACGGGCCCCCGGCTCCATATTTTTGGTTCTCACTGTGTAAAAGTTGAACCAATGTGCACGCGACAGCATAGAAGGCTGTAAGTTTCGGAGGGGTTCCTTTAAGTCCGTACTTATTTTAAGGGAAGTTTTGTGTAAGCGACCTATACAAGTAGCACAAACACGTGTCAGACTGCATAGAAAGCTATTTTTCTTGGACGCAGTAGTGCTGAAATGTGTAATTCACATGATCAAAATGAAGGTAGGTATAACTAATTTCGAAGATATTACAGTGCTCACTTTTCGTAGCACTTGTACGCGAGATATCATCGACTAAAACTCATGAGCGCTGGAAGCTGCAAGCAGCGAATAGTACTGTAGAAGCGATTTTCAAGCATTATTGTTGAGCATGATGGCGTCGTAAGAGAATTTCGTCGCTTGGCTACACTTCTGAGCGACTGCTGTAATACAAGTGTGGCCGTTGATACCAAAACACGAGGGTCGAAGTTTCAGGAAGTACAGAGCGCACAGTACCGAAGCGTCATATGCGGCACGTTATGAGACCTTCTCTATGCAGTGAAACTGAATAATAATAGTTGCCATAAAATTCGCACTTTTTTTAAGACCGCCCCAAGGCCTTCTTTACCCTATCAGCTCTTCTAAATCGAATGTTGTCGTTGGGTTCCGTTCATTCACGACAATTTCAATAGTTGTCCAATCTATCTACGAAATAAGGTTTAGACAAAAGCACTACCAAAGATTGGCCTTGAGAATACGCGGTGTGCCCCCTTGATATTTAGTTCATTGGGCACACTGGCTACCGTCCTGGGATGTTTATTCAACTGAGCATACCAAATAGAATTAGTGACCCGTGTTGTGTAGTGAAAATGTCCGCTTATGGAAAAGTTCATATGCGCATTTTTGGCATGCACTTCACAACTCCTGCTTTCCAAAAGCGGATTCTGGCTTCATAGCTTATACAAATTATAGTAAGGTGGCTTAACTGTCGTGAACGTGAGGATGTGGCTTAACCATGACTAAAATATGTGCGCTTAGCAGTAGGGAATATTGCTTGCCGCTATTAGGCATCCAGAAATAATTAAACACGTTCTGTATGTGTATTCAAGGACACTCATGATTTCTCAATATATAGTTAGCGGGGATACAGGACATTTTCATGTCAAAATGAAGGCTGAATTCCGAGTAACTGAAATTGAATGACCGTGACGCAGAATTCGTTTTGTTAGACCATACATTTGAGAAATCATTCGCATTTTGTCCAGGCAGTAAATATTAATGTATTAGGCAACATCTTGCAGAGGTGCGTTGCAAAGGAAGGAGTAGCTACGTGCAAGTCGGCAATATTTCGCCCAATTGCGCAGCGGAAACGCGTGACCAGCAACTTCCAGGCAGCCACGCAAAACTCGCGACTGACCCTGTCAGAAAAAAAATATGACGAAAGACGCAATCCGAGGGCTTCTTGCTTGTTGTCTTCGCTATCTGTCATTGTTTCCTGGCGTCGCAAAGTGACCTTCGGTTGTTTTCTCTTCTTTTCTCCTTGTAACCACAGTGCCACCTTGCATCTGCTTTTCACTTAACGGCCGGATTTCAGCTTCTCGCGTGAGTTTTTCGCGTGCGAAACTTTCTTCGGCTAGCCCGGCGCGGCGACTCAGCGTACCTTTCTCCCACGCGAAATTCGCAGAACGAAGCAGACTGCGGTAGTTTTGCCAGTAAAGCCCAGGGTCGAAACAAATTCGGTTGGTTCCAAGCGAGCCAGCCTGCTTTTCTTTTTGCTTCTCAATCTCCGAGTCGGCGCATTAAGCATTCGTTCCTATTGAACGCAAACTCGCGTGTTCCAATCGTCTCTGCGGGCCGAATGCAAGGACCTCAGCAGAAAATCAGCGATGCGTCATAACGGACCGGCTGGCCTTGAAGCAATCTCGCGTAAAGCTGGCGCTCTAAAAACCCGTGAGGCGAAAGAAAAAAAAAAATATCATAACGAGAGAAAGTCTGAGAAGTGGAGAATTGACCAGGAATTTAGTGGGAAAAAGAAAATGGCAGCAACAGATAAGGTTTGTACACCGGTGGCGTGTGGCGCGGACCGTTCTACAACACACGACATGCTCACGGAGCTCTCCCCTCACGTCACAGCCGTCCGTTGCCCAATGGTCTGACCTCGTTCGACGCGGGCAGCATAGCGCTCCTCGAAGGAGTGCCAGGTGGCCCGTGATGGCGGGAGAAGGTCAATCCACCGACTCCCCCTCTCTCCACCAACCCTCCCCGTCGTCTTTCATTCTTCACGTCCCAAAGCCCAACGCTTGACCACTTTCGGTGGTCGGCGAACCGAGACGTCAGAATGCTGCTTCGGGTTATGTAGTTTTCTTTGTCGGCCGCGGCTCTACGTCGCAGGAGAACTACCTCAAAAAAAAAAAAAGAAAAAAAAAACCGCTGCGCACTTTCTCTCTTCTCCGCCAAGCATCCCAAACTTCGTACCCGGTCGCGCCGGCGATCGCGAAAGTGCTAAGAGGAGGCGTTTCCCGGAAGGAACGGCTGTATTTGGTGCAACCGCCACCCCCCCCCCCCTGATCCCCGCGCTGCCTTTAGAAGTGGTGGGGTGCGCTGTGTGTGTGAGTTCCTTGAGCAATAAACGACTTTGAGGAAGATTGGACGGAGGGATATGCGGAATTGCGATGGTTCCTGGGAGCACTCTGGCTGGCGCAGCCGCGACGAAGCTGTGAGGTACCGGAAGCATGTGTTGAGCGCGGAATCCGGTGTGCTGTGCGCAGAAGTCGAACATTTGACCTTTTTGCTTTCAAACTGCATTATTCGCTCTCGGTATCGCATGTGATTCCCGGCACCTCGCGTTGCTCATGTTGCACTTTATTTTCGGCTGAATTCTTTTTCCACGCCACGGCTCAGCGGGACTTGTTACGGCCAAAGCGTGTTTGGCAACGACAGGTCTTTCGCTTGGACGCACAATTGACGTAAATTGTAGCCTGTGAAATTTATGAAAATTTGTGGAGCGCAAATGTAGTGGTCAGTGCTTGCGAATACAGTTTACTTGAATTGTGCTACGTCCCGCTTTAATGAGGAACTGCTGAATTTGTATATGTACTCTTTATTTTTCAGAAGGACCGGGACCTACAACATGGCGGACAACTTTTGACCAGCGAGCTCTGTGTTATATGTCAATATTTTCAATAAATGTGCCTCAGCAGCCAAAGACAACGTTTTGCATCTGTGTAAACTTGACATTTACAGCTGCTAAGATTACAGTTTATGGATACGGTCCGATGTTGACTCTAAGGTACTCCAACGGCAGGGCAATCTTTATCTCTAGATAAAGTAGGTGCTGCGCTGTAGATGGTGATACCGTGAGTTACGGGGGGTGTTCAGTGAGAGCTCCGAGCCCTGCCCTGTTCAATGATGCCCCTCACACGTCTTAGTAGCAAGCTACCAAATGTAATGCGCATTAGCGCTACCTGCATAGTGACGGCTCCGTCAATGTGTCTGCCGATGCGTGCATGGTGGCAACGAGTACGCCTTGTAGCTCTGGCTGCACGCGTGTTTAGAGGCTACAAGTGGTAAAAGCAAAATGCGCTGCCGTTGTGTTCATTTGCTCGCTGTCCTATACAGAGCAAAAAGTTTTTGTTTTGGTTTGTCACGGTTTCGATTGGTTTGTTTCCTTTTGTTTTTGGTTTGGATTTGGTTTGGTTTCGTTTTCTGCATGGATAACAAGGCTTTCTTTTGTTTTGGTTTGTCAATGGCTAACATCGTTTGGTTTGGGTTAATCTCATGGCTAACACATCTACCTTTAAACGCAACAATTGTCAGTCAGTGATAAATGGTCACTGAAAAAAAAACATATAGACAAGTGCGAATGTCGATGTGCTATGATCCGTATACATGAAATTTCAGATGCAGTGTGGGAGCTATCTCAGCCATGCAAGTCTCTAACGTCACGACTTTCGGCACAGCTGGCACAATATGAGTCAGGAATCTCCGTTATGCGCGTTTAGAGAGGTCTCTTCTCACCGATCATCAAAATCCATTGCATATAACTATAGAGTATTTTCATGGTTATATTGCGCTCAGTTTTACAAACACGATATTAAGAAAGGACAGGACGTGGACAGACGTAGCGTCCTGTCCTTCCTTAATATCGTGTTTGCAAAACTGAGCGCAATATAACCATGAACGTTCACCAACTAGGCCCCTTCATTGCTTTACTAAATACAGTATTTTATCGTGCACCGCTGTTGTTTTACCTTTTGTACCATTGCAGTCTCCGCCAGTGGCGGGCTTTTCACTTGCCAACTAATCCAAGCAAGGCACATGTGCAGCTTGACATTGAATCGCACGCCCAAGCTAGGCTCCCAGGTGGCTGATGCGGTAGCGTTACAGCAGGTATCGGTGCGCCGAAAAACCACTGTTTGTCAATGCCGATTCGTTCAGTAGCAAATAAATACGCGCGAAACATTTTCTTTCTTTGTGTGTGTCTGTGCTAAAACAAAAATGTAGGCCTCTGAAAGCCCAACTATCCCGAAACTACTAAGCACAATCCTAAGACAAGAAAAAGAAGGAGAAGACATGACCAAAATAATAACAAACTCTACACGCACTAACTGAAGTCCCAAAAAGAATTATTATTATTATTATTATTATTATTATTATTATTATTATTATTATTATTATTATTATTATTATTATTATTATTATTATTATTATTATTATCCGAGTCTATAGCGTGTGCCCACTAAGAGGTAAAGACCAAGAATCGAGCGGCAATAAGTAGCTTAAGAGCAAGCCTTCTCTAACAGGAGAAATGAAATGTCTAAAACGAAAGATCGAAAAAGCAGCAATAGTAAGGTGACTGTTTGGGCATGTCGGTAGGACATGAATGCTGCTTTTTGAGCCCAAGACGGGGACAGAGCAGAGGCTAAGACACACCGGCGTAGTGTTTTATTTTGGAAAAAGTGACCAAATACGTATAAGGCAAAATCTGCCACACGTCACGTGTGCGCCACCTGCAGAAAATTCCTGTCTCTACACAAGAAGGATAGCTCCTTGCTGGAAAGGGCGAGAGACGCTTTTGACACACAGGTTTTGACACACCTGACAATTAATTCTGCCTCGATGAGCTCGCGAGCTTACCGATTACGACTTTTGCTGACAATTGAGCAGGCACTATACACCGGTTTACATGTGACCGCTTTTGTGGCGTTTGCCTAATTACGTATGCGATTTCTACAGTGTGCATCCGAAAATTCCCTTCGAATTTCTATCACATTCTAGCGATGCTCCTGAAGCTTGTGATTACATCGTCCGCTCTGACCAACATAGTCGGACCCGCAATTCAAAGGCACATTGCAAGCTGTTCCTTCCGCACGTTCAACGAACTTTGACTTATGTATGTTTTTGCATGCAAGCTCTGTGGGGCCACCCGCACTAGTTAATCTGCACAGAAATTGCAGTTCATCGGGAGTGAAAAAAAAAGCACTTTTGGATTGGCCCGCTGGTTAATCTTTTTCAGTCGATGCGATATGTCGTGGATGTACGTATTTACCGCAACTTTTTTGTAAAGTGGGGAAGACCGAGTGGCATTTGTTATTTGTGGTGACATGCGCTTCAAGAGCAACGCTAGCGAGGTCATGCGTAGTGTACCCCGCGTTCCCGGGGCTATGTGACTGTTCAGAGAAGCTGTTGGCCATGATCTCTGAGCAAGACTCGCATAAAGAATTGTACAGGCATAACTTCGCGATGCCCCTTTTTACTAGCTTTGAGTGCGCTGACGCTGACTCTCGTGTGTCTTAGCTCCATCTCTGTCCTCGTCTTCTGCTCAAAAACCTGCGTTCGAGAACGGCAAGCCAGTGAGTAGTCATACTAACTGAAACAAAATTATTAAAGATGCATTAATGAAGGAGACAACAAAATGCCCCATTCATAAAGAATTTGGAGAACCAATTTTAGTGAAATGAATAGTGCTCGAACGAAAGTAAAGCTGCAAAAAAATGAGCATGGTAGAAAAGTATTGTCATCATTATTGTTATTGTTGCATCGCCGGTACAGTTGCTGTTGTCTTCGTCGTCGTCATTATTCTTGTTGGTTTGGTAAACAGCAGCTTCTTGAGTGCCAGAATTTTGTTTGTTTTTGCCGTAGCCAAATTATCGTTGAGCCAGGTATTACTTGAGCTTTACTAGAGGTGCTGTAATCAGTAGTCACGACACTTGATTGGCGTCCGCTCCTTTCACCAACTTGCCTTTGCAAATCCATCAGAGCATGAAGAAATTTCTCTTCAGCATAACACTGTTTTGCACATTAACATGCAGATTACGCGCAATGAAGATTATAGTCCTGAGATCATACAGTACTGCTGAAAGACTCTTCAGGAATGCGGTAGAACGACAACGCGTCCGGTACACTGCGCACGGCATATCTCAATTTCACCCCGAAGTGGCGCAAAGCACCCTTTGGTACCCGCCCGTCTATACCCAAAGTGCTCATTGTTGCCAAACTATGGTCTATGTCCAGTGCAACATCGAGCCTGTGCATAGGCCATCCATCACTGATGCCGCGAAAGATATCATCGCGGTTTCTCGCATATGTGACCACACTTTGTTTTTTTTTCTTTCCTTGTATGCGCTATCATTAAACCCGTAAGGCAGCGAGAAACCCACGACGGGGAGCACACGCATACGAGGTCACTCCGGACTGGTCTCTGAAAGCTTTCGCAGGCCCCAAAGCGAGAAGGACAAAAAACCGGGACGCCCATTGGAGTTTTTGTTTTCAATCTCGTTTTGCCATTTCACCTTGAAAACATCCGCGACGTCAGAATACAATGGGCACCCATTGTCAGGCGCACTGCAATTCAGCCCAGTCAGACGCTGGCGCGGCAACAATGAACCGCGCCCGCGACCTATCACTCGCTGAACCATATGCCTACTTTTGAGTGCGTGATCGTGAAGGTATGCGGAGGTACACGATTGTTTTTTTTTTCTATGCCTCTCTTTCTCGTTATCATTCCATCTAGTTTCTCGTTCAAACCAGTCGGAGAGAGTTAAGGCAAAAAGAAAAAAAGACCTAATGATTAGCCGCTGTATGAGATTCAACATATGCCACCTTAATTTCTTTAAAGCACATTTCCGTGCTCCATGGGGACGGCGTTAAATGATTTCGCTGATAGCGTATTCAGAATAACACATTTTTTTTCATGTATCTCCGCACAAAAAACACACACAGTTTAGCGTGAAATCATTGCAGGAACCTCTATCCATTACGGCTTGTGTAGAGTTCACGAAAAAAACATGTAGTTGTTAATATTTATTTTCAGCAAGAAGAGGACACTGTGACATATGCACGTTTTTCCACAAAAAGCAAGTTGCAAAATAGCACAATCCTTAAACAGAGAAACGACATTATGCTTTATGACAGATCAACAGCAATGCATTAGGAATCGAAGGCAAATTCTTGCTGACGTTTCAATGTAGCATCAGATATTCCATAGGTTTTCGCACGGAATGATGCCGAAGTATTTTGCACGAATAAAATCTTCAGAACGAAAGTTCAGGGCAGTATTAGATACCTCAGAAGTATTTTACGCGTATCATCCAACTGTATTGAGAATAATTTATGAGACAATAAGGGTACAAGTAAAACAAGCTACCGTAAGGTCAAATTGCAAGAAATTGTAATAGTTTAGTAATAGGTCAACGCTTCAGGATTTTGCTGATAGTTATGAAACAGTACTTATGGCTAACTTTTTCCTAAAGATCCTTTTGTTTGAAAAAATAAAGAAACATTGGTGAACTTTCCCGCCAATGACAGCCCCATAGTAAACCTGGAAAACAACTTTCTTCAATACCATGCACACTTGACACCTTATGGACAAGTGTAATTGCCTACAGGCGGCAAACCAGAAGATTGTTTTCCTTGCTTGGTTTTGGTATGAGTATAAAGTTTGTTGCCAAATATCTTCGGCCAACACTGAACGACAGATAGGAGAGAGAGAAAGAGAGAAGGGAGATGGGAAAGGTAGGGAGGTTAACCAGTCTGAATCCAGTTTGCTACCCTACACGTGGGAAGGTCGGCAGCGTTATTTGCAGCATCGGAGCTCAATACCTGGACGATGATGATGAAGTCTGGCAGGCGACTCACTTTCTTTTTGAAAGCACGGCCATAGGAGACAGACCGATGCAAAGATCCCTGGCTGTAACGGTATCATGCAGGTAACGTAATGCAAATGCAACGTTTGTGGCATTAGAGCTTAATCCCTGGACGATGATGATGAAGTTGACAGGCGACTCACTTTCTTTTTGAAAGCATGGTCAGAGGAGACAGACCGATGCAAAGATCCCTGGCGGCAACAGTGTCATGCAGGTAACGTAATGCAAATGCAACGTTTGTGGCACGTGCATGCATAGAAATGTGAGACATGTGTTAAGCAACGTTTACAGATTCTGTATCTCTTGCAGCACAGTAGCACATACCCATTCAGAAACCCCAGGTTATTACATGCGAGTGTGACATACATGCAGCCTGTGATCGGTTCCTAAGGATGGTGTAGCGCTCAATGTGCGTTTTGGAGCCTAAATTACGTCGCCACTACAAAAAGTGGGTGAACCTGGAAACAGGGGATGAATTCTAGACGTTTTCAACTAATTTGCGCGTGAGTACATGGTGATAGAACACATGCTAATGCGCTAGCAGAAGTATGCGGAAGTCGGAGATGTCCTTATTGAAAGTGCAAAAGTACCCGTGGTATTCTGCTCTGACGACTCGCGAAGTCGGCATGTCGGCATATCCGGGCATGAAAACGAGTTAGCCCAGTCAAGAGGGATCTTTGTTAAATGTTTCAAAAACGCCTATTGATCAGTTCCCTTTACTGAAACAGTTATCACTATCGCTTCAATGTGGGAGGTGGGCCAAGAGAAAGAGGTTAAGAATCCGGGATATCTAAAAGTTACTATTTTATTTTGCAACTTTGATCACGACGCTGCATTTATCGAAGCAATTCGTCTTTTTTTCTTCTACATTTTCATATATAAGTGTTTGCCGTACTCATATTATCGCGTTGCTGTGGTTCTTTTGTGTGTGTTTGTGTGCGATCTGTTTTCCCCAACGAGGGCCGCCGCTCGTACGTCAAAACGAACACTCAAATGCTTGTGGACTGCGCAGAAAGAAATGTTTTTGCGTTCATATGCAAACTTTAGAACAGTTGTATGAAGTCTTTTCTTTATTCTTTATTTCACTTTTGTTTTTTGTGCTTTTTTTTCCTTATGAATTAGTACAAAATGACTATTCGGTGCCGTCTGGCAGGTACCAACATCTCCTTGAATACTTTTAATTAAAGAAGAAAAGCAAATCACTGCATATCAGGCGGGCGATGCCAGACGAACGCGCGAATTTCCCCGGGAGATCAGCGTCATTCACGGGTGTGACCGGCTCTGTAAAATTCGGCGATGTAAAGGCTCAGTAATTTTTCTCAGCAGGCAACTATCATCCCAGAGGCGTAGATAGAAATGTAGGCGAAGCTGTAAACGGAAGGATGCATTTTAGCAGTTCTGATCTTGGGCGCGTTTGAATTTGTGCTGAAAGTAGAGGTGGTAAAGTGTCAACAGTGGTCGGTTAAGTTTAATCAGGGACAAACCTGCTAAATCATAAAAAGAAATTAAAAGCTGCACAGGCCATCCGCTGAATCGTGAGTCCAAAGCCAGCAAGAAGATTAATCTGAATTCGAGATGTCTCACTGAATTTACCTTGGCGGGAACGAGCCGAGAATGTTTACTTCTTTTGCTATTTTGCTCCCGAGCCACAGTTGGCGCCAACCCCACCCCCCTCACCCACCAATAATATATTATAGAAAGGCTCTGTATAAACAAGGCATGTGGAAGCCACTTGCAAAGCGTGTTCTAGTGAAGTCTGAATGGGGCAACATGCGTGCTACTTCTCAGCGAGTGCGAACATTCCGCTTTTGTGCGGAAGTTACAAAACTAGGCCGAAAATCCGCCCTACGTAATTGCATAGGAAAAACCCGCTTAAGGCAACGGCACTTGACTGGATGGGTGGGGCGTCTAAATAAATTAATAAAAAACACTAAACCTCCGTCTACTTTCAGACCTACTACGAAACAGCCAGTTTATTCAAGAAATGTGACAATGTTCTCAAGGCCTACATGTTTATTTTTTTAAATACAGGGCTGTAAATATGCAGAAGAAGTTTTGGATCATATCGCAATAATGTTTAGGGCATGTCGTAAAAACCGTTATAACTGCAAAAAGTAATCGATCACGGAGATTGTTCTCGTATAGATGATTAGTTTATGACAAGAAGAGACGAAATATATGTTGCAAGCAGATGTGCTGGTTATTAATTGGTTTAGAACAAGGCTAACTGCTGGGCAAGTTGCTATATATTTGACCCTTTATTGACGAAAGTTGCCTACCGGCAACTCACGAGGATATTGTTTTCTTGCTGAGCTTCGGCTTTGAGTTCGTTTTTTGGCTAAATGTCCTCGATAAACGTTGATGGACAAGCAATAAGCATGATTTGTTGGTCTAGAGCACCAACACACGACGAGGTATAAGAAGTCCCGCACGCGACTCGATTTCCTTTGCAAGTACGGTCAGAGGAGGCCGACCGGTGCAAGGTCTCTGGCTGCAGTGGTGTCATACACCTGACGCAAAGCGAATAAAATTCTACACCCATGGTTCGCATATGACGAGAGCTTTCTGTACTAATACCGAACAAAGTCATTAGTAGCTTGGGGTTAAGCGCGCTTTTCGTTTTCTGCCTGAAGCTTTCCGTTTAGCGCTGAAAAAAGTTCTCGTAAGAGTTCTCTTTTCTTTTGTTGATTAAGCTCATTCTCGATGTGTTTTCTAGACTTAGATAAAAAAATAATAGTTTTTTATGGGCATTAATATGTGCCGTCATCAAAGCGCCAACAAAGACGAAAGCCAACGAGTGAAACCCACACAAAAGAAAGAATGAGTACAGGGGAGGACTGCTGTGCTTACAAATGAACTTAAATGCTGACATAAACCAGCCAGGTCCCATCAAGCACATGCGCCAGCACAACGAAACACAAAACCACCGTGAGTTGTACGCATTATCACTTATGCCGACTATCACATTCGAGGCTCTGTATACGAACACTTCTTTTCAGGTAATGAGAGTGATTATGAGTGATTATATGTTATTATGCTTTCTAATCTTAAAAATAACCATAACCTTAAAATTAAACGAAACACGTCATCAATAAAACCACGCATGCTACCTGAAGGCATCAGTGTTGCTGGATTAGAGACCTCGTTATGTAATAAACGAGAAGAAAGGGAGTTAACCGAGGGGTCCGATCTTTATTAAGCGTATCATAAGAGGTCAACAAACACTTTCATTTCCACTAATTTGTCATTTCTTTAATTCAATTAGTAAGTGGGGTAATTTCCCCTATGTTGGCTTTGCTGTCAATGTTTGTTGGCCTCTTATGACAGCCTGGTAGGACACTTCGCCGGATCCCTCACTAAGGTCTCTGACTGCTGCGACAAGTTCATTTTGCGGAATCGAGTAACAAAAGTCGTCTATGTCGATTGCAATGGCTGTACTGACGTCTCGAATTCCTTGTCGAAGTTCGTCTACCAGGGTCAGCGAATTGTGAATGGCGAAAGAGTCATCCGGTACAAGAACGTTGAGCTTGCTTTGCAGATGCTTCCCAACAATTTTCCGCCAACTCCCTGCTTCGGTGAATATCGTTCGAAGTGGGAGGCCCGGTTTGTGGGTCCTTGCAGTACGCATAAACAGAAGCTTGTAGCTAGTAAACATAATTTGACAACTTATGCCGAAGAAATTCTTACATTTATTCGGACACCTACACAGCTGCTGCCAATCAAGTCTGGAACTTCTGTGCAGCTGTGTAACAGCAGTGTCACATTTAAAAGGCACAATGATGAAAGAGCACAGGTGTAAACGACAGAACCCATCGCCCGATGACTGGCGAAAGTAATGCGTTTAGCATTGAATCAATAGAGGGACATGACATGCTGCCACTGTCGAAAAGAGATATGTATGATGTGTGTATGGCAGCGAGTCTCCTATTTCGCGCTTTCTTAAGAACACATGGCGCCATCTAGCGCCGCCACCGTGAAGCCTGCCCGTGGCCTCCGAAATGCATGGCATGCCTGTGCGTGCGAACGCTGAGAAATGCGTCATGTGGCAACCGGTATCCTCCCTCTCTCTTCGGATGGATGAATAGGTGGATGAATGGATGGATGGATATTATGAGCATCCCCTCTGGAACGGGGCGGTGGATTGCGCCACCAAGCTCTTCCTATGCAACAAGCTCTTCTTTCCTAGGGTTCCTGTACATGCTCCCGCAGGGATCAGAGTGGCGCATAGGTCCGGTTTATGATCCAGTTCTGCAATGGAGCCACTCCTCGCGCGCGCAGGAGGCAAATGCCGCGCGGTGTTACATTTGCTTTTTTGTCTGCTGTTCGCGAGCTACATGCGGCAACTGTACGCAAGCGCTGAGCAAGATAACGCTTTTTAATGCAAGCTAAGCTCGAACGATTGGCGTAGCCGGCAAGGTGCCAACCCCCCGAAATTTTAGTTTGTGTGTACATATATACACGCACATATACAAACACACACACGAATGTACATATAAAGAATAGGACACCCCTCGATCGCTTGTAGTAAAATCCTTACTACGCCCGTCGCTTCAACAGCTTAAAAGTTCGCGTGCAAACGCGCGTTACTTTGCAACAAAAAGCGGTGCAATGTTTTTCCGCATGCATATGAACTTTTCTCGCGGAGGCGGAAGGCAATAAATGTTTTAAAGGGTGTTTAAAGAAAACTTCTCACACGTGTGGTAGACAATTATGTGAGCACATACATTTTGGCTGCCGAAACGAGATGAATAATGAATGTCACCAACAGAACTATCGTGCCTTCAATTATGTCAGTGCCCATTGACCGTCATTCATCACTAAACGTCGTTCACAGCAGCTACACCTTTTCAATATATGCGGTGCGGACACGTAAATTTAAACGCCTTTCAAATGCTCACATGCGCACATCTCATGCAAAGCTTATTTTTACGATTCATACCGCAAACTTAACAATCGCTTTGTAGCAGCAAATATGCAAGTGGAAAAAGATCCAAGATGCACGAGCTCCTAGATCAAATTTATTTCGTACAAGGGAATGAATGAGCAATGGCTGCTGGCAGCAGGGGATGAGTACCTGTTCTTGGAGCCTTGGAGAGCAGAATTCAAAGCCGCTGGAAAGGCTGCAAGTTATCAAAAGTAACAAAAGGTTATTTTTATTGGCCTAATCACATAAGATGACAAACTAGCAAAGTAATTATTCACATATTGCAGACTGTAATATGACAGCACATTCTCTCTTTATCTCTTCATACTACTCAGGTTAATTTACCATAACACAGCGCATAATAAACGTGCAACAATAATTTCATTCCTCACGTCGACTAAGGCTGATCGAACAAGCAACATATTGCGGGCGGTAAATGCTGAAGCTATCGCAGCTGTCTCATAAGCGGGAGAGCACGGTGTTTTCGCTTACTACAAAACAATTAACACCAGCACATCAATCGACTTTACATGAAAAATGAGAACGCCGACAAAAAATTTAAAAAATATACGGAGCAGCGAAAAGACAGGGTGCAGCGGGAAAATTGTACCTGCTAGCATTTACTCTGTTCTGAACACACATTTCTGGAGCCGCATAGTCAGAGCAATCGTACAAGTAACAAAGCAAATTGAGCGAGTTGGTAAGTTAACATTCTTGGCGTATATGTGCAGCGCGACACAGACGTGTCGTCCTTTCTTTGTACCGCGTCTGTGTCGTGCTGCACATATACACCGAAAATTGCACAAGTGAACAATCTCTCATGCCAGGCGTACGCATTTCAGCGTGTACAGGAGTGTTACTCGAGATAAACGCTGCTTTGTTGTACACAAGCCGAACTCACCTCTGTAAACAAGGCGAACGGACCTCGCATATCCTGGTCCCTTTCGGAGCCGGCCGGCCTCGTCCGTGCGCACGGCACCGCGTAAAAAGGTTTGCCACCTTCCGTGCCATTTGCGCAGTTTGGGGCGCTTCAACCCGTCATACTGGAATACAAGTGTCAAAATGATCTGCTTCGTAGCCCTTCACCAAAGTCATTAGCTTAGTATCCTCGAATACCGTACCTGCAGCCCGGAGCCAATCGTTTCTACGCACGCTCGACGGTCCGCTGATTGCAATTTCGATGGCACTGAGAAGAACGAGTCGGCGCCGTTTCCGTAAAGTTGGCTTCGTAGCGCGTAGTTGATCATTTGACGCCTTATTGTGCCACGTGATCGCGCTCTGCGAATAGCGGCGCGAGCGGCACCGGAATAGTGACGCGCAACTCTGCTCCCTGCGGGAGCATACGCAGGAGCACTATTCTTTCCGGACGCGCGGCGCCATGTAGAGGTGCTGATCAGAAGTCCGCGCGTTGCCTCCCAGTATATGGTGCACCGGTGAGCGCTGACGCTGAGAATAGTTCGCTCGCTTGCCACACACGCGGTGGCATGCTCAGAGACCCGAGTTGGCGAGAGTTTTAGCGAAGAGAAGAGCGGTATACATCCAGTACATTCACGGCGCAGCTCTCTGAAGCGCTGGCGTGAAAGACAGTAACTGAAAAGCGGCCCATACGCAGTGCATTTGTGGCGCAGCCTCCTAAAGCGTCAGGTTGCTGTCCTCGAGGAACCCTCGTAATGTGGGCTCGATTTCCCTCAGCACCGGATAAACTTAAGGAATCTATGTCGTGTTTGAAGAGCGACGAATTTCGAGTGGCGCAAATATGGTTATCCAAGTTCACGTCAAAGACGTTCATTGAAGAGCGGCACACACCTACTGGCATACACCTGGTGACCCAAGTTGACATCAAAGAAGTTCAGTGAAGACCACAACAAACCGGTTGGCACATACGCAGTGCTCCAAGTCGGCGTAAAGAGTTTCAGTGAACAGTGTTACTACCTATCCCGTCGTGCATCTGCAGTGACGAATGTCGGCGTGAAAGAGGTTCGTTGAAGAGCGGCATATATGTACACATTGCCACATACTCAGTGACCCAAGTTGGTCCTGCGGTTGGTTTCGAACCCTGTTTCCTCAGTACAGCAGCCTGATGCGCTACCCATTCGACCATGGACTACAAGTGAACCAGGTAGGCGAAAAAAACGGTTAGAGGACATACATACATACATACATACATACATACATACATACATACATACATACATACATACATACATACATACATACATACATACATACATACATACATACATACATACATACATACATACATACATACGTACGTTCGTACGTACATATCCTCTGTAAAGTGCGTGAAGGACCCCATGAATGCCAACGTATTGTTGCGTTTCGCCTGCGACGCGCGGTTTTGCCGGCGCGACTGCGGCGGGGCGGCAGACATTTTGGCCCGTTCGGCGTCGCCGCAACGCTCCCCGCCAGGCGTTTCCAGGCGTTTCCAGGCATGTTCCGATGCCACGTGTCTTCATGTGCGTGTGTGAGTGTATGTGCCATTGTGCCCGAACGGCGGCGATGCGACAGCAGGGGGTCACCCTCTCCTTCCAGTCATTGTGCCCGACCAGAGGCGCTACGAGAGCCGAAGTTACCTTCTCCTCCCAGTCTTTATGCCCGACCGGCGGCGCTACGACAGTGTGCGTCACCATTAGCCCATTGTACAATCACGTGCTCGTCTATTGAGGGGTTCCTTCTTGCCCTCAACTGCGAGAGTATAAAAACAGCTGCCCCCGGACGCCAAAAGGAGGGCTCCGATTTCTTCTGTTGAGTAAAGTGCTCTCCCGTCTCTCTACTTCGGTCAACCTGACCGCCAACTCTTTGCGATGTTAAAATAAACAAGTTGTTTTGTTGTTACCAGTCGACTCATGCTTTGCCGGGACCTTCGGATGCTTCCAGTTGTACCCCAGGCCGCCAGGCCAACGCTACCCTTGGGGCTTGCGACCCAGGTACAACCACGGGCGTCAGCGCCGAGTTCCCAACAACCGATGCCATCGGTGGGATCCAAACAACTGTCTGCCAGCGGTGAGATCGCGACAACGGAGGCCAGCAGCGAAGATATGCAGTTGACTGTATGCTGAGCAGCTCAACGACGATCCGGGAGCAGTGCAACGAGCCCTGTGTGATGACTGGTTGCCTGCAGCGGAACGACTGCGCTGGACTCTTGGCTGCGAGGTTTGGTGAGTGCGGGACTTTCTTCTTCTGAGCTTTGCCAGGCTTTTGTTAGTGTCAGAAACAGAGCTGGTAATTGTGGTTGTCGTTGCTGCCGGGTTAGTTTGCGGCAAGACAATAGTAAGCAGCAGAGAAAGCAGCATTCAGAGCAGCCATGGATTTGAAGTCGTTGCGCAAACCGAAATTGTTGGAGCTAGCAAGAGAGTTGGGTCTGGATGTCTCAGACAAACTAAGAAAACCTGAACTGCTAAAGGCTATTCTTGAGTTAGAGGCTGAGGATGACGAGCTGTCGGAATGCCTTGAGACCATTGAGGAGAGGGAGACTGCAAAAAGACAGGAGCGCGAACTTAAAGAGCAAAAAGAAAAAGAAGAGCGTGAACGTAAAGAACAGAAAGAAAAAGAAGAGCGTGAATGTAAAGAACAGAAAGAGCGAGAGCAACAAGAGAAAAAAGAAGAGCGCGACCGTCAACACGCGTTGGAAATGAAGCGTCTCGAGATAGAGATGGAACGCGCTCGTAATGGAAGTCAGGCACACGGTGCAGGAGAACGCGTATTGTTCAAAATGACTGACCTGATGCGGCCGTTTAAGCTTGGAGAGGACATTGGTTTGTTCCTGGTTAACTTTGAGCGAACGTGCGAGAAGCAGGGGTTCTCTCGGGAAACGTGGCCACAGCGCTTGCTCACTTTGTTACCCGGCGAGGCGGCCGACGTAGTCGCTCGCTTGGATAGAGAGGAGGCAGAGGATTTCGACAAAGTAAAATCGAGTCTGCTAAAAAAGTACCGGCTGTCTGCGGAGGCGTTCCGTCGGAAGTTTCGGGAAAATGAGAAAGGCAGAAGTGAGTCATATACAGAGTTTGCGTATAGGCTTATGTCAAACATGCAGGAGTGGCTCAAAGAAGAGAAAGCGTTTGGTGACCACGATAAAGTTCTGCAGTGCTTCGAGCTAGAACAGTTTTATAGTCGGTTACCGGAGAACGTGCGATACTGGGTCTTGGATAGGCCAGACGTTTGTACGGTGGCTAAAGCCGCTGAGCTAGCCGAGGAGTTTGTGACGCGTCGGGCTCGCGGAGCTAAGGACGGTCAAAAGGGTGAATTTGGCTCGAAGTTTGAGAGGCCGAAGTTCACACCCATGAGAGCAAAGGGGAACACGCGTAGTGCGGATGCGAGTGGAAGCAGTGCGACCGAACCTAAGGAGACGGCGGCAGCCGAAGCCGAACGCAGAAAGCGGTTCGAGATGAGGCAAGCGCGCGTTTGTTATACGTGCCAGAAGCCGGGTCACTTTTCGGCGCAGTGTCCGGAAACAACACCAAAAGTTGTGTTTTTTTCAATAGGCAGCACTGACGAGAACATGAAGCTTCTCGAGCCTTACATGCGAGACCTCCTCGTGAACGGGAAAGAGTGCCGAGTGCTTCGCGATTCCGCAGCTACGATGGATGTAGTTCACCCGTTTTACGTAGAACCCCATATGTTCACGGGCGAGTGCGCGTGGATCAAGCAAGCCGTGGAAGCTCATAGCGTGTGTCTGCCGGTAGCAAAAGTGCTTATTGAAGGACCTTTCGGAGCGCTTGAGACGGAGGCGGCAGTGTCATCTATGCTGCCCCCCCAGTACCCGTACCTATTTTCAAACAGGTCCGATCACCTCCTGAGCGAGAAGGGGCTTTTGTTTGGTGAAGCTAGTGTTCAGGCCTTAACCAGATCGAAGGTTCGGGAGCTCGCTGCAAAGGCGGTAGTTGCGGGGCCGACGTTATCAAACAACGAAAAAGGGTCAGAGGCGCAGCAAGCTGATATTCAGAGCACGCCCGAACTGAATAAACTTGAGTCTGTAACGTTAAAGGCACCAGATACCGGAGAGGAAAATCCCGATGCGGGAAAGTTAGAAGAGCTATCTACTGATTTGCTCATCGCGCCTACGTCAGACGGACTTAATAGGTTGCTAAAAGTCAGCCGGTCGGCTTTGATAGCCGAGCAAAAAAAGGATGGCAGCCTGGAAAACGTGCGCTGCAATGTCAAAGAAGGTATCGCCAGGAAAACTGCGCGTTTTGTGGAAAGAGGTGGAGTCCTGTACCGGAAGTATCTAGACCGCCGAGGAGTGGAGTTCGATCAGCTGATCGTGCCTCAATGCTATCATCAGGATCTGTTGCGCTTGTCACACAGGGGTTCGTGGTCCGGACACCTAGGAGTTAAGAAAACTAAGGACCGTCTCTTGCAAGAGTACTATTGGCCAGGGTGTTTTCGGGACGCAGACCACTTCGTGAGGTCATGTGACACCTGTCAGCGGGTGGGCAAACCAGGGGACAAATCGAGGGCGCCGTTGAAATTGGTACCTATCATTACGGAGCCTTTTAGACGGCTCGTTATTGATACAGTGGGACCTCTGCCGGTAACAGCCACGGGGTACAGACACATTTTGACTGTGATCTGCCCAGCGACAAAGTTCCCTGAAGCAGTGCCGCTTAAAGAACTCAGCTCAGTTGAGATAGTCAATGCACTACTGTCCATATTTGCGCGAGTTGGTTTTCCTGCGGAAATCCAATCAGATCAGGGCACAGTGTTTACTAGCGCTTTGACGACAACTTTTCTCGAAAGGTGTGGGGTAAAGCTGCTACACAGCTCAGTGTACCACCCACAGTCGAATTCCGTTGAGAAGCTCCACTCCATCATGAAGCGCGTGTTGAGAGCGTTGTGTTTTGAACATCGAACTGACTGGGAGCTGTGTCTGCCTGGGGTGATGTTTGCTTTAAGGACCGCGCCGCATGCGGCTACGGGGTTTTCGCCAGCTGAACTGGTGTACGGTCGCTCGCTTCGATCTCCGCTTCGCATGCTTCGAGAATCGTGGGAAGGTAGGGGCGACGACCCAGTCGTGGTGGAGTACGTACTTAAGCTCCTCGAACGCTTAAGAAGGGCACAGGAGTTGTCAGGTGAAGCAATGACAAAGGCCCAGCAGAGGGCCAAGGTTTATTATGATCGGACAGCCAGGGCCCGTCGTTTTGAGGTGGGCGATGAGGTCATGATATTGCGCACATCGCTAAACAACAAACTAGACGTGCAGTGGGAGGGCCCAGCACGAATTGTTCAGAAACTGTCGGACGTTAACTACGTGGTAAGTCTGCCAGGAAAGCGGAAAGCACAGCAAGTTTACCACTGTAATCTGCTCAAACCTTATAGACAAAGGGAAGCAGTGGTGTGCATGATGGTAAACGTTCCTGAAGAGCTTCCGGTCGAGCTTCCGGGACTAGGCTCAGTGACGAACAGGGAAGACACCGGTCAAGTCATTAGTGACCTTATCAGTAAAGCACCGCTGTCGCCCGAGCAGAAAACCGAACTACACCAGCTATTACAAGAGTTTCAAGGTCTGTTCTCTGAGAGGCCTGGTAGGACTTCTGTACTTACTCATGATATAGAACTTACCTCCCCAGAGCCAGTACGATCCAAGGCGTATCGGGTGTCACCCCGCCAGAGCGATATTATGGAGGCTGAGGTAAAGAAAATGCTACAGCTCGGTGTTATTGAGGCAGGTGAGAGTGATTATACCTCCCCTTTGATTTTAGTTGAGGTACCGGGCAAGGAACCTCGTCCTTGCGTCGACTACCGCAGGCTTAATTCCATCACTAAGGATCAAATTTATCCGATCCCTAACATCGAGGAGCGCCTTGAGAAAGTTAGTAGCGCTCAGTTTATTTCCACCCTAGATCTTGTCAGGGGTTATTGGCAGGTTCCACTTACAGAAGAGGCTAGTAGGTATGCGGCGTTCATTTCACCAATGGGAACATTCCGTCCTAAAGTGTTGAGTTTTGGTTTGAAGAACGCGCCATACTGTTTTTCAAGCCTCATGGATAAAATGTTGCGGGGACAGCAAGAATTCGCTTTACCGTATCTAGACGACGTAGCGATATTCTCCGCATCCTGGTCTGAGCATATGGCACACTTGCGGGCAGTGCTAACCCGCCTGCGCGAAGCGGGCTTGACAGTAAAGGCTCCTAAGTGCCAGTTAGCACAGGCCGAGGTTGTCTACCTCGGTCACGTGATTGGTCAGGGTCGTCGCCGCCCCTCTGAAATAAAAGTGGCCGCTGTGCGAGACTTTCCGCAACCGCGCACAAAGACCGATATTCGGTCGTTCTTAGGTGTCGCCGGCTACTATCAGAGGTACATCCCCAGGTACTCTGATATCGCGGCTCCCCTGACGGATGCTCTAAGAAAGTCAGAGCCTCAAACAGTCGTCTGGGACGAGACAAAGGAAAGAGCTTTTAGCGCCCTAAAGAGTGCCCTAACAAACCAGCCTGTGCTACGATCGCCAGACTATACAAAAGGGTTCATTGTTCAGTGCGATGCTAGTGAGCGAGGCATGGGCGTTGTACTGTGCCAACGGGAAAAGGGAGAAGTAGAACACCCCGTCCTGTATGCTAGTCGTAAGCTGACCAGTCGTGAGCAGGCGTATAGCGCCACCGAGAAAGAGTGTGCATGTCTCGTGTGGGCCGTCCAGAAATTGTCATGCTATCTAGCCGGCTCGAGGTTTATCATTGAGACGGATCACTGCCCTCTCCAATGGCTGCAGACCATCTCTCCCAAAAATGGCCGCCTCCTGCGCTGGAGCCTCGCTTTAGAACAATATTCCTTTGAGGTGCGTTACAAAAAGGGGAGTCTCAACGGTAACGCCGATGGCTTAAGTCGAAGCCCCTAACGTAGGAATCAGCCTCAAAATTGTTTGTTACTGATGTTTTTCTTCCTGAGGCAGGATTTTTTTTAACATATTGCTTTTGTTTAGTGTTTCAAAGTGATGATATGCTTTCTAGTGCAATTTTCCAATTTGTGGACGCGTTCTGAGTGATGCTAGACTACTGTAAGGAACTAGGCAGTGGTATAAAAAGGGGAAAGAGCCTGGCAGGGCTTAGTGAGGGTTGTGCCGTGCTTGCTGACTGAGCGGTTGAGTTTCAGCGTAGTTCTAACGCTTGCCGGGAACGAGAACAAAAATGTGAACTCTCCCGAAGTCACTTTGCAGTGTCCCGTGCGAACCTGAACGAGAGAACGAGGCCTTCTCTGTGCGCTGCGCTCAAGAAACGTCGAGGGACGCCCGACTTCGGTTACGAGCATCATCGAGCGACATCCCTCCGGACAGCGGATGCAGTCCCCTGTCCATCGGGATCTCCTTCCCCCGGCGGGGCGGTCTGTTGCGTTTCGCCTGCGGCGCGCGGTTTTGCCGGCGCGACTGCGGCGGGGCGGCAGACATTTTGGCCCGTTCGGCGTCGCCGCAACGCTCCCCGCCAGGCGTTTCCAGGCGTTTCCAGGCATGTTCCGATGCCACGTGTCTTCATGTGCGTGTGTGAGTGTATGTGCCATTGTGCCCGAACGGCGGCGATGCGACAGCAGGGGGTCACCCTCTCCTTCCAGTCATTGTGCCCGACCAGAGGCGCTACGAGAGCCGAAGTTACCTTCTCCTCCCAGTCTTTATGCCCGACCGGCGGCGCTACGACAGTGTGCGTCACCATTAGCCCATTGTACAATCACGTGCTCGTCTATTGAGGGGTTCCTTCTTGCCCTCAACTGCGAGAGTATAAAAACAGCTGCCCCCGGACGCCAAAAGGAGGGCTCCGATTTCTTCTGTTGAGTAAAGTGCTCTCCCGTCTCTCTACTTCGGTCAACCTGACCGCCAACTCTTTGCGATGTTAAAATAAACAAGTTGTTTTGTTGTTACCAGTCGACTCATGCTTTGCCGGGACCTTCGGATGCTTCCAGTTGTACCCCAGACCGCCAGGCCAACGCTACCCTTGGGGCTTGCGACCCAGGTACAACCACGGGCGTCCGCGCCGAGTTCCCAACAACCGATGCCATCGGTGGGATCCAAACAGTATTAAGAATTGTAACAGAATGCCAGGAGCTAAAGAGTGTAGCTGTCGGCCTTATCCGACACCGTACTTTGAGCCGCTTTAATTCCAGTACATTGCGTGACGTGACGATGGACGGAGCAACGTAGTCTCTCATCAGCCCAGCCCATTTTCCAGCGTTGATGACAATGGTGATGATCCGCATTTATATCGCGTATCACTAAGGAGGGCAGGCCGAGAATCGGACGCCAGAAGGTAGCTGAAAAGAAATTTTTAGGAGAAACTAAGAAAGGAAGAGACCTCAGAAACAAGAAAAATGCGTGGGTGAGTAGTCAAAGTAACTGAAACCAAATTATGAAATACGTGACAGTGAATGACCGAATAAATACCACTGCAATAAAGAATGTAGAGAGACGATTTCAGGGAAAATAAAAGTTGATTGACAAAGACGACTGCCGTTTTTTTTTATTTGAAACTCCCTGTGATGACATCCGTGGTTCGAGGCACCAAATGATGGTATTACCAGAATAATTAACCCCAATCCAATATTGCAAAGTAGTGCTTGGACTAACTTCTTTCACGAGTTCAAAAGAGTAAAAAGAAGTGGCCCATTAATTCATTTTATTAAAAGTGATGCTAGAGAGGACACCATCAGACTAGTTCTATGTATGTAAAAAGTTGGAGGATGCCTAAACTTCGTCTTTAAGAGCGGAAAGGGACAGCATTGAAATGCCTCGATCTGTTTCTCACGCTTCCCGGCAACTGCAGCTTATGTAACCACAATGTTTCCAGGTAAACGCTTGCGGCGATACCCTATGCATGAGGGCGAGCGTTCTGGTAGAAACGTGGCCTCTTGCGTGGGTAATGCAAGAGACCACAGGTATCGCACAGCCGCGCCAAGAAGATTACACCATTTCTAGGTTTCTCTTATTGTTCCACACTTTCAGTATTTGAGCCTAAGAATATTTAGCATAAAACGCCTGCGCTGCCGGTGTTTTACTTCATGACATTTGTTTGTCGGCTGTCATTCTCGAAATTCCGAGAGATAACTTTGTAAAGAATGTAAGACAAGTAATGAGCAGCTTTAGTGATAGAGTGGTGTGGCAGTATAAACCGCATATACCGCATGTCACACAGCAAGGCGTGGCACACATCCGTATGGACAGCTGGGCTAGTTGGTTGATATTAGCATTATGAAACATCGTTCCAGCGCACAAATGAACAAGGACGAGAAGAGAAAGACAACACGAATGCCAGCTTACTGGCGTTCATGTTGTCTTTCTCTTCTCGTCCATGTTCATTTGTACGCTGGAACGATGTTCCATAATGCTAACGTGGCACATACATATGCCTAAAAATATAAGAAAATTTTCGCTCACGGCGACGCCGGCGCACGACGCCGACATCGACACCAGATTTTCTGCGACACGGGTCCTTAATGCTCTCGCGTTGAATATGCGAGCCATGCAAGTACGCTGGCTCGCCGAAATAAATGTATTTTTCTGGCATTGCGATGGGGGCTCCTCTCGACGTCGCGGGTTCGATCCAGGTCGCGGCGGCCGCATTTCAATGGGTGCGCAATGCAAAAGATTTGTGGGCTTAGATTTAGGTGCGCGTCAGAAGGAACCACACGTGGTCAGACTTAATGCGGAGTCTCCCCGCTATGGCGTTATTCGAATTCAGATCGTGGTATGGCACGCACAGCCGCAAAACTTAACACTAATTTAATTTTGGCGCCTCTCTTTCGCAGATAACAAAATTTTGTGGGTTGGTATTAGCGCAAGGTCACTTTGATGATCTGCGCGTCAAAAATTTAATTTGAAAGAAGTACAAAGGAGGAATGATATATTTCGTCAAACATGACGGCATGAGACCAGCCGAAGAGGAGGAGAAAGTCGCCTGATCTTAATGTTGCCAGAGTATCAGCATCGTATTCAGTGTTGCTTCCCCGCAAGGGGTCCGAGGGTGGGCACTTCAAAAAATTTTGGCCCGCGACCGCGCGATCACCTCAAAAAGGTCGGCCACTTACCACTGCCCTTTCATGTTTGCACTTAATATTGAACTTGAGTCCTTGCGCCCCGCCTAAGATAACAGCCCTTAAGCTAACGACAACGGGCGGTCCCACGCCCACTTCCTTGCCATGTTTCCCCGCTTTATACGCAGTACAGAACAAAAGGTTCCGGCTCGTTTAACAAGTTCCCAGCAGGCGTCTGTTCGTTAGTGGGACACGCTTCGCTGACGTCTATTGTGAGCTGACTCGTTAGCGCCGCTAGCTCAGTTAGTATTGCGCTAACTTTTTCAAACGCACTTAAATCTGATGGTCGAAATTTGCACTGCACAAAAAAAATTCTGCAGAAACCATCCAGGATGATTGCTAATGGCCAATGCAAGAGAACAGCCGAAGGCTTCTCGACTTTTCTAAAGGAATAATGCGCTTGACGGCGAAGATTTGTTGCAGTGAGGACAACTAGGTAGCGTTGGTCGTTTCGTTGTGTCCGTAGAGAGCAAATCCGTTAACCCGAATATCTGTGGGAGTATAGTACAAGAGGTTATACATATAAGCCCAGGCGTCATATCGGTCTTATCACTGTAATTATTTAAAAGATCCCGTATGTCCCATATTCCCGTGTTCATGTGTTCTCATGTGTTCCAAAAAAGAAACCTCCATGAAAACCTTTATATTCCCATATAAACGCATATGGTCGCATAGGATTACGGTACGGGGCATACGGTTCATTTCCAAATGGTGCACAGAATAAATGATGTAGGTTACTGTCGGAGGAACATATTGGCTAGCTGTATTGGTTAATGTTATGAGCCACGGGGCTGTTGTTGTAATATCGCACTGCCTCCAGGATCGGCCTGCGTTCCAGTGTACATAAGAACTCTTGCGAGGGAACGTATCGTGCATGTTGTAACAGAAGTGGCGCAACAAGTCTCTACCTTCGATCGCTCTGCTTCGGAGGATGTCCCAATTGGCTCTGCCAGACAGCCGTCCACGCAACGCGACGCGAAGATGTAGAGAAACTTTTGCTTTAATAATCCGTAAAATTAAATAGTCTAATACATCGCGCATAACACCGTAAGCAATCTGAGAGATTTCAGAGATGGGGGAAACAACTAGCACTTTGGAAGAAAATATAGTTATTGCTACTTTATTCCGTAACAGATGAGAGAAACCCGCAAGAGGGATCGTAAACCCATCGAAAAATGAAAATGACTGTCAACAAAGTAAGGCAAGAAGAATGATGAATGAAAATAAACTATAGAGAAACAAATAGGAATTGACACAAGGCTATGCAGCAAAGAACATTGATTTAAGCACTAGCTTACTTCAGTTCTTCAAATACAACAAGCCGCCACCAGGTGTTAGTCAAACAGCTAACTAGTGAATTGTGTAAATTTACGACCGCATCGGTGATCGTGGCGCAGAGTCTTATGTCCGCCATGCTGCGAAGTACTGTCAGTAAAAATTCTAAATTTGCCTCCACTCCTCCATTTTCATTAACCTCAGACCATCGGTGAAGAAACACGCGGTAAATAGCTTCTCAGAGAAGTTCAAGAATCTAAAGATCCCCAGCTCTGTTTATTATGTCCTACCACACCGAGCGCCGTAGGAAATGACGGGACACAACAAAGCACGGTGTTTTTTAAAGGTTCCTCATAGACGTCATTGTGCGAACTATAGGCGCCTCTCAAAGTCGCCGTACTTAGTCTAAAAGGAAAAAAAAAATTCGCCCAAATGGACCGAGACGGTGGTTGCACACAAAAAACGCGTGACTGGAAATGAATTGAGGTCCTTCGTGCATGGCTTTGAATTTCATATCCCGCTCTTCCATTCGCTTGTGCCGAGTCTCGCTGTGAACGACCGGATGATGACGCCACGTGGCGCGTGGTCCTCGTGATCCCTTAGGCCGGAGTCGTGAGCGCGAGATTTGTCTTAGCGGCAACTTTTTTTTTTATATTTTTGGCCAGGCAGCCCGCGGTAGGGCACGAAGTCAGTACACAAGCGTCGGTGAGCAAGTCCGACTATAGAACAGTTTGCACCGAATCATCGTCCTCATCATCACCATCATGATTTCTCCTCACATTGGCCCCTGGTTCACTGTTGGCATGCCTTATTACTGCGCTAATGAGCATTTTAATTATTTCGTCCTAACCACGATTAAGGAGTGGAACCCCTTTTCCGGTGGCGCTGCCTCCAAGAACGATGCCAACTATTTCGCGATCGCTATTTCCACTCACTTGATGCATTTCTACTACATTGTTTTAAACTATTCAATACTCAATGCGATAATATGCTATTACTGAGAAAGTAAACACATTATTCTACATTGCGCACAGAGCAGGACCAAGGACTATCCCAGCGATCGCCAATTGCATCTCTCTTCCATCGGTTGGCTCCGTCCCAAGATTGCGAATTTCCCAATCTGATATCGCCAAGTTACCACCTGCAGTCTTGGAGTGCACTTCCTTTACCTTCGCACCCATTCTTCTGCGCTAATAGACCACCGGTTATCTGACATGTGCCATTACGTGGTCCTGTCAATTCCATTCCTTTGTCTTTATTTAAAATATACAATCGCATTTACGCGCGTATGCTATCTAATCCATACCGGACCTTCTGTGCCTAACGTCACGTTTATCATGTTTCGTTCCACCGCTCGTTGCGCGGCCCTTATCTTCTCTCGAGTTTGTTCGTTAGCCTCCAAGTTCCCGAGCCACCAGATTGGGTACTGCGCCACTATGAGTCCGCCATCAACGGCTCTTCTGTGAAAAGCACTAGCTCGTTTGTCTGAAACTACTGCGCACTGTGTACGCAATTTCGAGGTAAATTTCGCTTAAAAACGCGATTGAGTAAAGTATATTTGCCTGTATCCTCCGGACGCACACACCGTCTGTGCTGATATTGCGCCGGATATTACGTTTCGCGATAAAAGGGGGGCCGTGTCACCATGTGTACCGAAATTATGTCTCGTGTCCCGGAAAGGTACATATTGTCCCGATTGTGCAGGTTTTTTATAATGTTTCCAGGAATTTAACAAAGGAGGGGGAGGAGCAGGAAAGCATTTATTGAAAAAGGAGAAAAGACAAGAAGTTGTCTTTCTGCTTGTGACGTTCGTGTGCTTCTTACACTACAGGTAATATTCAACCATAGGTAACATTTTATTATACTCGCTAGGGAACACTAGAGGTTCGCTCTGCCTACGTGCTTATGGCCGTAAAGCGTCTTTCATTCCTTCAAAATTTGCAAGAACTGTGAAATCACCACGATTATTTCGTGTGCATCATGGGCCATGCATTCGCTTTCAGGACAGCTCTTAAATTGAAGGCTCGGCCTTTCGCAACTACATAGTTTCATTTTCATTCATGGGACTCAACTACTAGAGGTCTGATATTTGCCGCAAACTTGTCCGACTTTCCCATCTTGGCACGCAATACTTTGTGTCTTGCGTGTACTATAGCGTATGCAACACGGAGTTCTGCTATACCAGTGAGTGACGTCATTCAAGAGCTACCGATGGGGCTGTCCATGATGTCTCGCAAGGCTGCAGACTTCTAAAGCTCCTGCCCTCAAAAAATTAAATCCGCTTGACATGTGTGCGCATACTTATACGACTTCGTGAACGAGTGATGAGTAGGGTGTTTCGCCCCTAGGCTGGAACAGCAGGGCATGGCGCACGGGCCGAGTTCGATGGTCCTAGCATAGAAAAACTCGCGAGAAAAACTGTCCCAAGAACAGCGAAAGGGGATTACTATTCGGACGTAAACCAAGCACTCAGGCTTTTTTCCCCTTTCGTCTCTGTAGAAGCGTAACTCATATCTTCCCGCCATCTCAACAATATCCCAAAGGAGAAAGACACTTGTTCAGAGTGTAGCCGCTTGAGGTATTTTTCCATTTGCTTCAATGGCAGAAAATGAAGCTGCATGAGTTTCAGAGGCCTGTGAATGATAGGCATTTCGATCGTGATAAAAACAAAATGAACGTATTTTGCTGTGCCAGGGACTGCCCAGAAATGAGTCCTGATTGTTTGGTGTTTTACGTCCAGAATTTGTCTTCATTCTTTTAATGCCCCTATACAGGTTTTCCCAACTCGACTCAAGATTATGTAGAAGTTTCGCCATGTAAATGTAAAACGATGGAACTAATTTTAATTAGCCTAAATCATGTACCGGTATCGATGTGTATGACATTATGTATCGATGTGTTACTGTATGACATTACGTTTGTTATTTCCTTCTCCTGTCATTTCCCTGTTTCCTTGTTCCAGCCCAATCAAGCAGCAGGTCATGTACGTCCACTTTTATATTGCTGTTCACAGCAGCTCCATCTTGACACGCATATATGGTGACATGATGGTTACTTCATATGGTCACATTTGCGGCACTCCACAATGGCGTCTTTAGTAGCCCATGTTTAACTGTTCGAAATTAAACATGCTCATTATTAGCTTTGGTTTCTGTTTTGTTCGTGACCTCGCTTTATTATGCACTCTTGTGAGTGCGTTATGTATGCTAAATTGCCTTGTAGGACTTGTGACTTGTGGCTCATCAACAAAGCAGCCGGAAGTTGTTGATGCAGGCGGTTGATTTTTACTCGATGATGGTGCTCCCAATTCACAAACGGTGCCACCACCAGCATCACTGGAGATTCCTTCTGAAGACTCCACATGTCATGCGTGCTGCAACTTAATGTCAGTCCTCTCAGGAGAAGTTTTCCTCGGCAATATGCGTGTGCAAGTAATTCTTGCACCAAAAAAAATTTGTGTTGCATGCCTTGTACTGAGAAGCATTTCTTGTGAGTAAGGGCTGTGTACAGTTTTAGAAAAACAGATTAATGTTGTTTAACAGGCAATTCATGTCTGCGAATAATATTCCTCTACCTTTCTTGCCTGCCATATTTGTGAAATTCAATGAGAATCCGAAGGGCCCGTAAAGAAATGGTTCCCGCCATGGCGCTATCTTGTGACAGAAGGTATCTTACAGTAGTGGGTTTTAAACTCTAATGGGTTCTCTTGAACATTGTGTATACAAGTACGCGTTCCCACAACTTATAGATTGGCTTCATCAAGTTTAGCTGAAGGGACTAGTGGATAAGGAGACGCAGGTTCACCAAGTTTGTTGAAGAACCTTTCTGCATCTATATAAAAAACTTGCCGCTAATCCTCTGGTAAATGCACATGTGAGAGGTAAAATAGTATTAAATTAGTACTGTTGAGCAATGATGAAACTGAGTGTCATTTAGTTTTGAGGCTGAAATTTACCCAGCTGAGGCAATAATTTAGCTTTCTGACGTCTGAATCCTAGGAGGAGTTAGTATTGCAAATGTATCATAGAACTTGCCAAGTGATGATGGTGTTAATGTCAAATCTATAGACGGGCTTGTAAAGGTGTTATGAATGTGTTCATCATAAACAGCTCACTGTCTGTAAATGCTGATCAGTGCAACAGCTAGGGAAATATGAGAGTTTATTGGGAATAATATAAAGAGAACAGAGACTGGGCGAAATATGATATACATGTAATGCTGATATCAGCAGCATCTGAGGCACCTTTTTAATGTGGGGTTATTACAGTGAAAAAAAATTATGGCAATCTAAAAAGCAGAGTCGTTAGTGTGTGAATGATGAGAAAAAGTAAAGTCCAACTGCCTTAATTAATTGATTCGTCATGCAACAGTGTGCAGATAAGCATTTAAACCTCAAAGCCACTCTAACAGTGTCTCACCGCCATTTTCGATCACAATCGAGCCTGATCTGCATTGAAATTCTCGAATGCGATTGGCTCCTTCTCGCAGCTTGGGCAAGCGAGCCAATTGCGACCGATAAATTTGAAGTGCATCGGGCTCAGCCGTAATCAAAATTGCGCCGTGTGACACCCGTTTCAGCATCAGCATAAGCCCGCAACTGCAGGCGCCGGTTTCATTGTCTTAAAGTGCTGCAGCTGCTGCTGCTGCTGCTGCTGCTGATGATGATGATGATGATGATGTACACACTCAACTTTTTATACGTCAACAAGCTACCTTATGTTGAAACCTAATTACTTTTCTTAGAAAAACGTCATTTTGATGGCCATGCGAGATATTGTATCATGCCACCTCATTGTGATGTGCAATTAAGGTTTAACAAACACGCTAGGCATATGGAACCAAAGGGCTGCGAATGGTCTCACCATGGGCAGGCGGTGTACTATTCCTGAGCCCTGCTTACCTAAACATTCTTCCACTTGACACCTTGCCTTGACTTCTAATAGCAGAGGGTAGTACTGTCCTTTGACTAAAGGAGTCGCTAGACATCTGTAGCGCTCCTCTGTGATTCAGCAGCTTTGATTTTGATACCATTTTAGCATCTGAAAATGTTCGAACAGGTGTTTGTCCTTCAAACGGCTCCTCACTGTTGGAATCACTGAGGCGCATAATGAATTACAGTGACAGCACGTCGGGGTAGAGGAATATTTAAAAATTCAGAAGTTCACCTTTGAGCTTGAGGGTGCGAGTTCTTGTTATCAGGTCACTTTCAGCATGTCAGGATTCTGGAGTTAACAGAACCAATTCCATTCCGCAGTATATGGTCTTATGTAGTAATACAGAGGCTAGATAAAGAGCAGCATCGACCCAGTAAAATTGAACAAAATTGTTAGCAGGCGGCATTCCCCAGGACATTGGAACAAATCATTCTGCAATTCAGAGAGCCCCAACAGGTTTACTCTGCGGGACCTGCAGAAAGGTTTCTGGCGAATAAAAATGTCAGAATGCATGAGAAAGTATCTAGCCTTCAGTACACCGTGTAGAAGATAGAATTACTACTTTAAGGGAGCTCTTTTTGGCATCACAAATGCTCTAGAGGTTTTCCAACAAGTTCTAAGAAAAATCCTGGAAGAAATTCTTAGCAACATTAACTCAATCGATGACATCCATGTGTATTCAGAAGCGAGCGAACAGCTCGAGAATTACAACCACAGAAGTAATTATGGCTCTGAAGAATGCTCGAGAAGAACTCGACAAAGACAAGTAAGTTCACTCCTCCCAGTAGGATGTGTAGTTTTGGCGGAAGCTTCCATAAGCCATGAGAATGCCAGCATAGAGAAACCAGTGCAACAAATGTAAAGAAATGCGCACATTGCCAACATGTGTCGTTCCAACCGCCAGAGAGATCTGAACGACGTTAACACCATTGATGACAAACAGGAGAACTTAAGAACTGTAGCCTTTGGATCCAGAAGTTTATCCAAAGCACATGTTAGAATATGTTGGAATCTAAAGCGAAGCTATCATGAAGCAGTAACTCAAATACTATAAAACTAAATGTAGTCCGTACAGTTAACTTCATTGTTGCCCATGCAACATGTTCTTATGCACTGTTTATTTACCGTACCAGTCACAAAATCAATGTGCTGCAATGTTTATTTTATGTGCTACAGCGTTCACAATCTAAGGTGCGATACAAATAGCAGTCTATGCAAATGCACACCGATACATGGACGCAGGGATGTCACAAGGCTGAAAGTGATTATTTTCGATGGGAAAATGGTGAGGACAGATGTATGCTGAGAGAAGTACGGTGCGAGAGAAAGGGGTAAGACTGACATTTATTTTCCCCCATTTGATTCATGCGTCAATGGCGCACTGAAAACTGGCATTCGTACACGTGCTCTCGTGCAGGCGCTACACGACTTGAGGCATGCCTCTGTTTGGCACGACAGCAGCCACAGCCAGGAACGTGTGGGAGAGTTCACAAAGAAAGCTTTGCTTTAGGAGAAGGAGCAGCAATATCATGCCTTGTGGCAGGAGGAACTACAGTTCAGTAGAGGGACAATGAAACTTGGACACATGGGCACAATGCCACGTACTCACGTACAAAAATGTCCAAGCCATGGATCTGTACACATGGTTTAGTTGTTGGTGTAAAGATCTGCAATACATGAACCACAAAATTCACCTTCTCGAAGTGAGGGCTCTGTGCAGAGGGATCCACTAGTATTTCTGAAACTGGCATTTTATCCCTTTACCGCGTGGTCATGCATTACAGTATCCACTTCATGTTGTCAATCTCACGCTTATTCTGTTGTTTTGTTTGTTTGTTGCAGGGAGGAACTGATAAGTTGAGAACCGAATCTCAGATTAGGGCATTCATTTCCATGCAAAAATTAGCGCAGAATTTATTTAAGGTTACTTGTAGGACGTGGACAGTGAAATCGGATGACAGTGCATATGATGCAATGCCTACGGTTCCGTGGGATGTTTGGTAAATTGCATTTGTCTTTAAAAAGAAAGGCAAGTGACTTATGAGGAGTTGCTGTGCAAGAAGCCTGCAAGAGTTGTCATGTCCCTCTATTTATTTAGAGATGAAGTGTTAGTCTTTCTTTAATAAGGAATATTAATACAAGTTTAAGGCAGATGTTGCCACAACGCGGCATCATGAAGACCTGTGGTGACACTTCAAAGAAGAATTGGCACTCGTACGTCATCCTGCATAGTCTGACAGACAAAGCCCGTTTTTTCATATCCCAAAAGTGTTATCTGCCACTTTAGCATGACAGTATTTTCTTCCAAGTCTCTCAAACATAGAACTCTTTTCTCATGCACTTGCTCATTGCATACTTCTTTTTCACCAAAGAACCAAAAAACTAATGCTTGAACGCCCTGAAACGGCACAGTGGTGATGCTGTAGGGGAGTATGCCAAGTTAATTTTGGTCATTTGAGGTACTATGATAATGTGCACTGAAATCTAAGTACGAGGGTGTGCGGGTAAGTTATTTGCTTTTTTCCCTTCCAGATGAAATAGAAAAACAAGTATGGGGTTATATGCCAGCCTAATGTCTCTGGGAAAATAGGTGGAAGTCGGGAGACGGAAATTCAAGACGATCAGCAAAATCATATGTCGTCTTGAAAAAGACAAGTCCGCTTGTCGAAACGCTGGCTCCAGCTTTCACCTTATGCTCGTTTTGCTCATAGCCTAACATCTCAATATTTAAAGTCTCCAAATATGATATGTTTTTCTCTCAGTGAGAAGCTCTGATGGCAAAAGCTGTTTCACGTTGGAGTTACGGGCCGTCATGAAGTTTTTATTGCGATAGCAATGATATGGACACTCCAGGCGCATTTCTGCCGTCGCCGTCACCGTCGCAGTGAGGCTGGGTTTGAATGAAAGCCTGTGACGGTGAGCCGGCGAACGCGGTTCAATCTCGCGTGCGCGAGCGAGGAACGGTGCCCGGATGCGTGCCCTCCTGTCGCGCGCGAAGCAGGGGCGTCGGGCGAGGGAGGAGGGGCGTTCTTCTCCGGCGGCTGACAGAGTGCCTCGATGTGCTCCTCGCCCGCCGCTCGATGCAAAGTAGAGACAACCGCTGCGTCTACTAAGGCGTTGGCCACGCGAATCGCGGACGCCGTAGTAGACGCCTTTCGCGGACGCCGTAGAGACGCGTTGTCGGCGCTCGTGCGCCTTTAAAGCGATTGCGACGTAGCCAAAGTGCGCGCCCGCGCGGGCCTCATCTTGAAAGCTATCTGCGATGTTTTAAGACTGCACGTAGTGCCGGTAGCTTCGTATGCGCTTTGCTTTCGACGTTTAGTTCGCGTTGAAGCGAGAGATGCATGAAGGTCAATTTGCTTGCTGATGCCGCCATTCCGCACTCCAGAATTTTCACAGCGAGTTCTTTGGCTAGGTAAAGTGACTGAGGATAAAATCTGGCTCCACATCTATGATACTGAAACAAAGGAACAGTCAAAGAGTGGTGTCACTGTCGGTCCCAGCGAGCGAAGTTTGGCACCCAGAAATCAACCAAAAGGTAATGGCGTCCATTCTTTGGGAAAAAGAAAGTATTCTGTTGGTCGACTACTTACCTCGGAGCTCTAGTAGTACTAGACAGTAGTATGGTAAACTGGTATACCAGCTGAAGGAAGCAATTAAGACAAATCATCTTGGGAAGCTGACCAAAGGTATCATTTTTTCAGGACATTGCACCTGTACACACTTCCAACATTGTGGATCCCAAATTAAACGCTCTGGGTTTCCACTTGGTCCACCATCCCTCTTACTCCCCTTAGCTGGTCATTTCGGACTGTTAAGGGGAACTTTGAACTTTGAAGAAACACCTGAGCTTCTTGAACTTTGAAGAAACACCTGAAGCGACAATGTTTTTAGGATATTTCTGACATAAAACATGCTGTTGAGAGCTGGTTTGAGAAGAGAAAATTTTTTAAGCGGTTTAGAAAAGGTGCACCTCGGTGGTATGAAGTGCGTAAATCCACACCAGAAAGGGCAACATTAAAAAGAGTACAAATAAAAATAGTTTCTGATGTGTATAACATAAATAAAGCACGAATATATGCGGTGCAGATGCATGGCGTTTGCTTTACACATTTTTTGTTCATTGCCGAGCTGAGGGTGATTAAGAAGCAGTTGGAATTTTCCCCTTGGGCTAAATCGCATAGACAACTATGGACCCAAGCCTCATGACTATCAGCGAATACTTCAAAATTTACACCATCTGTGGGTACCAAAAAAGCAATGAGAAGATTCTAAATTTTTAAGTAATAAACTTTAGGTACTTCCTGTTAAAGCATGGTGGCCACGATATCGCTTCCAGCACCTGCACCATACAAAAGCATGACATTCAAGAATGGTTTTCATTACTCAGAAGGAGCCCGTTATGGTAATTATGACGTGGACATAACATATTGCAAGGTGCTGTGTACTTGAGTTGCTTTTAATCCTTTGAAGCTTTCTTTCTCAGTGCTGGACCACTGGGTATGCTCCTAAATACTTGGCCAATCCTAAAGGATACGTATGTGCCATTGAGACACAAGCGGTAGAAAGCCCGGTCTCCTGTCACCATTCTTTCTTCTAGAAGCGTCACCCAGTCCTGAGGCACTGACAAAGTTAGTGCTAGTACTCCACAATTTTCTTTTCTCTTTGCAAGAGATGACATGCTTCAAATGATGAATGAATGCAGCAGAAGGTGGCTTATTCATTCCAGCTCATTGAAACAATGAAATTTATCATGGTAACAATTGGTTGCCAATGCCTTCAAAACACGTGAAATTGCTGAGGTGGCTGCGATTCATGACACAGATGTGCTCTATTACAGCGGCCATCACTACTTTGACATGTGCACAGTAGCTAGTGATGAATAACTCCAACTCAAATGCTCTAAGCGACAACTCGGCTGGCTTACATTCAAATGACAGGAGCGGCATAACATTAATCATATACATAAGTTTTCCACTCGGCACCTTGTTGAATATGAAAGCGAATTACTTGTGGCAGAGGTCTGAAACGAGTCCCCAAAAGATTGGGCTCAGAATGCATAGTATAGGTCAGAAAGCTGACGTACTACATACATGCCATAGCTCAAGCGGCACCGTACACTTCGCCGCGAGCTTGACAGTAACAATAAAACGATCCGAATTCCTCTCAAGGAAATTTTTTATTAGCAGGTTTACATGCCAAGTTCATGTAGACGCTGGCCGACATGGAACCAGTGATGGAGAAAAAAATATATCACCGGACCATCGCGGTCATAAGTAGCGAAACAGTTCTACAGGCCACCACGGAGCCGCAGGACAAGGTGGAGGGTAGATTCCTTCTGAATGTTGTAGTCTGAGAGAGTGCGCCCATCCTCCAACTGCTTCCCTGCAAAAATAAGGCGCTGCTGGTCCGGCGGAATACCCTCCTTGTCCTGAATTTTACCTTTCACGTTTTCAATGGTATCACTAGGCTCCACTACGAGAGTGATAGTTTTGCCCGTGAGCGTCTTGATGAAAATCTGAAATATGCCGAACTTCGTATCATTCCGGAGGACAAGGTGAAGGGTCGACTCCTTTTGAATGTTGTAGTCGGAGAGGGTTCGGCCCTCTTCGAGTTGGTTGCCGGCGAATATGAGATGTTGCTGGTCCGCAGGAATGCCTTCTTTGCCCTGCATTTTCGCCTTGACATTTTCGATCGTGTCACTTGGATTGACCTCCAGGGGGATTGTTCTCCCGGTGAGCATCTTGACGAAGATTTGCATGCCTCCGCGAATCCGCACTACGAGTTGAAGGGTGGACTCTTTCTGAATGTTGTAGTCCGAGAGTGTGCGGCCATCCTCGAGCTGCTTGCCTCCGAAGATGAGACGCTGCCAATCGGGCGGGATCCCCTCCTGGTCCTGTATTTTCGCCTTGACATTTTCGATCGTGTCACTTGGATTGACCTCCAGGGTGATTGTTCTCCCGTAGAGCATCTTGATAAATATTTGCATACCTCCGCGCAGTCGCATCACCCCATGAAGGGTGGATCCTTTCTGGATGTTGTAGTCTGAAAGTGTCCGGCCGTCCTCGAGCTGTTTGCCGGCAAAGATGAGACGCTGCTGATCAGGTGGGATCCCTTCCTTGTCCTGGATCATTGCCTTGACATTTTCGATTCTGTCACTTGGCTTGACCTCCAGAGTGATTGTTTTCCCGGTGACAGTTTTGACAAATATTTGCATGCCTCCGTGGAGTCGCAGCACCAGATAAAGGGTGGTCTCTTTCTGAATGTTGTATTCTGAGAGTGTGCGATCGTCCTCGAGCAGCTTGCCAGTGAAGATGAGACGTTGCAGCTCGGCCGGTATCCCTTCCTTATGCTGGATTTTCACCTTCACATTTTCAACAGTGTCGTTCGGTTCAACTTCAAGCGTGATGGTCTTTCTGGTAAGTGACTTCACAAAGATCTGCATATGACCACGGAGTTCCAGCACCAGGTCGAGCGTAGACTCTTTCTGAATGTTGTAATCAGACAATGTTCGCCCGTCTTCGAGCTGCTTACCGGAGAAACTCAGACGCTGCTGGTCAGGCGGGATGCCCTCCTTGTCCTGAATTTTCGCCTTCACGTTTTCAATGGTGCAGTTAGGCTCCACTTCGATGGTGATATTTTTGCCAGTTAATGTCCTGACGAAAATCTGCATATCTCCGCGCTTCGGAAGGACAAGGTGAAGGGCCGACTCCTTTTCAATGTTGTAGTCGGAGAGGTTTCGGACATCTTCGAGTCGGTTGCCGGTGAAGATGAGACGCTGCTGGTCCGGAGGAATGCCTTCTTTGTCCTGAATTTCAGCTTTCACTTTTTCTATCGTGACGCTCGGCTCAACCTCAAGTGTGATCGTCTTGCCAATGAGCGTTTTCAGAAACGTTCGCATACCTCCGCGTAGTCGCAAGACGAGGTGAAGGATTGACCCATTCTGAATGTTGTAGTCCGATAGTGTGCGGCCGTCCTCGAGCTGTTTGCCGTGTAAGATGAGAAGCTGCTGATCAGGCGGGATGAATTCCTTTTCCTGGATTTTCGCTTTGACATTTTCGATGGTGTCACTCAGATTGACCTCCAGAGTGATTGTTCTCCCGGCGAGTGTCTTGACAAAGATTTGCATGCCTCCGCGGAGTCGCAGCACTAGGTGAAGAGTGGACTCTTTCTGAATGTTGTAGTCTGAGAGGGTGCGGCCATCCTCGAGCTGTTTGCCTCCGAAGATGAGACGTTGCCAATCGGGCGGGATCCCCTCCTTGTCCTGTATTTTCGCCTTGACATTTTCGATCGTGTCACTTGGATTAACCTCCAGGGTGATCGTTCTCACATAGAGCATCTTGATAAATATTTGCATACCTCCGCGCAGTCGCAACACCAAATGAAGGGTTGACCCTTTCTGGATGTTGTAGTCCGACACTGTGCGGCCGTCCTCGAGCTGTTTGCCGGCGAAGATAAGAACCTGCCGATCGGGTGGGATCCCTTCCTTGTCCTGGATTTTTGCCTTGACATTTTCGATGGTGTCACTTGACTTGACCTCCAGGGTGATTGTTTTCCCGGTAAGCGTCTTGACAAAGATTTGCATGCCTCCGCGGAGCCGCAGCACAAGGTGAAGGGTGGAGTCCTCCTGAATGTTGTAGTCTGAGAGTGTGCGGCCGTCCTCGAGCTGCTTGCCGGCGAAGATGAGACGCTGCTGATCGGGAGGGATCCCTTCCTTGTTCTGGATTTTTGCCTTCACATTTTCGATGGTGTCACTTGACTTGACCTCCAAGGTGATTATTTTCCCCGTAAGCGTCTTGACAAAGAGTTGCATGCCTCCGCGGAGTCGCAGCACCAGGTGAAGGGTGGACTCTTTCTGAATGTTGTAGTCTGAGAGTGTGCGGCCGTCCTCGAGCTGTTTGCCTCCGAATATGAGACGTTGCCAATCGGGCGGGATCCCCTCCTTGTCCTGTATTTTCGCCTTGACATTTTCGATCGTGTCACTTGGATTAACCTCCAAGGTGATTGTTCTCCCGTAGAGCATCTTGATAAATATTTGCATACCTCCGCGCAGTCGCAACACCAAATGAAGGGTTGACCCTTTCTGGATGTTGTACTCCGAAAGTGTGCTGCTGTCCTCGAGCTGTTTGCCGGCGAAGATAAGACGCTGCTGATCGGGCGGTATCCCTTCCTTGTCCTGGATTTCTGCCTTGACATTTTCGATGGTGTCGCTTGACTTGACCTCCAGGGTGATTGTTTTCCCGGTAAGCGTCTTGACAAAGATGTTCATGCCTCCGCGGAGTCGCAGCACCAGATGGAGGCTTGAACCTTTTTGGATGTTGTAGTCCGAGAGTGTGCGGCCATCCTCGAGCTGTTTGCCGGCGAAGATGAGACGCTGCTGATCGGGCGGGATCCCTTCCTTGTCCTGGATTTTCGCCTTGACATTTTCGATGGTGTCGCTTGACTTGACCTCCAGGGTGATTGTTTTCCCGGTAAGCGTCTTGACAAAAATTTGCATGCCTCCGTGGAGTCTCAGCACCAGGTGAAGGGTGGAATCTTTCTGAATGTTGTAGTCTGAGAGTGTGCGGCCATCCACGAGCTGCTTGCCGGCGAATATGAGGCGTTGCTGATCAACCGGGATTCCCTCCTTGTCCTGGATTTTCATCTTCACATTTTCGATGGTTTCGCTCGGTTCAACTTCAAGCGTGATGGTCGTTCCGGTGAGAGTCTTCGCGAAGATCTGCATAAGGGCTGATCTGTGAAAGAAATCGACAGGCAGTCAGGAAAGTAACCGAGCAACGGGGGGTCGGCACGTCAACAATGATGACGCATAGGCCTAAGGTCCGCGTTCGAACAGGCTTCGCTGGGCTTTTAGATGAACAATTTAGCAAAACTTCCAAAATATGCTCGCCGATAGAGCATTGAGTAATGCCCAAATTATCATCTGTAGAAACCAAGAACGGAACTTCGTACTCCGAGACAACTGCACCCTTAATCTCAACGGCGCAATAGGTCCCACTAAAGAAACTGCAATACACCGACAGACGCGTTGCAGTCTCATGCAGCAGTACTCTGCGAATTATCAAAAAACTAGTAAATTCAAATAACCTGAACCAATGAAAGATTTCGAAGGCACTGCGTGAGCTGCATCTCATTCGTATAAAGCTAGCTACCACACCAGTCTGGTCTCGATCTGCACCTGCACCTCCAGTAAAATTTCGAACGCTCGCACAGACAGCATGCACTACGATCCTCGAGACCGCACTCTTCGTCAAATTGGTCGCGACAGAAAACGCGCTAACGCAAGAAAAGAGAGTTGTCTTACCTCTTTACAGCAGCACACAAGAGTTGGCAAGTGCACAGTCTCAACAGAAAATGTCGGCTTTCTTCAGGCACAATTGCTAAATGGGCCGAGGAAGATTACGTCGCAGCCCACGATTGGCCAGACGAGACTAGCAACAGCGTACTTTTGCCAACACCCACCAATCAGAGGACGGAGCTGACGTAAGTTTGTGTGCGTGATCGTTTGCGAAAAAGGTCCAGCAACTTCAATGAAGTCAGTTCGCGGTATGTGCGCCACCTCTTGCATGGAGCCAGACATTTTTGCGCATTCTTTTCGCATGTTTAAAGGACCAAATGCTACTTTATGCGTATTCTTTTGCCGGAATGAGCTGACTCACTGTAACTGACATTTTATTTTGCCAGATGCAATGCGCATTTTGCATTTAACAAGCTTTATTCAAACGCAAGGACTGCTGTTGGCGCTATTTCTGTGTATTTTTGGGTTTGTTTATTAGGGTTTTTTCTCTACCACCGTACTCTACCGTTCGTTATTTTCCTCAAATTATAATTTTAATCATGATGTGCTTTACTAGAGGAAATGTGTGATCTCTGCTTCTTGACTGCGGAAAGCTCAGTCAAGTGTATAGACCAAGACATGTTGCAGAGACGTTCTGCTGGCAAGCTTGCTCGCCAAACATGTTTTTATACAGCGGGCATGGTTAACCGAAAACAAAGGCTGCCCCCGATGAATCATCTCGGTCGACACCGTTGGGTGTTGCACGGTTTGCATTGCCTCTGGCACTAACGGGCAGCGAAAGCCACAGAATTAAAAGAACCAATGGCTCAAGCAGCCCTTTCTGTCATTCTTTGAATGAAATAAATTGGAAGCCCCGTTTCCTTGAAACAATGCGAAACGACAATGGCTTAACTTGGGTGCATACTGCAGCAATAGGAGTGCGTTTACGCAATTAGCTCAGGATAGTAATGAATTTTCTGCAATTCACGGGAAGGTGGCTACAGAAAATATGAACATTAAAAGGAACTATGCTACACAAGGCGAGACAAAAGTTCATTGATATACCTGGTGGAAATCATGGGACTACGAACTTAAGGTTTCGTCACATTTCTACATTATCGATTAGATTAGCTGTATTTTTGTTATAGTTTCAATGTCCGCAGAAGCCATTCTTTTGCTACTGAGGAGATGGGGGATTCTTGCCCCTTTTTCATCTTAACTGCGTCTCTGAATATCGTGGTATTAGTCATGCTTCCGTATAGCACATAAACGTTAAAATGTTGTCCTTCTTTGCCGCACTAACAGCGGGATATGCCGCAGGCCTTATTCCTTAGTTACGAATGAGTGCTATTTTTTGGCGACTGATATTGTGGGGCATGTGCTTGCTGCAATGCAGGTTAATCTTGGAGAATGAGTGTATGCAACATTGCCGGATCATAATTCACACAGGAACTTTCAAGGTCCCTAACCATTGTCCTTGTCCCTTGTCGAAGGGACAACGACAAGAGACATTTCCTTTGACTTGTCCTGTCGTCTTTCTTGTGTCTGTTGTTTTGCGCTAAACAGCAAAGTATTTATAGATTCGCACCAACTAGCCCGCCAACGCATTCTCCCTAGCCCTCCCGCCTGGTTATGCAAACCTTAGTGTCAGCCTATGCTGTGGCAAAATTGTCTGAGTAATGCAGCCGCACATGCCGAGCTTGCCGAGAGTGGAGAAGTCTTCTACTTTAATTAATGTCTTACTTAATATAGTCCGACACGTATGGGTTCACTTTTGTGTTATTGACATAAAGCAAATAGACCTTATAATGGTAACAGCAACTCTTTTTCGCGCAATAGTAATAATAACAATAAACTAATTGTATGTCATGTCAGGCTCGGCCGTTGAGGGCAGCACATTTGCTTGTTCTTCATACGGAATAATTGGTGGGAGCTGTTCGAGCGTTGTGGAAAGCACGCGCTTGCTGTTATCTCCACCGCTCAGTCCAGTAATAGTAATTGCTTAGACTGCCTCATGGCGCTGCTATCTCGTGTGCACGGGTGTGCAGTCGCATGGTATCTTTCGTATTTTGCACGATTTATCTATTTGCCGGAAAAAGCAAAACGCAATGTGTACCTTGCAGGAAACATCTCATTTTGACGTACTCTGAGCCTTGCGTTCCGCCATCCAGAAGATGAAACAGGTTCTCGCTGTGTTTATTTGCGCGTCGAGCTGAGAGGAAAATATAAAGTAGAAGGAACTTGCTTCCACTCCGTCAAACACAGTGGGCTTAGACTCACTCATTTCTTTGTTTTTGTGACAAGTGGTAGGCCGCTTGCCACAAAAAGGAACCAAGAAGATTCATTTTTTATGGCGTTTAATTAAATGCGAATGTGCAGGCTACTTCCATGATATATTGTGTCATCCATATAAGACATGCCAAGTGCTTTGAGAGGACAGACGCGCAAAGCAGTGCTCTCGGTCAAGGTGTAGTCTGTGAGATTTTCTTTGGTACATTTGTAGAGCGCTTACAATAATTTTTTTTACAACGACTCTTTTGATAAACTCAAACAAAAGCCTCTATACCGACTGACACAGTGGGAAGGGCAAGGAAGAGATGCTTTAAAGAGGTTTAAAAAGGCAAGTTAAGCCAAGCGCAAAGAAATTCTTCTTGAAGTTAGGCATGATCACACTATCAGTGAGAACATGGCTGAGCGAAAAAAGAAAGTCTGTTTGTACCCTGGATGACAAACTCTCTATTCTGCAAAAAAGACCTGCAATATTCATTGAGCATGTTTTCCTAGAATGCTGGGACCCAGTCTGTCGCTGAGGCATTCGACCAGAATGGACGGATGGATACAACTTTATGGAACGTTCGAAAAGATCATTAAAAAAGAGCTAGAACTCCATCTGTGTGGCATCAGTGTTATACCAGTTGATAACACGGAAATGCCTTATGACGTAAATATGCTCCTTGGCCTCAACAGCTTTGGAGAACGCGCATGTGCGTTGACATGCTAATGCTGATGTATTCACGTGCTGATGTCAATATACGCTCAGTACGTGAAAATGTTTATTGAAAGCGTTGCGGAGTACAGGCAGGAGTATAGCGCGCTGCCTAACGGCCTGGCTGGATTACAGTGATTGATCACTTTGGTGGAATTGAAGAAAGTTTAATCCAGGTGTCTCAGTAAAGATGAGTTGACTGGTTTTTAACAATTATTCTCTGTTCTGTTTCGTCAAAACCGGAAATACAGTAAAAAAAAACGACTATGGTCAAATGGTTAGATGGGGCATTCGGCTGCTCTGGTGGGGCACCGGGGTTCGATTCCACTATCAGACACGTAGTTTAATTTCTTTCTTTTCTTTATGCGCGAGGATTATGACAGGAAAGCAGCAGCAGCCAGCAGCACCTAGCAGCAAGGATCACGAAAATCATCGAGGGTTCATAAATAAAGTTTAGGCTTAAAATAAAAACAAAAAGAGAAGACGCGTTTTCGAACTTGATCGGTTCGACGTTTCAAGACCTTTTACTTCAAGAGGAACAAAAAACACGTAGGCCCTCCAGGAATAACAGATCAATAAATGTATCATTAAAGGAAGACCGTTAAAAAATATGAACAAAAAATTACCCGCGATTACGGTACTCTCTGATGCTAAGTTTGAGCACAGCTCCATACGTTTTCTTTTTCATTTCGCGATATATTGGCTGGCGCGCATACACTGCCTCGTGCGGCACGTCGCACACGGAGGGAAGTGTGGCGCAACTGCCTCGCTAAACGGGACATCGCGAGAGGCAGCGCGTATGTGACGCGTGGGAGGCCACTCATGGCAGCCGCCGCCGACAGACCGCTCAGACGACGCATGCTACTCTTGCGCCATCTCGCAGCTACCGTCGCCGTACTGCGCTTTCCTTCTCGCGCTTTCGCCGTGTCCTCCTCCTCCGCTTTCCGCCTCATGGTTCCGCTGCTCCGCCCTCCTCCGCTTTTCTCCTCGCGTCTTTCATCCCTCGCTGCGCTCCGCGTTCGCTCTTTCATCCTTCGCTACTCTCGTTCGTTCGGTTGCGCCGAGGACACTCGTCGCAGGAACGGGCGTTCAGTAGCTGCGCTCTAAAAGAATGTGAATGCGTCAACATCGTTTAAAGACTGAAACTCAAAGTAGCAGTGACACGCGCCCCGGAGGTATATAGCAGTGTGCGATTTTGTGTCGCCATTCAAGAATTTTAAGCATATTCTCAGTGAATATTACGCTTAAACAACTAGCTCGTTTTCAGATTTTTGTACAATATCAAAGTTGCGGCGAGCATACGATGAGCGTCAGGGGAGCTTGCTGATCAGTACCAGCAGGCAAACAAAACCGGTGACACAAACGGTTACCTCGACACTAATTTGAGATGTCGCACCAATTAGGTAATATTCATAAAACCTAAGTGCGCTTCCAGAAATATATTTTGTTGGATATCGGTGATTTCCACGACAGTCGTAAAACGATATCCACAGAGAGACTAATTTGATTGAAAAGGGGTTTAACATCCCAAGTCAATGCTGGGGCTATCAGAGACACCATAGTGGAGGCCTCGGGTTTAATTTTCACCCTCGGAGGTTTTGTGATTGTGTACCTGGCTTTCTTTCTTACGTTCGTGTGTCGGATGCAGCCTTCGTGGCCGGCAATCGAACCTGTGACCAGGTGGACAACACCTGACAAAAAGATGTCGAAGACTGAGGATGAATTGGCACAAATGATTCAGGACTGTAAACAATAAAGTGTAAAAGTAGATTTCAAGATTAATATGCATACGACAAAGGTGGCAAGGGAACAAGGACTCATGATCGCCAGTCAGCCTCTAGAGACTGTACAAAAGTACGTTAATCTAGGTGAATAACGCACAAGGGGCCCTTATCACGAGAAGGAAACTTACCGAACAATAAAAATGGGCAGGAGTGCATACGGCAGGCTTTACCAAATCGTGACTGGAAGCTTACCACTGTCGTTGAAAAGAAAAGTGTTCAATCATAGCGATCTACCGGTGGTAACATATGAGACATAAACTTGGAGGATAACAAATTAAGCAGCTCGAGAATGAATTAGGGATCGCGCAAAAGGCGATGTAATGGAAAATCTTAGATGTAGCGTTGAGACACAGGAAGAGAGCGCTGTCAATCAGAGAGCAAACGGTGATAGCCGATATTCTAATTGGCCGTAAGACAAAAAAGATGGGCAGGCTAGGCAATGCGTAGGGTAGATAATCACTGGACCACTAGAGTTACAGAATGGGTGCCAAGGGAAGGGAAGTGCAGTCAAGGACGGCAGAACATTAGGTGTGGGGATAAAATTAGGACATTCGCAGGCGAAAGTTGGAATTAGTTAGTGCAAGACAGGGGCAATCGGAGATCGCTGGGGGAGGCCTTCGTACTGCCAGTGGGCATAAAAATAGGCTGATGATGTTGATGACGAGATGCGGAAGCATAGCGCACACGCAGCAATGTTCGTGAATGTGATACTCGGGGAAGAACAGAAATAAAATGTACGATTAACTCCGTTTATCGTATGCGGTAAACTAAAAAAAGGGGAGGCTGTGCTTCACTTTTCAAAGGTTCCTGGCCGCGGCTGCCATGTTCCAATGGAGACGGCATGCAAAAACCTTCGTGCACCTTGCTGGGAGTGCACGTGAAAGGACACGTTGCGTAAACCATTAATCCGGTGTTTCCCGTCTGCAGCGTTCGTGGCACCCTATTGCGCCCTTTCGGGACCTTTCCAAATTTAGCTTTGAATGAATAAACGAGTTTGATTTAATTTTCGGAGATACGACATAGTCTTGCCAGGGTGCTCGCCAGGTCGCACATGACGTCACAAAGGATTTAAATAAACAGAAATACGTTGAGTGTATACCAACCACTCTGCAGTCTTACTTAATTCGAATTTGTTTCTCCTGGTTACCTCGGTTCCGTTTCAGTATTTGTATCAGCAAGAATGCACTGTGCCGAATGTGCTTGTGGATACACTCGTGCGTTAGCGCAACGAAGCTTTAGTTCGGAGCCAGTGCTTGTAGCTGTCCTATGTCTTATCGCGTACTCGATGGATGCTGTTTCAGTACATAGAGACGTCAGACTGTCGAAGTTACCGCCGAGGTGCTTGTGGTGGTTTGTAACTACAGGTGGGGGTTCAGCCTGGAGACCAAGGCCGGCAATTTTCTCCTGTCTCTTGCAACAACGCCTGAGGCACATCGCCAGAGATCCAGCAAACCAGTGTAACGGAGCAACGCAAGGAGGAGATGGGAAGCTTTCTTGTGAGGCTTTCTCTTACATGCTCACGGCAATTTCCATCCGGTCCTGACAGATTGTTATCCCAGTGACGCTGCAGACCCACTACTCATAACAAGTATTTGTAGATGTGATACCTATTACACTGGTGTCTCGTAAGTCTTCAGTTGAAAACGGTACGTGACTCACAACAATAAACACTATTTTAGAGCACGAAAAAAGTGATATAACCCACTCGCTTGCCTGCACCCATCCTGTTGAGGCGGTGGCTGCGCAGACGAACAGCAACGTGTAGGCCGCGTTCATCATGACGGCCGAATGCAGATCGAGTGACCAAGGTTTGGCGGAGCCGGCAAAAGAAAAAAAAAGATTTTTTTGCAGACCAAGCTTGGCTGGCAGCTCCTTTTTATTTCGCCGACCTCCTTTGTCACAGAGATGCAACGTAGCAAGCCTGCTTAACTGTGCTATCGCCTCGAGGTACAAGGCAGCGTGCTATGCATAGGTTGCACGGATAACAGTGTTCAGTGGAGAAACAACCACTTCTCCTAGGTGTTTTTTACGAGCCGCTCAACACTTCTTGCTTTTACTTCGCCTGTACACGTGTGTTAGAACGTAACATGGGCAAAGTAAAAAAAGTACACGGGATGGTAAAAAGCACATTTCCTAAGCCTGGCTACGCACTTTAGATTCAGGTTTTGGTTATCTTCAGTCTGTTGGGCTACATTTTGATGGGTGTAACTTAAAACAGGGCTAACGTTCAACGTTCTCGCGGAACCCGCGTCCAGCTATTCTTTTTTTACCCAGCCTCTACACAACTGAATGAAGAATAGATGAGATAACGGCAACCTAAAAAATGTGGCCCTCTCGGTGCGACCGCGCAGCATATGAAACAAGGTCAGAAAAAAGTTAACATCTTTTTTTTTAATGGAATGCCAGAGGCGGAATAATTTAATCCCTCACTTGCTTGAGAGTCCTAAATCGCGCGATATGCTGAATATACTGTAGTTTTGATTGGGTGATTCTCTGATTCACTTTACCTGCTTCGTTGGTGCAAATGCTGATTCTTTGAAGCTGTCGTCTCCTGTGTTCCCCCCATTTCGCTCTTTCATCACGCAATTTGTTGTTGCGGGTAGGTCGGTAATAGACTGCCAGCATTTTCAACATCATTAATATCAATTAATCATTCCGGTAATCAAGACAAAAGGGACAATGAACTACATACGACAAAGTGCCGGTATCCCCCGCGGTTTTTCTTGCCTTCTTGACTTTCATGTTTTCTTCTTTTTTTTAGAGCTAAATCTACGTGTCAATTTTTTTACATTTTCAATGTAAGACCATTATGGCTTGTGTAAGAGGAACTATCCGCACCCAGCGATCCAGACCAAACGCGGGAAATTGACTTAGAACAGAGAAAAATCAGACTAACCACCTTGGACTTAGATTATGTCGGTCTATCCTTTTCTATAAGCACTTACAAAGGACGTAGATAAGGCGCTTGTTTTGCGTCGGCGTCAGTTAAAGCTTTTAGAGTATAGTTCGCTGTGGCCGTCGCCGGTGAGGCCGTTTGTTCTCCCCCGCAGCTTTCCCTTCCTTAACTTCCTCTTCATCAAGCCGCTAAAAAAAAACCTTTGCCCACTGTTGTGTGCGCTTAAACCTTATAGACACGTTTCTACTGCGCAGCATATGAGGGCTCCCGCCAGTCAGTTATCGTCTGGCTATATTCAGTTTCCCCGTGCCGGCTTTAATTAAAAGACCGCTTCGATAGACTTACCGCGCTCGGTAACATAACCTTCATGCTGCCTGCCAAGCAACAGGAATAAAGGTGGATCGATGGTTAATCAGCGTGCTTTTGTTTCTGAATGCGAAGACGTGGCACCCACGACCGATGCTGCGAACCAAACTCATTCTGTTGGTGCTGCTGCTTACTGCTCCTGCTGCTCGTGTTTGTTTGCTTATTTATTTGTTTGTTTCTTCTGGTCCCACGGCTCATACCCAATATGATGGAATGACCAAGAGTCAGGCGGATATAGCCTGACTCTTGGTAATTCAATCTCACTTGCAAATTCGCGAATGAAGGATAACTTCCTCATTGCGGATACAAGAACATGAACCTGGTAGTAGGAATTCAAAAATACGCATTAGCGTTAATCGGTTATGCTCCTTTTATTGTTTTTTTTAGTTGCGGTTATCAGTGTCTTGGACACAACGAATCAGTATTAATTCTTATTCTTCCTTCAGCAGAGGGTACCTGTCTTCAATGCGCTGTCGCATCCACAAGTAAGCGTGGACAAGAGCCGTCGACCTGCCGTGGTTGCTTAGCAGCTTTGGCGTTGCGCTGCTAAGCAAGAGGTCGCGGGATCAAATCCTGGGTGCGGCGGTGATATTTCGATATGGATGAAATGCAAAAATGCCCACGTACCATGCATTGGGCGAACCTTAAAGGGACGCTAAAGGTAGATATTAAGTCAAGGTAAAGTGATAGATTAGTGCTCGAGAACGCCTTAGGTATCATCATTAATACGAACAGAACTTTCTGTAATCGAGAAATTGAGTTAAATGCAGGGCACGATTAAAGACTGCCCAGGGCCACGCAAGTAATAGCGGGAACGACTTCGCGACAGGGACTCAACCAGCACTTGAGTTCATTGAACGTGTGTTCCTGCAGCTGCGCCGTTCAAAGGGATTGTCCGCTTTGGAACTGTGAAATTCCGCCACACTTTGCTGCACGCTGTCGCCAGTTCACCTGTGGCACCGAACCGAGCCATCGACGACCATCGGGATGCTCCCGGAGGCCTGGAGTTTCTCCGAAGTAATTTTACTGGAAATAAGTTTTAACCACCACTACCCGGGGGCAGCGATGGCGTAGAGGTAGAACACCCGCCTCGCGTGCAAGAGGTCCGTGGTTCGAATCCCGGTGCCGGCAATCTTACACCGCATTAACAAAAAAAAATCCGAGTGTTGATAAAATTGCACAAACAGGCCTGGAGTGTGGCCTAATCCCGGTGACCAGAACCGGTAACGCACTCCCTCACCAGAGCAGGATTGGCCACCCTGGTGCAGTACTTGGCCACAACCTCCTATATGAACACAACCAGGGGGCGGGACAGCGTCGTCTAAAGTGAGAAAGCATGATTTAGGCCTAGCCGCCTCATCGTGTGAACAGCGATCCCGGCTATAGGCGCAATGACGCCGCACAAGAAAGAAAGCAGCTGCGGCAGCAGTTAGCTGTGGAGATTATGGCGGCTACTCCTGTCGCTGAGTCGGTACCCACCACCAACGAAGAGATGATGGAAGACGAGCCAAACGACCTGCGACCTCCGTGCATCACCGGGCGCGTCTCCCGCGCTTGCATCGTCAGCTGCTCCTGTCCAAATGCGAACCTGTGTGCTCAATCCGGACGCTCTCCCAGTAAGCATATCTAACGGTTCTATAACGCATCGCGATTGCCCAACCAAGCGTAAGACTAAGAAGAGAAAACGCGGCGTTCGTGCCTTTCGCCCTACTCTACCTATACCCAGGATGTGTTGATGACTGCCAACCGCTTCGCTCCACTGACAGAAGAGGATAAAACCATCGGGGAAGACGACCTTCCATCATCTAAGGTGGCGCCTGCTCCTCAGGCAAGTTACAGCGATGTTACTAGCCGCAATAGTCACAGTAATCATGCGTCTGCAACAGCGGCCCCGGAGGAACGTCTAAATGAATATGGCTGACATCGATCGCCGTATCGAAAGGTTGTGAACGTAATTATCCGAACTCAACTGTCGCCACAACCACCTTGTCATTCCGTGCGCTTCGTCGACAACAAATCGGTCATCGGCGGTACAAATGCCTCATATATACCCCCCACCAGTAACGGCGTCAGACATTGCGTCAACGCCTGAATGTGCACCTAAACTTGCCACCGACCTGGCATCGTTTCTGCGCCATGTCGTCAAACCGCTGCAAGCCCTAACTGCCGCTTTCGCGGAGCCCTTATTATGATGACTGCCACAGTGGCTTCTAACTCGCCTGCATATATGTAATCCAGTGGAATGACCGGGGTCTCGCTAACAAGGTTGGTGAGCTCCGAGAACGCTTGGGCTAACTTCGAGCTTGGGCGTTACTCCTACAAAAACAGAACTCCCTTCCTCGAATCTCGGGGCTTACTAGCTACGCAACGCCTTCCATCCGAAATCGCCGTGCGTGTCTGTCAGCTGATAAACCAGCCAACGCAGTCATATATGTTCGTACCTCTCTCGTTCAGACGGCTCTACCTATGATGACATGGTGCACCGCGTGGCAAGAGGTGGTGGCTGTGAAGGTGCAACTTTCTCAGGGCGCGATTGCGCTCGTCTCGTGTTATGTGCGTCCTTATTGAGGCGAGCACTCCGCCTCCGTTTTGGGGCGGATCACATGGCATCGTCGGCTTCATCCTGGTTGTCCCATTCTTATCGCCGGTGATTCAACGCTCCTCACCGCCAGTAGAGACACCCTGCGTCCAGTGAACGGGGGCCTCTCATCCTCGATACTCTCACCGAAAACCACTTTACTCTGCTTAATGACGTTGCACCCACCCGCACATGCCACCGTATTTAGCGGACCTAGCCTGGTGTTTGGGCCACCAGGCTAGGTATGTAGGTTTGGCTAGGTATGTAAGTTTGGCTAGGTATGTAGGTATGTAGGTATGTAGGCCAGGTATGTAGATTGTCTAGGTATGTAGGTTGGTATGTAGGTATGTAGGTAGGTTTCCTGGTACCCTTGTGTCCCGCTCCTTCCTAGGCACCTCCTCTGGACTTGCCCCTCTCCACACGCCCCCAGGCAGGAACAGATGGCTCGCTGTGGACCACCCCCAGGTCGGCCGGCGGATGTAGGTAGTTGGATCTTAGGGCCCCATCACCGGACCCTGCTGGACTTCCTCTGGCAATCGGCGTGTGTACCTATAGTTGTAAATATTTCTTTATGCCAAAAGGCACTCGGTCGAAAAAAAGAAAGTTTGGGGTTTTACAGCAATCATCCTGGGCACGGAAAAAGGCTCATTCAAACTTTTCCCCTCGTAATAAAATTCGCCTTACCAAAATAAATAAATAAATAGATAAATAAATAGCCACCTGCGGTATTTCTTGCTAAATATAGAAGCGCTAACCGTTATTCGCTCTAAAAAATGCCGTATCAGTGCCGCATATCATTCCATTTCTTTTTGCCACAATAGGCATTCACGTACCCCACTCCTACTCCTCAGGTTATTCTTATTTTTATCTCTCATTCACTGTCGCAGCCAAGTGCTGCCAAGATATGGCTAACGCTACATGCACAAGCCTCTCACTGCTATACCGTGTCCGAAAACAATCCTTCCGCAAACTGTCCGCACCACTCGACTCCGCGCGAAATTACCCGCGAGAGCCGAAGCGGCTGCGATATCAGGATCGCGCTGGACCAGCGCCATATTCGTTTCTCTCTCTCGCCCCCCCCCCCCCAATTGCCGCTAACATCTTATTCGTCTCACCCCCGACGCTCCTCCGTCTTTCGTCCGCTCTTCAAACTCTACGGCCCCTTCCAACTCGGTCCTCGTCGTGTTCCATTTACAGGCCAGAAGTGCTTGACCCTCCCCTTCCCTCTTTCTCAAACCCTCCTCTCCCTCGTATCAACGTACTCTCTCTCACTCGCTCTGGTTGGCGTGCGCTTTGCATACAAGCGCACGGTGCCGTATTGTCGTCTTTCTTTCTTATTGTCTATCTCTCCTTCCTTTGTTTGTTTTTTTCCGCCTCTGGAGCGCGCCTCGCACGAATCTGCTCGGTTCCCAAGTCATTACCGTATAACCAGAGCGCCTTTTTGTCGACGGCTGCGGGCGGGGCCAACTGTGCTGCGACTGTATCACCTCGTTCCTTTCTTGTTCTTTCTTTCATCTTCTCTATCTCTCTCTCTCCCTTTCCTTTGTTGCGCTTCAATTTGGCTGCGAAGCGATTCGAGTATAAAAAGCGTTCCCGTGTTTTCGGTCAGTGGCCAGACGCAAGTGGAAGCCTACGCGACGCTACTCTCGACACTCGCAGCGTCGTTCCTGTGGATTTCGTGTTCCCCGTGCTGTGAATTGTTCGGTGTGTTGAAAGAAAGCTCAGGATGAGGGTCCTGGTGAGTAATCGATTTCCTATCGGTCTTCGCTCTTATAGGTGACAACATTCACACACAAAAAAAGCAAGAGAGAATGAACAATATTTCGCGTAGTTGTAAATTACAATTACCCATGGCAATGCTGACCTCCTAAAGATCATTGCAATCTCTGTGATGAGTTCAGTGCACCCTAACGACAGCCCATAAGAAGGCACCTTCATTTTACTTGTGTCTTAGCGTACAAGAAGTTCGCGTAAAACCTGTAGTTGCAGGTTTGATTCTGAAAAGGATGTTCGCGCTTCAAAGAACACGGGATGCCCACAGAAGCTTTTCGGGTATACTTGTAGCCACGCCAGAGGAACCAAGGCCACAAAGAATGTATTGCCCAATAAGACACTAATGATATAAGGAATCGTTGGATTCGGGACATGAAATTTTATCTTTTACCATACGATTATTCGGTTCCAAGTAATAATTGGGGATGTCTAGAAGTAAGATAGGCCCACCGCGGTAGCTTAGGCGCTATGGCATTGAGAGGCTGGGTTCGAGGTTATGGGTTCGATCCCGGTGCCGGCGCTGGCCGCATTTCGATCGGGGCGAAATGCAAAAAACAATCGTGCTCTTCAATTCAAATTTACTTGCACGTTATACAGCTCCAGATGGCTAAAATTAAGCCGGAGTCATCCACAACAATGTACTTCATATTCTTATTGCCCTTTTAACGTAAAAGTCCTAAATGTTTTCTTCGATTCGACGCAAGGTATGCCGTCTAGTCTGCCCATTTGTACGGTGATGGTAAGCTCAAATAAAACGGCCAACAAAAAATTGCTGTGGCTTAGCTAAGGTTAAGCCTAGGATGCGAAGCATACTAGCCTTTATTTTAGTTGTTGAACCACTGTTTAGCCTGGTGAACTGCTGTTGCTTGGCTATATTTGGTTCGGCTAGACGAAGAAACAACTCATGCGTTACTCTACTTCGCCTGAGTGGAACGCGACAGCGTTCCCGTCGACCTAAGACAATGGGCTACGGCGCAGCGACTACGCGCCCCGCATTGGACGCGGTGAGCGTCGAGCAACGCAGCGTTCGGCGCGGCAACGAAATGTGCGCCTGGGCAAGTGACGCACGCCTGAGCTTAGCTCGTTTCTAAGGCAACACCGCATTCACTAGAGGCGCTTTTGTACCGCTTTGAAGCATCGTACTCGTGGCTCAGTGGTAGCGTCTCCGTCTCACACTCCGGAGACCCTGGTTCGATTCCCACCCAGCCAATCTTGCAAGAGTTAAGCCAAAGCCACCTAGAAACAAGCGCAGCTGCTTATATACCGCCGCGAGCGACGGCGCGATTTGGAGCCCCGTTTCTCTTTTGTCGTGACGTCACGGTGTCACGTGGTCAGCCTTGAAGGCGACGCCGCGAGCGACGGCGCGAGTTTGGAGTCCCGTTTCTCCTCTGTCGTGACGTCACGGTGTCACGTGGTATTGAAGGCGACACCGCCGCGCCTGAGGAGCTGGGTTGAGCTCTAGTAATATGCTTCGCATAATATAACTCCAAATGAAGCCCAATCTCCAAGAAGTTATCCAATCGGAAGGATTTACGACAGGAAGGCTATAGTTTCAATATTACACCCCGAAGTACATTATCCCTGTTGTGGGTCGAGGTAATGGCCCGTCGAGAATCTAAAACAAATTGCAAACGAAAGTTCCCACTGAATGCTCGCACATGTCTACACTGTGCCTTGCATAAGTCTCAGTTTTTCGATGACAGGACAACGAAAACGAAATTTATGGTATTTATAGAATTTATCGGACCTTTGCCGATTATAGTATCTGCATACTGTCGCACCTTTACTAGTGTATATATGTATTTTTTGTTGTTAGGCAGCATGAAAAGCTTCTTGCTCATCGCTCACATTAACTTGCGACCTTATCTAATAGGTGCCTGTTACAGGATTATGTTTATTTTCTACCTTTAATATTCTTGATTATTTCTGCGTACATATACATGTGTAGGAGAAAAAGGTAAGCGCAAAATTCACGACGAATTCTTTTTTTTCTGAGCTGACAGTTCAATAGCGGGCGCATAAGTTTTCAGCACAGTATCCGGCACCGTATGCACTGAAAGTTCACCCATCTATTAATATATTCCTCGTCTTTTTTCTTCTAGTGCATCGTTAGAAATGCATTTTCTTGTCATGATCACATAGTATCAAAGCAACCAAAAAAATTTCATACGCGCTGCGCAAATCATATAGGTAAAAAACAAATCGTGAGACAAGGCATGCATGGTTTGTGCTGTGCGTTCGTCAAACGAATGAACGTGGGACGAAATTTCAAAATAAGAAAGAAATGTCACTCAACCGTGATGTTCCTCCGGATTTCTCTAATGCCACTGCATTTGTTGACGACGAACATGGCCGTAACCTCCAGAATATCGGAAGATTTCCTGGCATACAAACGTGCAGCCACTCATATCAGTTACCTTTCTCTTCCGTTCATCCCAATAACGCCTTGACACCGCTGATTAAGGGCCATTAGAGAAACGTCGCCACCTGTAAAAGAAGTAGGCATTGAACTGGAAGTCATGGAGAGCAAAGGGCTAATAAAGGTCTGTAGTAATGTGTGCCTTGTAAGCCCACGGGTTAATGAAGCAGAGAGACAGAGAGCCGGAAAACTCCGTGCCAAGTTCTCTAGAGAGACAGAGACGAGGCTTAGGATTCGAGGAGAGGCTAGATGAGTGAAGCAAAGGTGGGTCCCTTAAAATTGTCGTCTCTTCTCCGCTACCCATTCGTTCACAAAGATTCAGCACCCAAACAAAGCGTCTCTCGCTCGGCTCACTCACAGAGCTTTAGCTTGTACCATCGTCGCCTAGCACCTAACCGGTTATAAGAATGCGAGCTTACGTAATGTGCTGTGTTCTTTAGAAAGGACACGTTGAGTCGTACTTGAGAGGACATTTAATGCAGCTCTTCCCGCATTCCTCTGGTCATCGAGTGAACGAGGATGAAAGCGAGAAGTCGTTCGCCATGGCCTTCACCTGTTGCTTCAAATTTAAAATCTTGTAGGCAGTATTCGAATTGCATTATTGTCGCTAACTACATTATCCGCTCTGCATTTTTCGAATAGCATGCCGTTAAAAGTAATTGTGTAGGGTATCACTAATTCATCTTCAGATCTGCATAAGCGTCCAGAGTCGTTCAAGGATGCCGTTAACGATTACGAATCTGTTCCGACAGATCATAACCGCAGTCCTAGCTGTGCTGGCTACCGTGGCATCGGCTGGATACCTTGGTGGATACGGAGGCTATGGTGGTTACGGTGGTGGCTACGGTGGTGGCTATGGTGGTGGCTACGGGGGTGGCCACGGCGGTGGCTACGGACTGGGCCACGGCGGCGGCGGCTTCTCATCAGCCATCACGTACCAATATGACAACCAGAAGGCAGCGCCGTACTACGGTGGGGGCTACGGCGGTGGTTACGGCGGTGGTTACGGCGGCGGCTACGGCGGCGGCTACGGTGGAGGACACGGAGGAGGCTATGGCGGCTACGGAATCGCTTTGGGACACGGTGGACACGGACTGGGCATCGGCCTCGGCCACGGGGGATACGGAGGAGGACTCGGATACGGAGGGCTAGGCTTCGGACATGGCTACGGATTGAAGGGATGAATGATAGATCCAGACTCATAGGTGAGAACAACGCTAGCTCGTTTGATCACTCACTCACTCACTCACTCACTCACTCACTCACTCACTCACTCACTCACTCACTCACTCACTCACTCACTCACTCACTCACTCACTCACTCACTCACTCACTCATTTACTCACTCACTCACTCCCTCACTCACTCACTCATTCGCTGACTCACTCAATTTATCAGGCAGACAGTGAAGTGTGCTCTCTTTTTCATTGTGAGAGGCCTCAAAACACCCTTCACTGGCCATTCGAATTGTCCAGCACGGAGGACAGGCAGCTAATGAAACTTCGTGTTCTTTTTCTCTGTAATCTTTAGATGCGAAAGCGCCCGATGGCCCATTGAGCTCAAAATTCTGCGCCTGTCGTATGTAGCTGCGAAACGGCTACCTAAACTCGCGTTGCCATGGACACCGACGCCATGTCACGAGTGCTCCTCGACGGAGTTTCCATTGGCGGCCACGCCAGGTCAGCAGCTGCGCCTCGATGGAGCAGAGTCGGCGGAAGGGTAGACCTGCTGCCACAATGGCGCGCCAGGTGTTGCGTGAGGGGCGAGGGTATCGCCGCGACGCCACGTCACCCTGTCTCTCGCTCTCAGCACGAGCTGTCGTCAATGGAGCAGAGGGGCAGAGCGGAGGAAAGGGAACACCTGCTAACGCTCTAGCGCGCCGGTTGTTGCGTGACGGGTGAGGGCATCGCTACAGCGTGTCGCTAGATCGGCATCGCTGCGTCGGAGGCATGCGGCGTTGGCACCGCAGGCTGCTGCTGTTTGCTGGCTCGGGCGGCACCTACCGATACGGTACATTATTTGCAGCGCAAAACGCGGAGGACCGCTCAGCGCCGTTCAATTGAAAATTAATGCTTTCGCATTCAAAACTCATAAGTGCTTAGATGTCATTGGATTTCTTTTCTGTAGGAACTACGGCATACTTTGCAAAATATGCACCAGTATAGGACAATAATGAATGTAAAGATTAACACTGGAATCACTCGTGTTATATATTTACTTTAAGACTTCAAGTCACGGTTAAAACTAGCGATTTTGCACGCAATATTAGCTGCAAATTGAAACATTCATTTCTCAAACCCCATCTGTCAATATGCAAATGTAAGGATATGCCAAATTATTATCTCTTCATCATCGAAATATTATACCGGGCAATTCGAACACGAACGTTTTAGGTGACGTGTAAATTTTCGTAAGGAATAAATAGTGGGCCAACCAGAGAAGCGACAGCTACGCTGACGCCAATGTTTGGACTAGTAGATTTGTCTTTTTGATGCTTTGACGAAGGCAAGCTTCCTTGTCTTCGGCCTGGCTTCAACTTAAGGCTTCCCTCATTAGTTCAATGTTGCCCACTTGTTTCTATCTTCTTCTAAACCTTTTGCCTTGCTTGTCTTCCTAGTGGAATACTAACGTAGTAATAAACACGCGCTAAGCATGCCAGAAAAATACCCGCTTGGCATGTCCGTTCTTTAACGCTCCGTATTTGGACTACGATTTCACGGCGGCCTTCTTTTTTTCATTCGAAAAGAGCAAAGTTTCTTCGTCTTTTACTCTGCTGTGAGAGACCTCGAGACGCTGATGGTTTTCTAAAATCCTCGCTTTGCGAAGCCGATAAACTCTTATTAGTTTTATTTCCCAAACACAGTGAATGTCCACCTTTGGCGATGGCTTTGTTATTGTTCCTTCTTGGCCTTCGAGAACAAACGTCACTGCATTGGAATGCACATTCAACCCCGTCTTTTTTTCCCCCGTAGTATTGTATATGCGCTTCCAGTTTTGGTTGTGAATTTTTCTCAGCTGCAGCCGCTGTAAGGTTGACGTCACACCATCGCGTGTTTGTTTTTCTCTTTCGGCGGCCTGATCTTCGAGAAATGTCTGCTAGCATTGTCTCTAAGAATAATATAAGTCAACCTTCAACGTAGGCTGCCTTAGACTGCGGTGGCGGCTCAGTGGCTAAGTCGTTGCGCTACGAAACAGCAAATGTTCGACTCCTTGCCTCGGCGGCCACATTCCTGTTGGTAGGGAATGCAAGAACAATCATGTATACCGTGCTTCGAATGGGCGTTAAAGAACCCCACGGGATCTAAATCATACGCAGTCCTCCACAACGGCGTTCCTCATACTCCACTGTTCAGTATTGGGACTTTAAACTACAACACAGCACATGCGTTATAGAGACACATACAATACACACTATCCATAATATCTTAAGGTAAGTCTTGATTGCAAAAGAAAAGGAGAGAACAGTATCCATCTTTATTTAAGACTGCCTTTGTATGCAGGCGTTCTTACGTTGCACTTTACCATCGGTGAAGCAGGCTTCTTATTCCTCCTGTTTTTACGACGAAGAACACAACGGTGGGATAGGGAGTCGTTCTGACAGACTCGACATCACTCCGAAATACTAAACAAACAAACAACCAAACAAACAAACAACCATACAAACGAGAATGCCCGTAGCCCTATGCTTTAACAAGCAACATCGTTTGCAATGTACTCCAGTACAAAACTGTTGTCGGTGGCACAGAAGTGGAACAAAAGCCTAAACGTCTTCGCTCCGCACTCTGTCGGAGACGTCCGACCGACACAGTTACTAATGACATACATTGTTTGTATTTTTCAGTCATTCCCAGAAGAACGGCGAGGGAGAATTACACCTAGGAATTTTCACTGTTTTATAGTTCCTTACTTCTACGGTGATTTCAAACATAACCATTCCTTAAATCTGCAACACGTAATAAATTACGCAGAACAGCAGAACCGGTAAAGCTGTTCTCTGATGGTTCTTCTTAGCTAGACGTCAGGGCAGGTTATAGCTGCGCTTACGTAAATCCCCCCAAATAATCTCTGCTAATCAGGCGTTCCGCGAAAATAATAAAATTGCACTGTCATGCTGAAGGTGTAGTGTATCGCATTACGTGCGCTAGAAAATGTTAGCCTTTACATTCATGTGTTTTCTGTTCGTGGCTTCAGTGTCTGATAAAAAACTCTTTATTGACAAGACAGCGATTAGCTAATTCTGTGTTTGAAACAGTGTTTGACTTTATTTTTGTCCTTCCCCCGCAGAAAGAAACCTTGGGGCCAACGCAAGTTCCGCACTGCAATTTCTGTAAATTATTACCTCCTTTCTCAAATAATGTGTCGCCTCGCACCACAAGTCATGTTTTGTGTGTCATTCGACTGTATAAAAGCCTAAACAAATAAAAGATATACTTGTGGAATATTTCTGTGTACTCACCCGCTCCTTCACCTGTGTTAATTTTTTTCAGCGATTTTCTGGAGTGTCGGTCAGTCTACGCCGCTATTGTGGCGAGAAATGTAATTTCTTTCTCGTATCATCTCTCTACAGAGCCTTGTTTCAGTTCTCAAGCGAGGCTGTGTGATCTATTGCTTTACACGCTGATGATATCGACATGACGAAGCCTTTGAAATTGCGAGCTCCTGAGCCTCTGATATTATTTTACAGGAAACGCGAGCTGCCGAACCATTCACGAGGGTCTAACAATGTCACAGCATACATTATGACGCCCTCAAAGGCGCATGCTCAAGTTCCGATGTGAATGTTCCCAGTGTATTGCACACTGTTTGCAAATGGTACAGGCAGTCAGAGTTTACGCTGTGTGGTAACTGATCGAAAAGAAGCAGAACGTCTCTTGATCCTGCACATGGAGACTTCATATGTAAATGCTCTAGGGCACACTACCAGCATAGTGTTGTGCTATCTTAATTTCTGCAGACTAAACCTAGGCTGACCGTCGACATTTTCACGGAACCCGCTTCTCGTTAACGAATTACTCTGCCTGTACATGTCTAGCTGTCCAGAGATTTACTGTCTCTATAGCAGCGAACCAAAAAGGAGAAAAAGAGTTTTTTGTTTTCTACAAAAGTGTCATGTACATCCGAACAATCAAGACAAATATGTGCAACTACGAGTGATATTTCATGCCGCGGACGTCCTAAATGTTTAGATTAATTCTGTATCGACGCCGACAACAGTAACCACCGGCCTTCTCACTGGATCTACCTTCTCAACGACTGACACCCCCCATTGCTGCTCAATATATGTGGTGTCAGGGGAACCAGCGCATTCAGAACGTTTCACCGACGACCTTAATGGTTCAGTGTCACAAATATCCCGTTCAGATAGGCCAGGTACATGTCGATAGGAAATAGTGCTCGACTCAAAGCTACTCACTCCGTGTGAAATCCTGGCAATATTACACTAAGCATGTATATCATTTTGAGAGAGCAATCATTGATTGCCAGAAATAATTTGGTAAAATGTAATTGCCCATGGCGCAGCTAACCTTCTACCTGTGCAGAGTGATCGACTATTTCCAGCAGTTGGGTTAAAGGAATGGGAGCATCAAAATACATTTTTCCTATACAGAGAAGTGCGACTACGGGGAGTAGAGAACGTCCGATTCAAGACCCTCGCTTCAAACTTTCGCTCCTAATGTCGACAAAGATCTACAGATAAGACCGTTAAAACCTGGTTCAATTAAACTCTGAGGGTATTTTGATACGTCTACGGTAGCATATGAGTTGGTAAAGTTAAAATTATTTGGGGCATTTAAATGCATTGCGCGAAAATATCTAACTTGTGTTAACTGTGATTTGAATCTCTAGGTATTCTAGAGTGCGCCATGTATAATCACTTACGGGCCCAACAAGAATAAGCTGCTTCACCGCAAAAGGAAGAAATCGTGCGTTGGAAGTAGAACACTTAAAAAGTTTTAAAATTGCTCTTTTGTTTTTCGACGGGGAGGGGGGGGGGGGGGTCAACACTTAAACATACACCGTTAACCAGCACATTTGTAGCGGTTCCACGCATATGCAGCACATATAGTAATCTGATTCGTCATGTGTTTGTTGTTTCCAGCTAGATAGAGCGATTGGAGAGAGGAGAGGCTCTAACTGGCTGGCAACTTTCTGGGGACAATGAAGGAACAACTACGGAATACGGAAGCAGAGGTTCTGCAGATGTATTACCGCACAGAGCAGTCCGGCAGTGTTTGACAGCCATTTTTGGTTTCTCGGAACATGTAGTACGTGAGCGCAGCTTTAGAAGAGCAACGGTTTCGCATTAGTCCAAACTCGGGAGAAAAAAAAAAAGCTGGAAAATGGGCAAAACTTTACGCTCATCGGTGTATTTTTGTCTCATTTCGCTGTTGTAAATAAGGTGTGTATATTTTATATTCCCCAGCCTAAAGTAATGCGGATGAAGTTGTGGTACTTTTCTTACTTTCAGACGCGCTCTTACTTTTGCGCGCTTTGCCTCCGTAGTTCTTTCCTTCATTGCTACAGAAGCTTGGCCGTCGATGTAGCGTGGGCCTGCAAGTCCACTGCCACCCTCCTCTCCCTACCACGGGAGCCCCCTCCCACAGCCACCACAGGTGTATAGAGCGGCGGGAAAAGAGGAGTGCTTAAAGCAGTGCTGTCCTTCCCGAATGCTCCACCCTACCTTCGAAACCTTCGGATGTCCCAAACCTCTCGCGCGAATGCATGAGCGCTTCAGTGATCTATAATAGTTGGCCTAGGTCAACGACCTCATCTGAATCTCTGTTGCAGGAGAGCACATGCCCGCAGCGGAGAAAGTCTGGCTGCCGACCACCATGCAAAACGAACGAAATAGTCACCGAAAACTATTCGCTTTAATAATCAGCATACTTCGGCGATTCATCAAGCCCTGACATCATTTACTGGGGGGAACAGCAGGATCCCTCAGCGGACACTATGCTGACTTTTGAAGGCAGCTCCTTCTTTGAATGCGCAGAGTTTATTGCCGTGTTATTGATCGCTGTGACCTCCAAAATGCAAGCATGGACGCCATGATTCTAGAAAATCCGGCACAACGTATCGCACGATTACTGACCACTTTCGTGCGATTAGCGCTGGATTGATGTAGGGACTCACCCTATTGCCAACACCTTTAAAAAAGTTTGTACTTCTTGAGGTTTATCGTATCACACAGCGATAATCGTCATCTCTCTTGCTTGCGTTTCCTTTCTTGAAAACTCAGCGCTCGCTACTTTTCTGTGAAGAGTGCTGTGTCACGCCGATAATGCGCAAGCCGTTCGTGGCTTGGAAGTACCGGGTTCGCAGTGTTAAAAAAGGATATGCAGGCAAGACAGGACGATTATCGTTGTGGGACAAGATAAGCCCCAAAGGGTGTCAATTTTTTAAAGAGTGGAATGTGAAACGCGTTATGCATGAAGCATGCATACAGCCGTGCTGCTCTCTCGTGCTTTGAGGACAACGTTACTGGCAGCACGAGGTCGCGGGATCGAATCCCGGCCACGGCGGCCGCATTTCGATGGGGGCGAAATGCGAAAACACCCGTGTGCTTAGATTTAGGTGCACGTTAAAGAACCCCAGGTGGTCAAAATTTCCGGAGTCCTCCACTACGGCGTGCCTCATAATGAGAAAGTGGTTTTGGCACGTAAAACCCCAAATATTATTATTATTAACGTTGCTGGCCGAGTTGGTTGGCACTGAGGTGCTTGACTAGCTTATACTACGTATGTTTTCTTTATTCCTGGTCAGAATGCTAGAGTTGACGCATGCGCTGCTGGTTCGATGCCCGGACTACGACATTAAATTTGCAGTTGGAAGTCCAGCGCTTGTCCTGTGAAGTTTGTCTTCGTGTTTTTCCGCTGGTTTCTTTCGCCCACTTTGGTGGTGACGTTTGCTTGCACACCATGACATGTCCTGTCATTCATGCCATGCATGCATGATCATGTAATTCATGCATGCACGATCATGGCATTCGTGTCATGTCAAGCACGTCCGTATCCATTCAGGGAAATGACCGCGACATCATCGCGATGGCTTAAGAGGTTACATAGATGCCGATCGCACGAATAGTCTGTGTGGCGCCTAAGATTCCGCACAAATTTCCAAAGGGGGGATGTCGCGTGGTACCTGAGTGGTTGACGCACTGAACTTCCAGCATCCCATCTCAAAAAGTTACCACTGTCACGGCCGACATTTCTTGATCATCAAACTACAGCTACCTAACAAAAGTGCGCCTGTGACAGCGATGCTGTGAGTAGACCCGCAATGACGTTCACATTTTTTTTAAAGTGGAAAATAGAGAACATGAGTGTTTCGTTTTTCACGACACATAAATGAAACAATACGGGGGTTCCACATATCGTTTAGTTAGTTTTGTAGGCTTTAATGGTGCAAACGCAACTCGGCCTCTCACGCACGACTGGCAATATTGTTTTCTTTTGTTTAACCTTCGGAGTTCTCACGCACGCAGGTCCGTCGCATGTTTCACGCATTGCTTATATGCACAATGGCGTCCGCGCCTTCTGGGAGGCTGCTACGGCCTTTCTTACCTGTTTGAGACGCCGTAAAGAGCCAATCAGAGTGATCCAGAGGGCTGCTACGACCTCTTTAATTGGTCCAAAATGCCGCTATTTCCAAATTTAAGAATATAGCAAAATTTTACAATATCCAGAATATCAATATCAACCTTCTGCCTAGTGTCCATCGCTTGCGCTCCCGCCTGTCAACTCTCCTGAGAGACTGATGACCAATTTCATCAACAGATGGCTGTCGAAGCGAGCAAGAAAATTGTGTACAAAATCTGCACGGAAAAAAGTTGAACCCATCCGGAGATCACAACCGTCGGCGTATACAAACGAGCATACACATATACCTAAAAATATACGGCAATTTTTGCTTACAGGCAAATCAGCTACACCGACACCAGATTTTTTCCGACACGGGCCCTTAAAGGGACTGACAACCAATTTTCATGGTACCTTTTGTTTCAATGCAATGGAAAGCTTACCGGTTAGAGTGTCCAATGATGAATTGGTAACGCGGAAAATGCTGTGGAAGATTTTTTATCGGAATTTTTTCAATCTGCAGTGAGGATGTAATCATTAAATGGAAGCATGCTGGAAATGGTGATAGGTGGGTGCGATAGCGATTATACGCCCGCATTAGTGGGAGGTAAACGACAAGTGCGGCCGTAGCTGCGAGAAAGTATTATTTTGTTTATAAAGTCGTGTTCCGGCAATTCAATTTTTTTTTCGAAGTGTAAAAGTATTTCTGCGTTAATAGCTATGTGTTTTCGTGGTTTTCTGTCCAACTGCTTTGGTATTTACCCAGTCTAAACGAAACCAACATGATCGAAAACGACACGACGCTTTTACACGTGATACGCACTTCAGCGTATTGTTGTAGCGATGCATGCGCTTTTGATTTCCGAAGCATAGAATAAAGCACGAGTGTCTAGTAATATAGCAACTGCAATGTTAGGTAATAATTATTCTGTACTTAATAACAACCGACTTACGTACAGTAACCCCATAGACTACATACGAAGTACCAAGATTGCACTGCCAGACCTCGCCTCTTGCTGGTTTTCTGACACTTTCTTTCCCAATTTAAAGTTATAACCCCTACTTAAATCGCGAACAGTTCTGTCATTATAAATCATGGCCATTTCATTTCCATCAACTTCTCACAACACATTCGGGCCAGTTGTCAGTCCCTTTAACGCTGTCGGGTTTAACATCAATGAGCGTCAGAAATTCACGCCGAATTGACTATGTCTACCATCGACAAGTAAAGAGTTATGGAAGGTCGAAGAAATCAAAACCGCTACTGAACGCCCCTATTATATTACGCACGGATACATGCTCCGAGTTATTGCAGTTGTAATATGGACATACAGCTTTCGGAGAAGCATTCTAAACAACGTAACAAATTCACGTAAGATATAAAATGGCATGTTGAATTTGTCCACTCTCAATGATCTAAGGGATACCTTTTACAGAACCGCGATATCTGCTCTTGATGCAGCGTTATTAATTTCTAAACTTCATGCTTCTATTCTTTCTTCAAACTTTCACATTTATGAAGATTTCTGTAACAACATTCAGGCCCTAAATCAAAATTTCGCTTCTAAAAGTCACTACGATTTAGCTTTCTCTCTCAAATGCACCAAATTTCATTAATATCGGTCCAGGGGTTACCTCAGAAAAGCGTTTTTGCGTTTTACATATATTTGAATAGGCCGCGTCGGAGCTGGGCCCGAGCTAAAGCTTCTTCTTTGAAGGTACCCCTGGACCGAATTAGGCCCAACAGAAACAAGAGCTTGACCCATGTGGAGACATTTCCATCTTAACAAAAAAAAAAGAATTCTGAAAACACCAGGCATTTCATTAACGTTCATTCGCCAATAACACCGAATTATACACAACATGGCCGCCTCACAAACGCAAGCTCGCTCGGCTTCTCCTCATCGCAGCGAAAGTTGTCCATGCTCTCTCGGTAACAAACGGGTCCTCCGGTGGCGCCCTTCCGCGGTGTCTCCGGAAAAGCGCGCGTCGGTGTCGTGCTTGCGGCGGTCGGTGGTTGGCTGGGGGGAGAATCTCCCCTTGCAAAGTGGTCGCCGCGGCTCGCTGATTGTCAGTGCATCGCGTGCGCTTCTCTGCGGTCGGGAAATCCTGCGTGTAGACGCTTCGCCGCCAAGGTGCGGGCGAGAATTCAACGCGTGCGCTACACACGGGCGTGCACGGTTGAAAGGACGACGAGAACTCGGGGGAGAAACAGCAAGCGCAGGGCAACTTGCTACTCGGCGATGAAGGCGTTGCGGCGTGGTTCCCGCGAGCTGCGCGCGGGGATTCTTCGCTTCGACTGCTGCTCGTTCGGGGCCGCGCCGAGAAGCAGCCTCCGCAGCCGTCGCTGTGATCCGATGCGACCGTGCTCGTGCGCGTCGTTTGACGAGTTCATGGAGAGCGTCCCTTGAAAGTGCGTGTGAGCGCGCAGTGTGCAGTTGTAGCACGGCGTGCAACGTGCGCCGTGCCCGTGTGTTTCTCACTTGCCTTTCTTTCTTCTTCTTCTGCTTCTTCTCCGTGTGTGCGTGTGCGTGCGTGCGCGCGCGTGCGTGTGACAACCTGTGATGCCGGGTGTCGTGGTGTTCAAGCGGCGCTGGTCCGTCGGCTCGGACGACTTCGTGGTTCCCGGGATATTCCTCTTACTTCTGCACACGATATGGTGAGTTAATGCATCGTCTGCTTCCGCGCCACCCGACTTCGCAACTGCGTCGCTTTATTTACTTGTTTATTTTTTTTCCCCCGCGAATGCCATTTAAGCACTCGAGGCGCGAGCTCTAGCATCGTCCGAATGTCCGTTATCAGTAATGTGGTCTGCTGGACGCTTTGACTGAGCTCAAGTTAGTGGTTACCGGAGTACGCATTCCTAATTACATCCTCAGGGTCAAGGCGAGTCGTTTTACGTCTGCAGCGGACTCGGAGACGAGTCAGCAATCGGTTGGTTTTAATTCGCTTGATGGATCCCGAACTTCGGAGCCGACTGAGACCCCGGGAAAGAGAGGGTTGGCAGCAGGGCGGCTTCGCCGTAATGCGCTCGCATGCGCGGAGGAGCGTTGCTTGCAAAGCGGAGCCTCCTCTCCGAGTGCTCTCGGACGGAGCTTACCGTGATGTTGTTGCCATGGTAGCAGGCACTTACGGCCGCTACGGAGGCGACAGACCTTTTTATTTTCTTTTTCTTTTTTTCCCCTTTTCCTGGAACTGATGTCCGGTACTGTCTTTCACTTAGCGCTGCCCTCTCGTCGGAAGCAACGCAGGCGATTGCCGCCTCCTAATTTGCTTCCCGATACCACGTGGTCAGATGATTGGCAGAGTTCGCTGTACCGATCGGATAACGTTATCTAATCTTTCGGGATGACTCGATTTCCGTCACTGCAGACGGTAATGCAACCGTCGTGCGCGTTTTATCAGTCGACTCCTTTTTAGCGTGACAAATTGAATCACTTCTACGCCACTTTTCTACCTGGTTGTCGCTCACAGCTGGGTTATCAAATTACACGGGATTCATCGCTTCGCGGCGCTTCAAGTGGCGATGAAATGGCCCTGCCAGTCAGCGCAAGAATCCGAGTAGGTTTGTCGCTTTGCATGCACAGATGCAATAATGAACGATGTGTAGATATAGTCGCAGTAATTGTCTCGGCAACTGGGCAGCGATGAGCACTCTGGGCTGCGCACTTATCCCTGGCCGGGAGTCGAACTAGCGACCTTGTGCTCGGTATCGGGCCGTCATGGCGAGTTGTTGTTGTCGCGAATGATTTAGATGTAGTTGTAGATCCGTGTGGTCCACTGGCACTCTGGGGGATCGGCCAAGAATCGGGTAGGTGAGAATAAAGTGTAAAATTGGCAAGTTGTTGTTGAGGCTGATTCCTTCAAAGATGACATATACCCACGAGGGAGACCGGCCGCATATCGATTAAGGAAAGGGCTACGTAGCAACGAATATAACTTGAAGAAGGTTTTCATTGATGAGGAATGATAGAAATATTTAGAACGTGAGTTCTAAAAGTTACACTCCCGCACTTTCTTCTTGTCGATCCCATAAGTTGTGGCGTTTGCCCACTACGTCGCGCTCCGCAAGAAGGAAGCGTGAAATCGAAGCGACTTTCATTTCATTCATTGCGCCTTAAGGGCGCGAATGCGTTACACCAGCAAACGTATATCCAGTTTCCAAATGCGATACAATAAACAGCAACTGTGTAACAAAATGAACAAAAGAAATAAAAGAAGTAAATGTAGCGTATACGGTAGTACTAAAGAAATTTTAAAAAATCTGAGCAAGCAGCTTCGTTCTGAGGAAGCGTATTCCACTAGGGTGTTGTGTGCAGGAGGAAGGAGGTATTCGTCACCCGTGTTCGGCCACTTACGAGCGACTATAACGAGTTATAAGTGACTGTAACATCGTACTATACAGCCAAATTGAATCTCTGAAGCACGAGGCCTCTCAGCCGTCACTGCGCCAATAAAATAAATATTTTAAATATAAGAAGGTTCCGATAAATACAAAGGTTGCCTCAATTTTTATTATTTTCTTATCCCCCTCCAACTTAACGATTGTTTTTTTTTTGCCCACTTCAAAGGTCGAAGCAGCAGCCATTTGGTTTGCTTCATTTTTTTTTCATATTTTTAACCGCTGTTTCAGTGACCCACATCTAGGTTACAAAAGCATTTTTATGCGATTCTGTAAGACAAAAAAAAAGAAGAGAGAGAGAAGCAATAAGAAGATTTACGTTTATTGCATTTTTTAAAACTTTCCTTTTCTTTTGCGTGATGAGTTTCCAAACGAGTAGCCGCCCGCGTTGCTAAGAGGGCCTCTCTGTTGTGCGTGTGACGTAGGAGGCCTAACGTCATGAATAGCGAGAGTGACCCGGATGAGATAAAAGCCTCCGAAAAGCTTATTAAAAAGAAAAAAAAACGATCAGAGAGAAGCATTAACCGCATGGAAAAAAAAAAGATTAAAAAAGGTCACCGTAAATTCGCCGTCGAAGCACCCCACCATGAGTTCGTGGTGCGCGGCCAATTCGATTTTCTTTTATGCTGTGGCCGCATAAATGCATGCATCCCGTTATCTTGTAAAACAGAGGCGCACGCTCTTGCTCGCTGTCATGCATCCACTCTCGCATGAAAAAAAAAAAGAGAGAGAGAAAAAAGCGTTTTAGAGCGTCGCGAATCATGATGTTGTCCCGAAAGCTTTCTTCTTGGCGAGGCGCTGCTGTCAGACGCAGAAGCCCAACTTTCAGGACTGAGGGGAAAAAAAAAAAAAAGAACTACTCGCCGTGTGGGTAGTTCTATACGGCGTGGCCGGCCCTTACATTTTTTAGAATTCGCCTACGGCGACGCGCGCGAGGACAAACGCGAAGTGGAATTGGACGTTGCGCAAATCGACGCACTTTGTTTTGTTTTTCTTTAGCGCTTGTTGTGCTGTGACGCGCTGTCACTCTGATGCGTTCGTTACTCCTAGTGCCTGTCACTCGTCAACCAGTACATCGAGATTGTCAACTTGCAATGCGTGACCGAGTCGCTGCGTAGTGTGGCGAAATGCTCGATTGGAATCGCGATCGTAGCAGGATGGAGAACGCACAAATTCGCTGTGTGAGCTTAGGTTACTCGTACTGGAGTCCCCACGTGGCAAGATCTATTTCAGTGCGTCGAGGTCGTGTTCCTGTAGTGTGACGGCAAACCAGAGACCTGCTCGTATCATGATTCCTTTTTTTTTTTGCATCCCACTTCAACGCTTAAGCCAATAGGAAGTAAATCTCCTTTGGCAAAAATGCGTTGTAAATGAGTAGCATAATATCATCAACAGTATTGGCAAATCCACAGGTCTGGTAAGCGCCCAATTTTATTAACAACATTTGGATATTCCCTAATCAGAAGGCGCGGGGACCTTGGTAGTTAGCGGATGTGACGCACGTCCTGCTACATGGCCTCCGAGATTTTAGGCGAGCCGCCCGCGCCGCAAGATCTCTAATGTCCTGCCTATGGGCACTGCGCTGGTTTCGGGCCTGTTTCTCAACATTTCGGGTTCCCGCGTCGTATCCGGCGATTGTTAATAGCGTTGTATTTGCTTTTCACTTTCGGCATGGATAACATCTAGTTTTTTCGAGCTTTTTGTGAGGCATGCAATCTTAATTCGAACGTACAATTCTGCCCGGAGGCAGTTCCGTTACGCTATCTAAAAGTAGGATTTGTACGCGGTTCAAAATTGTCTCTCAGTTGGACTCTAGCGTGGCCGGGCTGCCGGCCATGATGGCACAGTGGTTTGGGCATCTTCTGCTGGCCGCTACGTCGCGGGTTCGAATCTCGTTCGCGGCGGCCACGTTCCCAGGGAGGAGAACCTAACAACGCGCCTTCAGTTAGATTTGACTCATGCACTTACGGTTGAGTTGATTTGGTTAGATTCTAGTGAGCTTCAGCTAGGCATACGCCGTTAACTGACCCCAGGCGGTCAAGATTAAACCGCCGAGTTGCTCTCCACTATGGCGTCACATATGGCACAGCTATTGAATATGGACGTTACACCCGTTGAATTTTCTATTAGAATAATCAATGAGTCAATTAGCATGGTAGCTGGCTGGTGCATAGCCGGCGGTCCGATTTTTCGCTGTTTTCTAGGGCCGCAACACTCGAGGCGAGCTCTTTGCTGGACCGCGAACGCGCCCCTTTGTAATACAAGCTTCGAGTGCTTGGGGGGGACGAAACGGACGCTACAGCTGACTGCACGTTGCAGCGCGTCGCCTTATCGCTCGCTGTTCGCGGTCGGTTGTCGAGAGGGAACATGTTTCGGAGTGTCGCTGGAGAAGCCTTATCGACGGTGTACACCATATGCTGCGGCGGGTCAGTCCCCTTCCTGCACGCAAGTGGATGCGCGCGCACAAAGTAGTCAGGAAGCCGGGCTACCGGTTGGAAACAGCGGTAAATAACCATAGAAATAGGTGGAGTGCAGACGTGGTCGCGCAGGTGCGGCTGCCCTTGCACAGTCCCGTGCAAGGGCAGCCGACAAACGATAGCGCAAGCTGTGAGCCGATGCTGCGGTGACTCAGATGCGACCAGCCCGCACTCAACCAGCACCACCTGGATAAGCACAAGGCCTTCTCACTCCGATCCTTGACGTCATGCTATAGCGGCCCGACTGCCATAGAATCTAATGGGGATGCTCCCGAGTAGGCAACATTGATCTTGACGTCACCGCTTTCGTCACGCCAGCCTTGGCAATGAAAACTCCGGTCCGGTAGCACGACGTAGTGAACAGGCTTTGCGCTGTATTCAAGTGGTGTTGACTCAACAGAGCTGCCTTGGCGAGCAATGCGTTCTCACTTGCGCTCACACTAAAGGAAATGTGCCGGCCAAGCGAACCAGGCGTGCCAACAACTGGCACCCTTTCATTAGTGCGTCGCAAATTGCACTCTAAATGAACACTGAGCAAATACACGAAATCAGTTGAGGTCGATAACGTATTATTTCAAAACTGTAAAATAATTCAGCAGTAACGGGTTCATTATTAGTAGTGAATTGAATGTTTGAGTTCCATTCTTTCTTTTACGACAAACCGAAAGCGCAGCGCCGGTATACGTAAGCATGTTGTAACGGATTTTAAAACATTTGTTTCGTGTTTAGGTCCCATTGACCCAGCAAAAGTTTTTGAAACTTGTCAGTTCAATCTTTGGATCATTTAGAAGACAATCTAGCCCACCTTTCCTGACAAAATGGTAAATGCGGCGGAGCGTACGGCGTAAAGATCCATGACGTCATTGTATGCTGCATGGTGCGCGAACATCACGACGGCGTCGCCACCACCGCCTGTCTTTCCTTCTCGGGCCTTTTATGGTTTACCAAGCCTGTTCTCAGTGGTTTCTTGATTCTTGTATAAGGATAATTCACTAAGGCAGGTCAAATAATTCTTTTTTTTCTCCCTCTTTAGTGTTCCTTCAAAAGCAAGGGAGCTCTGGGGCTCCCTCATCAGGGTTTAACCTCTTGTCCCATAGTCATGTTCCTTGTCCTAACTCTAGCTTCGAAAGTTCTCGCCTATGCAGTGGAGCGTGGACACCGTTTGGGGCACAGAGGAAGTAAACAAACGCCCTATTCATTTTTGTTGCACATAATATCTATGTCTCTCTCTACATTGTCAACTACGACAACTGCCTAAAATGGACTTGAAGTAAGTGCGATGATGAGCAGACATCGGTGTTCAATCTTCGGGATGAAATATTAGCGTGAGACCGGCAATGTTCCCGCAAAATATCCCCTTGTGCTACTCGTGCTAGAAGAAGAGCGGGAAACTTGGGTAAGTGGACAGAGACGCCGCAGATTCCCGCAGCAGCCGACAGCGACTGGCATTTCGGGAGGCCAATGCATGATAACGTTCATAAACACAAACGATGCAGCATCCAAATGCTTGAGAACAGTGTATTTGCCGAAGGGGCTCATATTAAGAAAATTGGAATACAAACGAAGAAAAAGAATGTCTTCGGATATCGCAGGACGAAAACTCGCAGTTCCTTGCGCAACACTTGAAGGGGACTGTACTGCGATAGCATTATCAGGTTCGGTCTACTATCCTTGTGCAGGCCTTTGATTACTCTACTTCGGGGGTCGGCCCTCCTGATTCCACATCGGCAGGAGCAGCGAAGCCCGATTGAGCGTGCTGAATAATTCTGTCGCATCAAGAACGCATTGCATTACAATCGGACTCAGAGTAACATATGCAACAATGAGATTCTTCTGGCAACCGTTCGCGAAAGGATTTCCGCGTGGATCCAACAGCGGATTCCTCCGCAGGCGCCATTGCAGCTCCATCTTCGCTATCACTGCCAATCGGTGCTTCTCGTGCGACTGTCAATAATTAATAAACGCGCAAGACTCGGATCATTCAGTTCGGTCAGATGCCCCGCCGCCTTTGCCATTTCCGTTCACTGTTTCCGTTCTCTGCACTCTGCTTCTTGCCGCGTTGATGCGGGGCCAGAGACCCTAATCAAGTTTTACCGCCGTGCTGTTTTATTGCTGCGAATGATCGTATTCCTCTTTGATCGGCTGCGAACGGCGAACGGCTATATTCCCCTCGTCTCCCGCCATGGGCGAGCCCAGCAGGTCACAGCGGCTTGTATGCAGGAGGTTTTCTTGGAATCTAGCTCTTCCACATTTTTGTCAGGCTTCCGGAACCGTGGTACATTAAAGGCCTACATCAACGATTCCGCATTGCGTTCAGGTGGATAGCTGTGAATGGCGATAAGAGAGGGATAGTAGAGGGGTAACAATTTTTTTGTCGGCTAGTTGGTTCGTTTTTTGAAACACCGAAATCGTAACTATGAGTTCTGGACATCTGCTTTGGCTTTACGTCCGACCATTACGGACTTCACGGCGACCCAAAGGGCATAGACTGTAGACTATTAGAGCTATAATTGGACATGGCACGTGACCTTAATTTCCTTTTACGCTAAACTGTGAGCTGCAGGCGTCCGCAGCATGCGGCAACTATGCTCAATTTATTAAACACCTTTTGTAAGAATGTCGGAATGTAGAACCGGAAGTGCGGTTGTCCACAAGGGTGGACGTACTTTCTCTGATGCTTTGAAGACAGATTGGAAAAGTAAATGGGGGGGGGGGGGGGGGGAGCACGCTAGCAAGAAGATATGGCTGGAAATGGCACAGAAACAAAGCAAGCACACACTGGAGGGAACGCTGTATCTTACACTTCATTATCTTGATGAATCGAAGACACTATAACCTGTTGTTAAGAACCGTGGATTACGAGAACCGAGACAATAAACGCGGGAGAAATATAATACAACGATCTTGGTTGTACCAGCTATCAAATTTGTTTCAAAGGGCAGGATTCTCATGACATTCAACAAACCATCCGCTAGCTCTATCAATTCTTCCCATCCCGCTTGCCCTAATGATTTATAAGGGCTTCAATGTGTGCGCATTATTCGGGTAGCCAAATTGGCAAGATGTCAGTAAACTCTCCGCTGGGATGTCGTTACGTTTGCTCGTTTCATGCAGTTTTTGTTTATTGCTCGTCGCATTATCACCTATTCCTCTGTTTTTGCTGCACAAGATAGAGCAGTGGTGCAGCCGAGGTGCTTTTTTACCTCAATCGCTACACAGCAACCCACGTAGAAGTCGATGAAGATAGCTATAGGGGCTTGTTGCCACGGCATATCTTATTTTGTGTGTGTGACAGATGTGCCTTTCTGTTGTCCTTGTTCAGCTTGCGCTACAACAAAATAAGGTACCACGTAGAAGAGAAAGGAACAGAATAGACTTGGAAAGATGTTTGCGCACACAAGAGCTATGCCTTTTCCCAGCCCGCTGCCCCTATACGTGCGCTGGTTGTTCATGCCCTGGCTCTTTGCTGACGCAACGCGAGAACGCAAGAAAAGAAAGCGCTATCAGTTCTTAGAAAGACTGCGAAGTATGCCTATGGCGAGAACTCTCGAGTGGCGTCCAATCGTTGAAAACAGAAAGGAAAAAAAAATAGACGTTTTGGCCTCGCTACGGCAGCCTTCTTCACAATGATTGTGAACAGGCTCTCGTGGTGGGGGCCGAAACGTCTTTTTTTCCTTTTAGTTTTCAACGATTGGTCTGCGCCCGATATTTGCCGCCATGAATTTTCCCGACCAGACGGGTTTCCTTCGAATCCTGGATTTCGAAGTATACACACACACACACACACACAAAAGAAAGAGCGTTTCGCGTTTGTTTTCCACGGCTTCCCATCATAAGTGCAACGGCGCGTGCGTCATTGCTAGCGAAAGTTTGAGCAGGCTTTCTCCTCTGACGTTGTGCACCTGAACTCAAAAACAGGCTGGAAAAACTCACCGAGCCTGTCTATTGCATTGGAATGATTTCGCTTTGGAAGGAAGTAATCGTATTATTTGTGTGCGCGAGTCTGCTGTCTCACGAGTTATTGTTGAATTCCTCAGGCCGGTCACGTTGGCGTCTGTGGCTCAAGTTTTCGCCGTCAGCATTGTTCGTTCATTGTCTGCCTTCGTGGACTCGGAGCGAGTTTTGAAGCATCTCCTCGCTCGTGCTGTGTAGTGGAGAGACGGTGCCATTCGCTTTGTCTAAGCACGTCAGACTTTGGAGTCTCCGCCATGCTTGAGCGCTCGATAGTGTCGCATTGAATGTGAAGGCTTTTCTTGGAATCAGCGTAGGCGCGACACGAATGAGGAGAACCGAGGGGACTCTCCACTGTACTAGCTAAGGAAGGCGCTGGGGAAATTTTACTTGTTCAATTCAAATGAGAAGTGCTGTGAGCGTTGCAGCCTTGCCCCTTTGCTTGCTACTGGCGACTTCCACCTAAACTTACCGCAGTGGCTGAAAGAACGTGCCATATCCGTCGCCGCGGCCGTGATCTCTGACAAGCACTCCCAGGCTAGGTCTAGTGAACGCACACACACGAAAAAAGGACCCAACAGTGTTTATGGGACAACCGCTGCTTTATGGATCAGTGGTGTAATATCGCACGCGTAATGCTGAAGATGTTTTTTTCGGCTCCCAACCCTGGCAAGCTGTCATTTCTCTTTGGCTTGATTTGTTTATATTTTCCCTGTAATGTCTACGTTTCAGTTAAAGAGGACAGATAATTTTCTTGGCTTCATTGTCTATTTAGCTTATGTTGTTGTAGATTACAAAAAAAAAAAGGAGGATCTGCGTTTCCCTTACTCGTCTCGCTCATCGGCATACAAAAAAGAAGTTATCGCGTGGCGTGTATTCCTCAGCGTTTTTGTGGATGGAACCGCTAGTATCAACCGTGAGTGAATTGACCCAAGCCAGAAGGCCCACTCGCTTCGTTAACTGCACTGCCTCCGGTAATGACCCATACACGAAGAGGTACAAACCATAACGGTATACGCCGGATATGTTGGCCTGGCTGATCGCCTGGCATGCTAGTCCAGGTGATGGAGAACAATTATGACATACGCAGTGATCACACACACACACACACACACACACACACACACACACACACGCACACGCACACGCACACGCACACGCACACACACACACACACACATATGCACGCACGCACTGCAGATGTTTACAAAGGTTCGGTAATTAAGGCTTGTCCACCCAGCTCACTAACCCTTGCAACGGCGATACCACGATGTCGGCGTAAGATAATAAAAAGGATGTTGCAGTAAATTTCAAGCCGCGTCCTCGCCGAAGGCGAAGATCTAACGAAGATTGGAGCAGGAAGGACAGGTCACAAGAGTAAGCCCGTCTTTCGTGCCAGAGTACACATCGTGTTCAGTCGATACTTACTACAGCCAAACTTCCTGTTCTGCCAAGTTCGAAAGTGGATAACTGGGGGAGAAAACGCGGCGCGTCGCACTCTGGATGCGGCCGCAGTATGAGAGGAGCACAGTTTGGGCCGCAGTCGCTTGAGGACACGTCGGCAAAGCGTGAGCGGGAATATCTATGGTGTTTTCAGAACTCCTAGTGATCTGCGTTGAGAAAGATCGGCGCCGTATACATGAAAATGCAAGTTGAAACATAGTCCTTTGGCGCCTTTCGAGACCGGTCACCAAGGCCCGAACCCACGCGCAGGGACTCACGAACAGCAGCACACGAAGTGTTGCGTAAGATACAGCTTGTCACATGGCAGAGTGAATTGCAAGAGTTGCCACAGTGGTTCACTCGACATACACACATGATGGAAGGATGTCTTTCAGTTCCAGTTTTTCAGTCACGTAATGGTTGCAGTGTTTTGAAAACTTGATGTCAAGTGAAAAAGGAGGTCCATGACCTATGACTATATAAAGAGCTCCAGTCGAGGTGTGTCTATGCTCCTTTCTTTCTTTAGCTCTACTTTGCTATCACTTTACCTCCCTCTCCCCTATCTGCCCAATCTAATGTAGCACAGCAGATCTACCCATATGGTTAACCATATGGGTAGACAAAAGAAAGGGGAAAGGCAGGGGCCTTCCCCCTTTCTTTTGTCTCTCTCTCTCCAGTCGAGGTGAAATGTTGAGAGGAAGTACATAGTACAAAAATGAAGAAACATCACTAAAATGCTGTTCGTATGAAAATAGACCCAAGATCAAAGAAAACAAGTTACTACCGCAACTATAGTTTTTGAAGCTCATCGATGCGCAGAATCGCTTCTTTCTTTTTCTATTTGTTCTTTTCAATCCTCTTGCGTATTGCTTTAGTTAGTTATGAAACAAAAGCAACAAAATGTGCTTTGAACTACACGTTTGCTACTAGTGGGTATCGATGCCAGTCGTTGCTGTAATTTTGTGGGCAGAGACTGGAACGATGGCACGACAACATTCTTTCCGCTAGCATACAAGGAAAGCCGAAAGTGTAATTTGATACGTCCCTTTCTCATCGCGAAGAGTTACCGAGATAGTTCCCAATCGCAGTGTTCGTTTTCTTCCCTCCCCATCTTTTACCTTTAAAGTCTATACTTTTTTTCTTGACGTTACTATGTGAAACATTAAATACTAAATGACGAGAAGAGACTGTAGAGTCGGAAAGCGGAGAAGTTCGATGACTTCAAGCGATACGGACCTTCGAAATGCTCGCCCCGCTTTATTTATATCACAGATGGCTTCGGCGTCTCTACGTGACTCGCTTACTTGACGAAACAGCCGAAGTCTTCCTACTTTGCAAGGTCGGGTGTCTTTCGTTTGATAAGGTCCACGCTTTGCGTAAGGCGAACCTTCTCTATACGCTGGGTGACCCTGGCTTCCCCCTGCGTGCAGTAGTTTGCGGAAGTGAACTTTAGGCAGAGCGGCTTCGATTCGGAAGTCAAGCCATCGCAAACATTGGGCCCCGCGCGAGCCTGTCGGCAAAGTGGCCATTAGGCTTCCGCGACGTTCCCCACCACCGCCCGTCTCGTGACGTCAGAAGCCCGTAAGCCTTTTATACCAGTGCATTGCCCACTCGCTTTTTCTATGTTGTTCGTTCACATTGGGTGATTCGCTGTCGTCTGGGCGCAGTCCGTTTGCTCGGATCTAATCCGCTCGCCGTCTGCTAACGTAGAAACCAATCGCGAGCGTTTGACTTTTGCCCTATCACGTGACGCTGCGCCGTATTTTTTTCCTTTCTTTTTTTGTTGACCGTCAGTGAGCTTTTCCGGCGCGGATTCCAACGGCCCCGTCGCATGTTCATTTTCATTGCGTGGCTGTTTTGTTTATGAGCATTCTGATATTGGCGCGTAGTATGTCTCCCTTCGTTCTCGCCAGTTCTGCGCATAGCGTTCAGGGAAGGCTTTGTTTTGTTTTTCTTCGGTTAGGCTTAAGGACTCCCTGTGACTTTGCCTTGGTTTATTCTTTCTGTTCCTTCGCCGATAGTACACTATAAGTCTCCATTCTCAGGCTTTATATGTGCTTTCTTCTATCCTTTGGTGCAGCGCCGTTTGCGGTCGACTGCCGTCTGCGTCTCTTCATTAAGCAGACGAGCCGAGATTCCGAATTCAACCGTCGAGCAGCAGATGGTGCACCGTGGAAAGGGAAACTGCGTCGCCATATTGCGCCCCTCGTCGCCCGAGTTAATGTTCCGCGGAAAGACGTGAAAATGTTTCTTTCAGACAAAAGGCTTAAAAAGAGAAGAAATAAAGGCGACGCGTACCAAGGCCGAGTATATGAAAGGCGGCGATGGGAATTGTATTTTCGGGGATAATGGAAAAATTCACTTCCTTCGACACAGCGCTTTTCTGACCGCTCGCAGACAATCGCGCTTTGAATCTTCAATTTTTCTTGATTTCTTGGTTTTTTTCTCTTTGTTTTCCTGCGTGTGCGACGCGACTGGTTCGCGCAGAAAGACGACGACGGTGACGTTGCCCGTAACGACCGTGATCGTGACTCTTCACTCGAGGGACTGGTTCGGGCTCATTCTATTGTCGTACGACCGAATATGTCATTCTTTGTTCTTTTTTTCTTCTTGTTTTTAGCCTTGTGTTTAGCCTCATCGTTTCGAGCAGCAAGGCTAGGCTAAAGCCATAGGTCAGTGCAGGGGTCGTTGGCTGTGACTTGCTTTGTTGTAGCAATGGGAAGCTAGCCGTGGATGTTGCTTCAATGTCGGTCTCAAGATAATTAGATATGACGCTAAAGACGCCTTAACATAAAAACATTCAGGAACTTGGTTGATTATTCTCACGGCCAACTTGCGCAGTGCACTTTCGCATCTGTTGCTGGGTTCGACTTGTGAGCTGTTTACAACTGTCAGTTTATTGAGGTGGCAGCCATGCTTGAAACGTGGCTAGTTGGAGAGGGTGTGTCGTTCTTGTGCTAGAGTATAGAAACACGAGGACACAGAATACATGACATCATCATCATCATCAGCCTGGTTACGCCTACTGCAGGGCAAAGGCCTCTCCCATACTTCTCCAACTACCCGGTCATGTACTAATTGTGGCCATGTTGTCCCTGCAAACTCCTTGATTTCATCCGCCCACCTAACTTTCTGCCGCCCTCTGCTACGCTTCCCTTCCCTTGGAATCCATTCCGTAACTCTTAATGACCACCGGTTATCTTCCCTCCTCATTACGTGTCCTGCCCATGCCCCCATTTCTTTTTCTTGATTTCAACTAAGATATCATTAACTCGCGTTTGTCCCCTCACCCAATCTGCTCTTTTCTTATCCCTTAACGGTACACCTATCATTATTCTTTCCATAGCCCGTTGCGTCGTCCTCAATTTAAGTAGAATCCTTCTCGTAAGCCTCCAGCTTTCTGCCCCGTACGTGAGTACTGGTAAAACACAGCTGTTATAAACTTTTCTCTTGAGGGATAATGGCAACCTGCTGTTCATGATCTGAGAATGCCTGCCAAACGCACCCCAGCCCATTATTATTCTTCTGATTATTTCAATCTCATGATCCGGATCCACAGTCACTACCTGTCCTAAGTAGATGTATTCCCTTACCACTTCCAGTGCCTCACTACCTATCGTAAACTGCTGTTCTCTTCCGAGACTGTTAAACATTACTTTAGTTTTCTGCGGATCAATTTTTCGACCCACCCTTCGGCTTTGCCTCTCCATGTCAGTGAGCATGCATTGCAGTTGGTTCCCTGAGTTACTAAGCAAGGCAATATCATCAGCTAATCGCAAGTTACTAAGGTATTCCCTATTACCTCTTATCCCCAATTCTTCCCAATGCAGGTCTCTGAATACCTGCTGTAAACACGCTGTGAATAGCATTGGAGAGATCGTATCTCCCTGCCTGACGCCTTTCTTTATTGGGATTTTGTTGCTTTCTTTATGGAGGACTACGGTGGCTGTGGAGCTGCTATAGATATCTTTCAGTATTTTTACATACGGCTCCTCTACACCCTGATTCCGCAATGCCTCCATGACTGCTGAGGTTTCGACTGAATCAAACGCTTTCTCGTAATCAATGAAAGCTATATATACAGGTTGGTTATATTCCGCACATTTTGCTATCACCTGATTGATAGTGTGAATATGGTCGATTGTTGAGTAGCCTTCACGGAATCCTTTCTGGTCCTTTGGTTGACGGAAGTCTAAGGTGTTCCTGTTTCTATTTGCAATTACCTTAGTAAATACTTTGTAGGCAACGGACAGTAAGCTGATTGGTCTATAATTTTTCAAGTCTTTGGCGTCCCCTTTCTTATGGATTAGGATTATGTTAGCGTTTTTCCAAGTTTCCGGTACGCCCGAAGTCATGAGGCATTGCGTATACAGGGTGGCCAGTTTCTCTAGAACAATCTGCCCACCATCCTTTAACAAATATGCTGTTACCTGATCCTCTCCAGCTGCCTTCCCCCTTTGCATAGCTCCCAAGGCTTTCTTTACTTCTTCCGGCGTTACCTGTGGAATTTCGAATTCCTCTAGAATATTCATGACAGGGGACGAGTAAATTAAACGCAACATGTCTCACTCCTTCCGTATCGCTATCCTGTGTCCTTATCTTTTACACGATTTCAAGAACGATGACGATGCGACAGTCTCAACAACGCAGAACGGCACAGTCTAGGAGAGGAGGTCAGGGGGGGGGGGAGGCAGGGTATGCTTAGTCGAAAAAATTCCATTCTTTACCGGACTATGCTTTCAACTTGGAGCTGAGAAGTGTAACCTGAACCTTATGCATAATCATCGTGTAGTGTGACGCCGCTTTCTAGGCTGTGGACATTGACAAAGAAGGAAAACAATCTTCGCGGCATTTAGGGTCCATGAATATTTAGCGCGGACTAGCTGCTCGGTTTGCGTATTTTCTCCCGGAGACCTTGCTCACAACGCATTTCCCGCGACAGAGTAATTAGCGCGAAGAGAGAGAGAGAGAGAGAAAGGATGCTTAGAAAGGCAGCAAGGTTAACGAGAGGCACTTTCGGTTGGCCACCCTGCACGGGGGGAGGAGGCGCTGCCTTAGTCGTAATAGCGGTAACGAACGAACGAATGAACGAACGACTTATGTAACGAAATAATGAATTAATGAATTACGACTTTATTTTACACTAAGACAACGACGTGGAATAAACGAAAGCATAAAAGTTCCGTACCAGAAGAGTGTTGGTTCTCGAATATAGGCAGCATATAAATACAAAGTAAAGCGAGCTTTTCGGCTGTTACAGAAATCGGCATAAATCAGCTATATCACTGCACATGCTGGCTTCGTTCTTTAGAAACAGGATTGAAAGCGCTCCGATACAGATGCGCAAACGCGCAGTGGCGTCATACTTCCCCTTCATATTTCGCGGCCTTTCTTCAGCGCTCGGGGGAAAAAAGAAGACTGGCGTTAAAGAAAACGCCATGGAAATGGCTTTATTGGTTGTTTTTGAGGACGCTGTACCTTTCTACTGCTACTTATGACCCAAAACGAGAACTTATTTTTTTTTATATTTACGCTTAACTAGTTGGCTAACTAATCGCGTTTCGTAAAAAAAAAATCACCGATAATTTCTTTTCATTTCGCGATATATTGGCTGACGCGGACAACCTGTCTCGTGCGGCACGTTGCGAACGGCGCGAAATGTGGCGCGACTGCCTCGCTAATCGGGACATTGCGAGAGGCAGCGCGCGGGTGACGCGTGGGCACGATTCACAGCAGCCCGCCGCAGACAGACTTTCGCTCATGCAGCGCTTTGTTTCCATACAGACGACGCGCGCTACTCTGGTGCCATCTCGTAGCCATCGTCGCGGCAGAGACAAGTCTTGCGCGGCACTACGCTTTTCTTATCACGCTTTCGTCATACCCTCCTCCTCCGCTTCTGCTTCACGTTTCCGCTGCACCCTCCTCCTCCGCTTTCCTCATCACGCTTTCTCATCTATCGCCGTGTTTCATCTTCCGCTGCGCTCCGCGTTCGCTTTCATCCTTCGCTGTTTTCATTAGCTCGGTTACGAGGGGGGGGGGGGGGTCAACGCCGACGCTCCCAGTAGGAACAGGTGCATAAGAGATGCGCTATAAAAAAAGCACTTTGAGTAACTGAAGACGACTACGAACAATACGCCATTGGTCCAACTTGTGCAAGCTGTGCTACTAACTTTTTAATGTTTAGTTGTATATAGTTACGTGAAACGTACGGCAAAGTGAGCACGGCGACAGTGCTGTCCATCGTTTCTGAACTCAAGGCCGCTGGTATGCCCCCTGTCCATTCAGAAAAACGCGCTCATAGCCCTGTGTGCCCTTGAACGCGAGGACTGCCTCGCATCCTTTCATAAGCGAATGGCAGCGAAGGGTCTGCAGCGGCCAAGGTGAAATGAGCGCGTGCGGCCGGACAAAGACGGACGGCTTTTATAGAACGAAAAGCTTTGAGAACTCAGCCCCAGATCCCATTGTTGTACTGGTGTAAGGGAGCAGGAGGTTTTCGATGTAATGGATATGCATCGTACAGATAACCTTTGCGGCCGTTGCGTGTTTTTAAATATACGATGTGTGGGAGATTTTGGCACCCTTTAGTTGGCGCCGGCTACACCTTTTCCCATAGAAATACATCTAATGCAGCGCACGGGTATGGGAAAAAAATCACGCAAGACATTCGATCGGAACTTCATGTCAGCTGATATGAATAAGTCAAATTCACTTAATCCTAAATTAAAGTTGCATAAATAAGTGAAACAAAATCTTATAGCCATGTTGAATGCTCACGCTACAGTCAGCTCGCGTTTATTTATGATGATTTTAATAATAACAATAACAGCAACAATAATGCTCAGTGGCTATGGTGTTGGGCTGCTGAGCACGAGGTCGCGGGATCGAATCCCGGCCACGGCGGCCGCATTTCGATGGGGGCGAAATGCGAAAACACCCGTGTGCTTAGATTTAGGTGCACGTTAAAGAACCCCAGGTGGTCAAAATTTCCGGAGTCCTCCACTACGGCGTGCCTCATAATCAGAAAGTGGTTTTGGCACGTAAAACCCCAAATATTATTATTAACAGCAACAATAATAATAAATCGTTAATACCCGGGAAACTTCAAAAATATACAAACGCTAGACATACGTTGTTTGATATATCGCAACAGTATATTAGGGCGAACGCAAGCTGTGCAAGAACCAACGGGAATAACTTTCGCGTTAGCCGGCTCATCGCTTCCCCACTACCACCAGCCCGCTCACAACTGCCGAGACAGCCCGCCTAGGGTGAAACACGAACGCCTCTATCATCTATATTTCCTTTCGGAAAGGTAACGCTCCACGACTCGCGTCGCCCTCGCTGACGTAAGCACTCTGCGCGGGCGAGCGCGCGAAGCCCGGAATGACGTAAGCAGTCCGCATACGACGCCATCGCCAACAAAAAAAAAAAAGTCTTCCTGCGGTGATACGGCCCCGGTGGCAACGCCGCCGTCGCTCTCGTTAATTGCCTGTCAGATGCGTGCCGTGCGCATTGTTTCGGGACGAGCGGACCGTTTCGGCAGCTTGCTGAAAAGGCTGATGAGCCACGTTCCTGGTCGCGCACGTGTCACATTGTAGTAGAAAGTGTGCTGTGCTCTTTTTCTTTTCTTTTTTTTTTTTTTTACAGCCCAGCTGTTGAGGGCCACTTTCCCCACTATCGTGTCGGCGTGTAGAAAAAGAGATCCGAAAGACAGTGCAATGCCGGGCCGACCCGCGGCAAAAGTGAAGCACGCGTTACCCCATACGTGGACCGATACCGAAGATAGTGAAATGCCGGGGTGACCCGCGGCGGAGGTGAAGAGTTGTCATCGGAAAAAAAGAAACGATGAATAATGTTTACGTGTCGCGATGCCCCACTTTTAAAGAAGCATCCTCTCGATGCTGCAAGCAGAATGCGAAAATAAAGAAAACTAAAGGAACAATGACTGAAATTTTAGCAGTTCATTGACGCCATTGTCGGCGAGTAAAAAAACACAGGGTTTTACGACAAGCCGGGCGTCTTCACAGGCGCACGATCGGTAGCGCTCCTGTCTTATCACTACGCTCGACCATGTATATATATGGAGGGCTCTATGCAGCACTACAAGCAAGTTATCGCACAATATATTACTAATTCAAATAATAATATAATGTATAATCATCTCAAACCATAAAAAGAAGGCAAGGAGGTTAACGGGAATCAGCAGTAATATTACCACAGCAGATTTCTATTGAATCGGGAGAAGATCTACAGGTGTATTGTCCTCCGAGATCCAGGCAGACGCTCTCACCGATATTTAACACGACGGTGGAGTGTGTGTTTGTCAAATGTGGGATTCGGTAACACTTCTCAGATCAACAAAGAAGAAAGGATATATCGCGGTGCCGAGAAAAAAAAAATATGTCGTTGTGTTGCGCTTGCTCGAAGCAGATGTGTCTTCAGAATTTATTTGCAGGTTACTTACCGACTGACGTGCTCGGATTTATAGCTCCAGCCAGCTTAACTCAAAAGAAAATGAAGTGCGAAACGAACGAGGGCACGCAAGCGCGATCCATCGGTGTCCTCTAGCTGTTAACGCTATCCGCTCGAACGTTAACGCTAACGTTAACGTTAACGTTAACGCTCCAACGCTATCCAACACGTCTTCTCGACGCGCCGGAAGTTGTACGCTCGTCCACTCCACACGCTTTGCAGAGTCGAAATTGTTTGATATGTCGGTCGACTGGGCTCTGCTTTTCAAGAACTACTACACCTGGGATACATACAATAGATCCTATGCCTTCTCTTTCAGAACAAAGTTGAGCTCTAATTTTTTTTTTAAAGCTCCTCCAAGGCAGTGACTTAATGGACAAGCGCTGGCGTGTTGAAAAATTTCCATATACCACTGTCACCTTTCTCTCTCCTGTACATACCATGGTTTTACAGTTTCTCGCCTTCTTTTACTTTTCCAGTTTCCTCTCTTCTACACCTTCCTTTCCCAGGTCCGCTTTTCTGTGCAAGGTAGCATTGAGGCGCACGCCCGCAGGATTCTCTGCATCTCATAACGGAGCTCTCGCTCTCTCTCGCATAGCCAACCCTATTGGAAAATACCCATATTCCCCGTGGTATAGTCCTCTAGGCTCATACGGGCCTATATGGGAACATAGATTGGTGGGGAAGGGGGGGGGGGGGCTTTCATATGGGATCCTATGGGATCATATATGATCATGGGCAAACGGGCATATGGGGCATGCGGGATTTTTTCAATGGCCGAGCCAGACGGGGGGGGGGGGGTGGGGGGGGGCACCAACGCGCGCAGGAGGCAGCTGTAGGTCAAACGCAATGCCTACCGAGCGTTGGCCATTTATAGTGCGGGGGTGGCGGAGCCGGCTGCGACAGATTAGCCTGTCTCGCTTTGCTCTCGTTTGGTTTGTTTCTTATCGACGGCTTTGCCGCTGAAGCCATCGCATGCGTGCCGGCCACCCCCTTCCTGCAGCCGGCATCAACCAATGCATCAACCCCCCCTCTCGCTCTCCCCCACGCGGCATAAAGCTTTGCCCCTCCCCCCCCCCCCCCCCCCCGGATTATATCGCTTTCGACGCGGCCGCGCTACAAACGATGACTAATCGCCGGGGCGAGAGCTTCTCGTGGCTGACGTCATAACTCATCTCCGACGTCAGTGCCGGATCCCGTTTTATACGTATCAGCGTTCCCCGCTATCTCTCTTTGTGCGCTTAGCTCTATTTGCTTTTGTGGGAAGGCCTCGCTGTCAAAGTAATATCTGTCAGTGCACGTTTCCACAATGCTAGTGTCCACCCCCCCCCCCCCCCCACCCCTTATTCGCCGATATTAAATAGATACCGCGTGTTACCGCTGCAGCTGTCTGTGACAATTGGTGAAAGTGAGCCTGATTCTATAAAAGACGAAAACTCCATGCTGCTGGCGAAAAATTGGTAGCAACGGTGGACCTCAGCAACGGTGTGGTAATCGCGAATTAGCTCCCTCAATAAATAAATTCCCATAACACTGCGATGCCAACAGGCAATAAACCCAAAGCGAACATCGGGGGAAAACAACTTTATTCTGCTGTGAGATCAATCACGATGGAGGGCTAACTTGGGGTGAAGGACTTCATATTAACTTTATATGAAAAGAGATAATAAATGGGCCATCGCTTTGGACCGGAGTTGCGCTTGCTAACGCTTCCAGGGTCTATAACTCATGAATACACGTACGTGTGCGTAGGAAATGCGGACGTATCGAAACATAAAGCGATTGCAGTGTAGCTTAACTTGGCTAAACTGACAGAGCAAAGCACGCGTCACGGGTAGGTCGCGCGTTCGCCTCCCCACTTCCGGCAAGTTTCTTCGAGTTTCGATTTCTTTTGGCTATATTAAGAATACGAAGTCTGCGACAAATTCCACAGTCGATCGTCCCTAAATAAGTGTGCAGTTCAATAAAAATGTATATTAATTAAATTACTTATTTCGCTTTATTCTTTCGTTTGATTGTTGGCCTCACGTATTTCTTACAATAAATCGGAACCCCCGTGGGCTTTTCGCATAACTGCACCCAATTCATATCGTAAGAAGAAACACTGACACCAAGGACAACATAGGGGAAATTACTTGTGCCTAATAAATTAAATAAGGAAACGATAAATTAATGGAAATGAAAGTGTATGAAAAAACAGTCGGGCCCCTCGGTTAACCCTCTTTCTTCTCGTTTATTTATTTATTTATTTATACGACACTGCAGGCCCAAATGGGGGCCCAAGCAGGAGGGGCAATGTACATAAATATTTACATATGCACGTATATATATATATATATATATATATATATATATATATATATATATATATATATATATATGTATATATATATACACATGAAAAGGATATACAATGCAACATATGTAAATATAAGAAGAAAACGAAAATGAAACTGACGACTAAGAAGATTAAGAGAAGGTACACTGAAGAAAGACAACTTGACAAACATTAGAACATTATCACACGCTTATATGAGCACTTGCAACCACTATCGAGAGAGGGAAAAAAAGAGGTCAAGTGCCAGAAGTTGAACGAGTGAGCATTACAAAATACTGAAAATAACAGAACAGGAAAGTTGTGGAAAGTATCAAACAAAATTCACGTGTAAAAAAAAAAGAACAAGAAAACAGTAAATAGGCTTGCCAACGTGACAATATTCCTAGTATTAAAGACACATGCTTTTAATAGAATCGGTGTTTATCAATTGTGATAATGGCAGGCTGTTCCAATCTGTTACAGTACGCGGGAAGAAGGAAAACTTAGAGGTTAGTTCGGGTGTTATAAGGTGTTAAAGAATCAGCGTCAAGATGCCGTGTTCGGCGCGCTGTAAGTGGTTTAACATGAACTTGTAGGTGGAGGGACAAACAGTTGTTTTGAAGCAAGAAAAGAAATTGCAGTCGTTGTATTTTCCTGCGTAGTTGTAGCGTTTGAACCCAATTGCACCCAATTCAAGTCAGTTAGGGGGGTTCATCGTCTCGAGTCTGCACCGTTGGTTATGAGGCACGCTGTAGTGAAGAGGACCGGATTAATTGTACACGAGCGTTCTTTTTTGTCTTTCTTTTTTCTTTCTGTATTTTCCTTTCCTCTCATCGGACTGCGGCTACCACTGTCACGGGTCAAACCCGCGACCTCCTACTCAGTGGCGCAACTCCAGCCACTATAGCGTGGCGGGTTACACGACTCGCACATTCCCGCAACGCCAGTTTTAACAATTACGTTCAGCTCACGTGCAAGCAAAACAGACAGACAGAGAGAGAGAGAGAGAGAGAGAGAGAGAGAGAGAGAACGATTCTGGTCAGTTTTCGCGGAATGCTCACGTGGCTATGGGAAATCTTGGACGTATGCAGCGCTTTCCCGGTCGTTATCAATACAAGCTGCACGAACGCATCACGGAGTTCGACGACAAAGACGTACTTCCCCTGCGGTGTGCCTGAGGAAAATCTTGAGCGGGAAAGTGATGCGCGAGAGGCGTAGTATTCGCCGCCATTTCGCTGACCAAGGAATTGGGGCGCTTCGCTCACTGCAGTAGTGGGGAAAGTGAACGTCGGCTTGAGCTACGCCCGGCTTCAGCTCCACAATTGCCAAGCGGGAGTGTACGCACTCCAGTTTCAAACGGTCTACTAGTTCGGGAAACTTAAACGAGAGAGAGAGAAAAAAAAGAAAGGAGCTGATTTCACCGGAAACTAAAAGCTTGGATTCGCGAAACGATGGAGGCAGGACTTTCCACACTATATTAGTTATGCTCCGCGGAAGCTGGCGGACCTCCCGCTCGCGGCGCCTTCCAGCTGAAGGCAGGCTCGCAAACAGCGATGACGTAAGCAAGGAAGATATCGCTTCTGTAAAAATGGCACCAGCGCGTACGCTGCAGCTTTATTTGCCCTATACTTATAGAGTTCTATGCCAGCGTTCGCCATACTGTGCGGGTCACACCAGACGTATGGAGAAACGCACATGAAGAACTTTCGCGTATCTCTTATTGACCAACAGAGGACGAGCAAGCGATGCCGTGACGTAGGCAAGTTGCCTTGTCGAAACGATGCTCCCGAGCCGAAAGCCTCGGCCTAACGCTTGCCTGTTTTCCCACTGGAATGTGTTTTATCAATTTGTTGTAATGTTAGACCCGTTTTGTCGCTGAAACAATTCGGCCGCAGTTAATCTGGATCCTTGGTAGGCGAGAGGAACGAGAGAAGTACGCCTAATTAACTCGCTAATTGCCTCCTTCAAGAAACGATGTTGCTGCTTAGGCTTCGCCCGTCTCGTTTCTTTTTTTTCTGTCACAAAGACGCTCGCGCGACGTTTGCGGGACAGACGGAGTTCGGGAGAGCCGCCGTTACTCGAGTTCTCTGAAAAAGCAAGTTTAAGAGGTCTCGACAAGTACTCCCTCTGTGTTTGCTTTTTATCCTAACTTTTTTTTAAAGCTATGACCTTATTTATTCTGCACTTCTTGCTAGTTCTTTCCTATGCGTCATGAAACATGTAGTGTACCAAAAAAAAAAAGTACGTCGGCTATTACACGTCGTTTTTTCTCTCTGTTTTAGATGTCATTTTATTTGCTTAAAGTTAAGTGGCACCACTTTTACGCATCTTATGAAGTAAAGTTTTGTGAACAACCCCGTTCTTTCAATTATATTTAGGAGACAGATAAAATCTATAGCACAGACATTTTGTGCGACCTCTCATAATTATAACCCAATTTTCAACGAAGCAGTTGGTTTTGAGCTTGTGAATTAGGACGTATATATATATATATATATATATATATATATATATATATATATATATATATATATATATATATATATATATATATATATATATATATATATTATTCTGTTGCTAAATGTTTAAATGGTGCCCACACGTCAACCATAATATCAACCGTTCTTCTCCTTCAAATTTAAGCTCCATGCGATATTTGGATCTTGTATATAACACCAAGAAAACATTTGTATAACAATTCTACAGCGCTTTCGAGCACTCCGGTCAGTAACCTTTCACAACGGCTTTAATGAACCCGCAATCTTTGACCTTCATCCCTACGTCGCAACGCTAACATATGTTCCAAATTTTCTCCCTATGGAAACTGGGCCTGACATTCAGGTTCCCCTGGACAACGGGAAGAAAATGTTGCGTGCTTCGCATCAAACCTCTCCAAGTTAGTGTTTCGGTATGTTTACTTCAAACTCCTACCCAACCTAAAGAGTTTAGGAATTTCGCGCACATTACCCCTAAGTTCCTCTGCTCCACACCGCTTAAAAGCTTAAGCTCAGCGCAGCAATTAGTTTCTCCAGAACGTCGGGATCACCTCCCTCGTTTACAGTCGCACTAAGCGCAATGTTGCAATATATATATATATATATATATGCACACACACATGTACATGCGTAGATTTGCATTTCTTCGTCCACGTTTCTTCGCGCAGCGTACGCGTTGTTCAAACATCACTGGACAATTCGCTCAAGCCATAGTTATATGTAAACCACTCCTGTTTTTACTGGACCTTGCTCTTTCAACGGTTGAGATTGGGGGCGCATTATCGCGTTCGTGCCTACGAGACGAAGCCTATAAATTTTATAACAGTGCATCGGCTGTGAAACCAGTTTTGCCGAGGGGACACAGACGTTTAATGTCCGCGTCCCCAGGGACTTCGTGCCTCGGACTAGCGAAGCCGGCAAAATGAATCCTGCGTATAAACGTAACTCGCGATTTGCATACACGCGCTCGTTTTGTCCTATTCGACCGCTGCTTCTTTCACCGTAGCTTGATACTGCGGCGACGCTCTTATTTTCTTTTTTCACTTTGTATCCGGTTTCGCGCGCTCAGTGGCCGGCAACGTCTTCGATTTTATGCAGCGACTGTACTGTCTCGGAGGTTTCGCGGAATCTGGAACAGCACTGTCACATACCATTGAAATGTAGACAGTGACTCACAAGCGGGCGGGTAGAGTTTCTTTCTTTCTTTCTTTCTTTCTTTCTTCCTTTCTTTCTTTCTTTCTTTCTTTCTTTCTTTTCCCGTTGCCATAGTCTACCGCTCTCGGATCTCCCAAGAGATACAGTTACAACAACAGAACGTAAGGTGAGCTGTGAACCGGTTTTCCTTCCAGTCGGCGCTGCTTTCTGCTGAGGCCTTTTCACTGTCCTGCGAGATGCTGCTGGGCATGGCGTTACAGAGTTTCAAAGAGCAGCTTTTCATGAGTCTCTGCCATTCTGTTTTCGCTCTCTCTCTGACCGATCCTCAAGGATGGGCATGCGTGCGACATGAGGATTGTAGAATCCTCGAGTGTGTTCAGATATGTACGGTATTTATCTGTACACGCTTCCTTTTCCTCGACAAACATCATTGGTGGCTTTCTTCGTCGATAAATAGCTGCCTCTTCGTCTGAAGATGCGCATCCGCCTGATTTGACGGGATTTGCACTTCATTATATCTTTCGACCATAGCGTAGTGCGTGCGAACATAAACATTGCATTACATTCGAGATAGCGCGTAGGGTGAAAATAAGCGCGTATGCATGTATGCGTCGCGTTTGATCGCGTATAGCATTGTTTGACCGCTTCACTGCTTTGCATATAGATTCCAACGTATGCGTAGAATCTGAATTACTTTCTAAACCCGAGACTGCTGTAGCTGGTGCAGTTATTTGAAGCCAGATTGTAAACATTAGTGTTTGCTTCACGCACAAATTTTGGGGCACATGCCTGAATATACAGCACCGAGCTACAGAGCTGCACGAAGAAGCTACACGAATCTAGCGCGAAATAAATGAACCATGCCCAATAAACGCGAAAGTCATCGGTGTACCGCCAAAAGTTATCGGTCAATGGCACATAAGTAGCTTTCGTTTGCGAGGAGACGGCAAACTCAAGTGAAGCGATGTGTACCGCGAGCTGGACAATGCGACACAGTGCCTAGTTTGCGCTACACGTATACATCATGCCATGTGCCTCAGGTTTAATCATCCTAAAAGGGATCAATCAGCCATCCTTTTGCACTCGCATGTAGTTGGAAGGATGGCGTCCTTGCAGCTAATTAAACGATTTCCAATGGTCTCTGGCTCATCAGAAAGGCTACAGTTAACGGAAAGCAAAAAGATGCCTTTTTTTTCTGTAGCCATGTTTTTTTTACCGATAAGGTTTCACTGTGAAGTTTATAAAAATAATGTTTTTGTAGCAACGGCATATATAAATTCTGCGAACTCGCTGTATTGCACGGTCGACTGGCACTCAATTTTGGTGAGGCACTTATCATTGGCACCCTTCTAAAGCGGAGCCTGCATTTCCACCTAAATTATATGCCACAGTGCTTGTGACTGTGCCTCTGGTTCGTGTGACTGTCATCGTACGCGCCGTTCTATGACTGTGCACAATTGGTGAATGTTTTATTGTGTTCAATTTTACTGTAATAAATACAATGCAAGAAAAAGAGATGTCTGCGTGGTGCAGGTGGAGCATCCAGCTCACGAACCATGGGTTCGTGGGTTCGAATCTCGCTCTGGGCCCATGGGTTCGAATCTCACTCTGGCGGAGATTTCTTTTTGCTTGCCGGATATTTTTCTTTTATTATCGTATAAATTTCTACTGTCGTTTGTTATTCAGTTGAGGAGCATCGAGAAGAGATGCCGTTGTTCCCTTGAGGAGCATCGGAAAAGAGCAGCTGTTAGCCTTTACATGTGTCACCACTTCGGGAATCACAGATAATCCCCTCGCAGTTGCTCTCCAAAGGGTCGAATGCTTATGGAAAGTCTGTTGCTCCTCGAAAATACTCCCCATTTACTCCTCTCTTTTTTTCAGAGTGTACAGCTGTGACGCTTTCTATCTGAGGACACCGTTCGGCTTCCCTTTGTAGCTTCACGCTACAATAGTGGGGATGTCGACCGTCCCCACATGAATCTGGCAGACAGCTTCAAAATGCAGGCTTATATATAGAACTGATTAAGCTCATACGCTCTTGCGACCTGCACTAATTGCTGCATGCTTAGTTAAACAAGCTTCGCGGAGTCTCCGTCGTTTGCAAAGGGGGATCTTTTCGCGTCTCTTCGTAAATATTTGCGTCGAAGCGTTCGCGCTTGCGGCCGGAACAAATGTTTGCGTCCGAATATCGCGGCGAAGCATTTATGCCGCATGTACGAGTTTCCATAACGGACCACAGTGCAAAACCGCACCGAAAGCAACAGCACGGACGACCCACACTCTCCCGCAAAGGCGTTCGAAGGTCTTCGCCTCGGAGACGCCGTTCCACCGCGATGAAAATTACAAACTTTGAAACTTTCGACTTGACCTGACGAGAAGGGCAGTGCGGGCGGTGCTTTCAGTTGTGCCACCGTCTTTAAACACACTCGCACAACACGCACGAGCAACACACACGCAACATAACACGCACACGACACGCACAGACACGTGCCAGTTTTGCACGAGGAAGCTACGGGAAGGCGGGCTCGGCACTTCGGGGTAGTTGAAGCGCAGCTCTTCCGGTCGACCCGGGAAGAGGAGATAGAAAACGGAGCGAGGCAAAAAAAAAAAAGGCGCGACCAAGGAGCGGCGCACATCGCGCCGTCGCTGTGTCGTCTCCGGCGGAAACGCACCGCGAGTGATCAAAGTTAAAGAAAGCTAGGCGAACTGGCGCCCGTTATACATAAGGGGACCGTCGCGCGCCCCGTTCACACACCGGCGCATTCGCGGGCGATTCCGCCCCGTCGCGCCTCAAGTCAAACCCCTTTATTTATTTATTCATTTTTTTTTTTTTTTTGCTCTTCGAGAGTACACCGAGGCGCGTGGTCCAGTCCGCAATAATCGGCTCAATCGCGAGGTTCGTGAATACATTTTCTCGAGAAACGGCGCTGTGCGCGCTCTGTGGATTATGCAAACTATACGAGTGCCGTTCGCTCCCGGGCTGCTTTCGTATTCCGGCTCACATACGTACTGTCCGGGTCTGTCGAAATGCGGCGAAATGCCTCGAAACGTTAACAACCGCTTCTCGTTGTTGCGCCTACGGCGCAGAGTTCGTGTTTACGGCCACTGAACGGCAGTGTGTCGCAACCGTGAGGGGGGCTCATTCACGGGCTGCCCAAGAATATTTCCTACGTTGCCAAAACCGGCCCCAAAAGATTCATGGGCCCGTGTGTGTATACGTGAATTGTGAAGAAGAAGACGCGCCTCGCGGCACAGCCGCATCGCCAACGCGCGGCTCGGCTCCGCTCGCGCTGTTGATTACTGTCGTCTTTTTGGACAGTGCTTCGGGCTGTCTCGCCGTTCCCGGTCGCTGCGCCTTTGCTTTAGGAGCCGCCAATAAACCCCGTCTCAGAATATACGAAGAGGATCCGCAAGGTAACGAGAATTGTGTGTCTTTTGTTTGTTCGTTTGAAATTGAAATATTCCTTCGAACATTCCAAAACATTGGGCACATTGAAAGCGCTCTCTTTTGGGCACGCAATGCACTTGTGCAGTCGTTTTATTTGTTCCTCAAAACTGTTCATTCTCTCTTCCAAACTGACGACCCTCAGTGCTCCCGTCTTTTTTTCTCCTTAATCTCGTCCGCTATTTTCAAAACGGTTGCCCTTAAGCTATCGTTTCGGGTCTTGGGCATAAGAAGTCGCAAGGGGGCGAGATACGGCGAGTGGAGGGTGAGGTAATTGGTTCCATAATAATTGCTTCACGGGCTTGTAGGTACATTGTTATTTGAAAAGCGGGTCTGAGCGGCGCAAATGGGCAGGACATAAAGGAACGTATACGTCGCTGGTGTTTCTTTGTCTTTTACTCTCGCGCTGCGCGAGCTCAGTTTTCAAAGTTAGGTAAGGTGGAAGCGTTGTCTTGCTATTTTTTTTTTCTTTCTTTTTGTCAGGAAGTGCTCCACTCTCGGAGCTGTGTGGGCGGGAGCGTTGTCGCGGTTAACGAGCCATTGGCGCGAGTTCCACGGATTACGGAGTTCTTGTTTTTTTTCTTTCTAACTGCATCGCGCGACCGCTTGGGCACATCAACACAAAAAAATCTGGCTGACTGCCTCGCCTTGCCGTACAAGTACAGATGGAATGACGTCTTTGAAATAGAAAAATTCTTAGTGGTGAAGAGAACTTGACGCTCACATGCTGTTCTTCGACGTCCACCATCGCAAAAACCGAGGAAGAGGGCTACGGAGGCTGATTAGACGACAATGCAGTGATCAGACAAGACTGTACACAAGCACACTGCTTGTTCGACTGACGTGGACGATACTATAGCACACACATTTACTTGCACGCGTCGCTAATAACTACCGTTGCCGCAGGTAGTAGTTAATTGTTTGCATATCTAAATGAGGACAACGGTGCTTTCCAAATGAAGGAAACACTGAATCAAGCACGTTTTGGATATGTCTTCTCTTTTAAATGGCTCAGACACGCGAAAGTGTTTAAACAAAAATTAATTCTGGGGTCTTATGTGCCAAACTCACGATACGACTATGAGGCACGCCGTAGTGGGATACTCCGGACCGTGAGTTTTGACCCCCGGGAGATTTGTAGCGTGTCCCCAATGCATGGGACGCGGGCGTCTTTTTTTTTTCTTCTTTTTTTTTGCATTTCGCCTCCATCGAAATGCGACCGCAGCGGCCGGGATCTGATGGCGCGACCTCGTGCTTATCTGCGCAACACGAGAAGGTACATTAAAATTCGTGGCCTCGCACTGATGTGCTAGCGCCGAGATACCGGCACAAAAAACAAAAAAAACAAAAAGAAGAAACGATCAGCCCAAGCACTCGGTACAGATAGTTGACCAGCGAGGCTCAAACGTGCGGCCTCGGTGTTTATCACTGGGTAAACTCCGACGGTTCATTAAAGTATGTCACAATTCTTGGTTACGTCTTTGTATTGCCTATGTAACTAACTGATTAATTAATGACGATGACGAACGCGGTAACAGGGGCATGAGCGCGTTTACGCGTTATCGCTGAGGGGCGCTAACGAGCCAGCTGTGGAAGAAGGCGACGGCGCTGGAGCCATTGGTGATGATGATAGTTTTCTTCTCCACGCGGGCACGATAACGGGAAAAGTGGCCCTTAACAGCTGCGCGATAAGAAACGGCGGGTCCAGCGGATTTATTTTTATCTAGGACTACTTGATGTCGACTATCTACTTTTTTCCCATCCAAAGAGATAAAAATACAGTAATTCAAGAATACTTTACGAGTATATGTTATAAACTCAGATGTTCCTATTTCGTGTCCCTTCGAAACGCCATACTATACGCTCGTGCCCCCCCCCTCCCATATATATATATATATATATATATATATATGTATATATATATATATATATATATATATATATATATATATATATATATATATATATATATATATATATATATATATATATATACTCACCCGTGAAGGTCGTTAAACGGGGTGATCGTTCGTTTGCGAAGTCGCGAGCGAAATTTGGCCCGTTTTCATTCGCTGTGCGAAATAGGAGAGAGCTTTTTTCGTGGATCGTTGCATTGATTTAAAAAAAAGTTTGTCTCCCGCCTCTTCGACGATCTCGCGCTCCGCGCTGTTAGTTGGTCGTTCGAGAGAGTTGCGTCTCGTCCTCGCGCTCTCCAGCGAACGTCGTATCGTCGACCTCGCGGCTAGAGTTCCTTGTCACCGTCCCCCTTTTATATTTGTTCGTGTTTTACTTCGCGCCGGTTGGCTGACTGCGTCGCGGTTGGCAGAGTCCTTTTAGAACGAAACATCCTCGCTCCATTCCCTCCAAACTGATAACGCACTTTTTTTCTTCTTCTTCTTCTTTTTGCGCGCGTATGGAGCAAACTTGCCTAATGTTCAGACGCTCGAAAATTTTCGCGTGGGCGCACTCCTTTAACCGGGGACGAAAGTTGCACGCATCGCAGCGAGAAGAAGCAGTAAAGGAAGAAGAGAGAGAGAGAAAAAAAATTAAGGCCTTGCTCGTCAAGTTTCAGTGTTTCCGAACAGACGCTTCTCAAACAAGACAGTGGGCTGCGTCTCTTTCTTGCCTTGGATTCTGCCAAGTCTGCCAAGAAGTCTATGCTTGGCAGACACAGCATAATTAAAAATGCGCCATTATTGCGTCGAGAAAAAAAACAGAAAGCTTCGTTTTAAATGTTTCACACTGTGATGCTTCACTCGATCGACTGCAATGCGAGAGCATACTGACGTCCTGTCGTTCGCCCATCACCTATCGACATTCGGTCACGTGGTTCATTTTATTATCTCGTGGAAACCAGTGAGCTATTACTGCATTATAATCTGCTGCTGTGGTCTATGATTCTGTGGCGCCACCTACGATAAACCGTACCATAACGGAACCACGACCGCTTTTATTTTGCTGCCTTAAATCGCAATAATTATACGCCGTAGTTCTCGCTGTGTAATTTAGATTGCAGTTATCGCTATTAAAGCTACTACACAATGGCTACATAACCACACGTGCATATAAGTATCAGAATCACAACCATCGCTTTATTACAACCACTTACGCACAGAGCAACGCGCAGGGCATCAGTGTGCGATTGAGCGCAACCGCCGCATGCGCGCGCGCCATCTGCCGCTCCTTATGTCACGTGCCTCTCTACGTCACATCGCTCCGCTCCGGGTTTCGCTCTTCCCTGCTCCGTCCCTTTTATCCCTTCAGTTCCTGCGCGGACGGAATGCGTCTCCACGTCGACGAAAGACAAGTTTTATCATGTGTAGTCCTGTCGCATTAAATCTGAAAGTGGAGAGCACATATGGTGCGCAGATCTCAGGATCGGCCGACCCACACCTTCGACTACACTGCCTCAGAGATCGGTCCAAGCTGTATAGGACCTTCAACCGCTGACGTCTCCGCATGAGGCTAATCCCTTCCGTTTCGCCCCTGACGACATGCGTCCCTACATCGACCGAAGCCAAGTTTTATCGCGTGTAATGCGATCGCATTAAAACTGCCGTGAAAACACATATGATGCCCACATCTAAGGATCGATGACTCACGCCTTAGATTACGCTGCCTCCGAGATCGGCCCCAGTTATATAAGCGCTTCCAGCGCTGACAGCCCTGTATGATGCTGTAGCATTAAGAGCGAAGGCGAACAAATGAAATGCCCCTTCGACGGAAGCCAGCACAGACTCCATTGCTGCACTGCCCGGAATCATCCACGGGTTGCGTTCTTTTTTTTCTTCTATAGGCATGGAACGACACGGCATCTCTCGACTGACGCGGATGTCGCCGCATTCTAGCGTTCGACGCCTCCACGGCATTCCATGCTGTGCTCGTTATTGCACGTGCCTCGGTCGGCACAAAGCCACGCTGAGTGGACGGTAATTGGTAGAATAAGCTCGCACTCGGGCAAGAGATTCACTTTACCAGCGCTCGATACGGCAGAGCAGCTACTGCCTGGCGATGTCGATGTTCAGTCAGATGGGACTCGCTTACAGGCGTCCCGGTGATGCCATTCGGGGCATATTCAAATTCCACAATAATGTATGTGCGCTTATTGGTTGGCGGGACAGCTACGCCCTCTCTCGTAGGCCTAAAACGCAACCATGGCATAATTCGACTATGCGTTGGAATTCGGGAGCTAACGGAATAGCTCCGTGGCTAGACTTTGCGTCATTACTCGTCGCAAGATGAACCTGTCATTAAAAAAAAATATTAGTAAATTATTCCTTTAACTAGTCGGTCCTGGTTACACCGTTCTACTTGGTATCTCTTCTTTTGTTTTACCGTGGACCAGAGTAAATTTGCGCCGCCAGGTCTCCGCGACGACATTCCTCTTGAATACACTAGCGAGCAAAGTAGTTGATGCTTGACAAAACGAAAATGTCTATTTATCCTGCGTGCGTCAGACACCATGGGCACGCCTATCGACGTTTGCCCTAATCAGCGTGCGATCCCTTCAGCCGGCGTGTCGCAGGCAGATAGCACCGTCGCATTCTCATAGGGTCAATGACCGCGCACAGCTGTTCGCATATTAGCTAAACAGTTCCCTGTATCCTGCCTTTCCCAGAGTCCGAGCTCATTCGAACTGAAAATATTCGGAGCAAAAGTATGGCGCCGCCAAACGAACGTTGTAGAGCCGATCACCCTCTTTCGCTCAGCTCGGGGTACGGCAGTTTCGTTATACACTGGTCACTGTCATGAGCCTGTGCGTGTCCATTTCAGGATGAAGGATGTCTCGTAACCATGACCAGTTATCCGTCTCGTTTGTCGACTGGTTTCACTTCATGCTGCCTGCATGTTTCCTGATTTAACTGCTCCATTTAAATGTGCACGTGCCACTCTAGACTGCGCGTCCCCTCGCTTGAAGCGTTCGAAAAGCGAGGTTTTCTAATCGAATCGTATAGAAATGCTCGATAAACAAGGACCTTCGAATATCAAATACCGTACGTCTTTTCCGTATTATTTTTTAAATTTCTAAACAAAGCGAGATATGCGGAGTTTACAAAGTTCATTTCCTAAAGAAAAGTTGGGCTATGGAGATGAGGCTTGTTTACGTTATTTAATACGCTTAATGCCGCTCCGCATGGGACGTTCGGTCAACTGATGAGCTTGTAAACGAGAAACAACGTAAAGCCGACCGTATGTATAGCGCAACGTCATAAGGACAGTGACGAGGCACAGGAAGAACGCGTTACCCAATTATGAACGCATGCGACGCTGTTTTCGTTGAAGAAGCGAAGAGTAGTACTGCCGCAGCTAACGTCTCTTCAAAGGGATGCGAACGTGGCGAAGTTGTCCAGACAATAAATTGCTTTACCTAATTGAGAGAGAGAGAGAGAAAGGAGGAACTCGGTAACTTGCCTAAAGAGGAGCCATCCTTATTTAATTACGGGAAATTGTCGAGCGGAAGTTTGCTTCTGTGTCCGTTTCCATGGCAACCGCTGCCTCTGGGCAACAACCCGCGCGGCTGTTGTTCTGCAGTAGTGTCATTTGGAAGTCACCACTTGTATCTGTCTGTGAGATACAATAAGCGTTGTTATTCCTCATATTCGAACGGAAACTACCTATTCGACCCGCCGTGGTTGCTCAGTCGCTATGGTGTTGGGCTGCTGAGCACGAGGTGGCGGGATCGAATCCCGGCCATGGGCGGCCGGCCGCATTTCGATGGCGGCGAAATGCGGAAACACCCGTGTACTTAGACTTAGGTGCACGTTAAAGAACCCCAGGTGGCCCAAATTTTCGGAGTCCTCCACTACGGCGTGCCTCATAACCACAAAGTGGTTTTGGCACGTGAAACCTCAGCATTTAATTTTTTTTAGTAGTTGACAACTTCTAATGGCGAATTCTCGAATCGAATAGCAGATAGTGTTAGGTTTGTGTGCCAAATTTTGAATATTAGTGCACCCTTACTCGAAACCAGTTATCTTACTCTGATTGCTGCATGCAGTACTGCATCACACAAGGCTTCATGCGTTTATTTGATATCCCATTCTATTCATATTTTAGGACTTACCTTCAGATGAATCCTCCGAAAAAAAAAAGGACGGCCAGATATTCGTTATTCAGTGAGTGCCCCGCTTTGCCAGAAAGGCGTTACAGCAGGGGGGTTACAGACTTAAATAAAACGCTTCTTCATCTATACAGCACACTTGCGTCTATCTTTCTCAAATGTATTATGGAATCTCGCCGGCTCCTACTTCACTTTCTCAATCGCAACTACTCAACCAGCTACCCACTTTTATTCGGCAATCCGCACAGCCATGTTCCGATCTCCTTAGTGTGTACTGCTATTGTATTCCGGCCCACTGCTCGTTGCCATTCCAAACTTCGCATTGAGTTTCTTTATTATTATCATCCATGTCTAGACCCTATAGTGATGGTGTTACAGCTTTTTGCTACACCATTTCAAGTTCGTACAGGAGCTAAGAATACGTACACAAAGTTTTCGATCACGGCAATTGACCTTGCGCGTTCCCGCGACGTCGCAGACATTTTAATCACGCGAGCGAGTGACACGAATGAGTGATTGACAGCGCTGCGCTGGCAACCGCACCCCCACCCCCTCCCGTCTATCCTATTCGAAAAGTGCGACACTGTGGATTAGCTAAACTCCGCCTCGCGAACTTTGCACAACGCAGTGGAGGATAGGGCTTGCGTCGGCCAATCAGCAAAGAGTGTACGCTTCATATTCCAGAGTACGTTGCGTGTGGCTCGCGCATTATGTGCTGTTAATCCTTCTTTTGGCCATGTGATCCCTAGGGCAGATAACCAGCGGTCTGTATTAGAGGTATACAGAATGGATGCCCAAGGAAAAGGGCGTGCATTCGAGACAGGTAGGGAACTGCATGGTGTAATGAAATGCGGAAATTTGTAGGGTGATATCAGCTGGCGCGATAGAAAGGTAACTGGAGAATCGATGGTAGAGGCCTTGCTCCTGTTAGCAGGCATAAAAAAGTGGGCTGATGATTATTATTATGGTGATGAAGATAGTGAAGAGGACGTTGATGATTCCTTCTACGAGTCTGGCATTTCATTCGGCCAATGGAGGAGTGTTTGTGCCGGCCCTCCTTTGTGATTGGCCGACGCGACCCATAGCTTCCGCCGCACTGCTCACAGCTGGTAAGGCGGAGCAGATCTAGATGCTCCGGAGGGCGCTGCAATCATGCGCGCTGTAGCATCACTTCATTTGCTAGAAGCCTTGCGTGTGTGCAGGTGTTATCGTTGTGGCGCGACGAGAGAAATAGTGACACGAAAATTATGCATCGATGTTTTCCAATCTTCTGAAAGCTCTCGTCGCGTTACGTTTATGTTACTGTATTCCTAGCTGTCCCTGTAAGCGCTGTTCGATTTCTTTCCCTTTTTCGTCCACTTGTGTTTACCGCACAACGCTATCACACTTCGCGGTTTACTAAACCGCGTTGTCGTCTCAATCATCTTGCGCTGTCAGTGCGACGCATCTTCTCGCAAACGCAGTTAGGTCCCAGAAATTTTCTATATTTCATCTTTTTTGTTGCTCTTCTTGTGGTGGCCGGGTTGTCTGTTCTCCTGTGCGAGAAGAAACCAGAAGATCGCTTACGTCCCAGAATGGCAACGCATCGCCTGAATTCGCTGACGGATCGCTCCTCCTCTGGCATGATGGATCGCTTTCGTTCCCAGAGCCGTTGTGAAGACAGCCCTTCTTATTAGGATATACAGAGAGCCTCAGCGTGACGCAATGGCCTTGAGGTTTTCTTTGTCGTTTCGTTTCTTTCTTTTTTCTTCTTCTACTCGTGTAAGAATGACGCTCCTGCACGTGGTCGTGGCTTGCGTGTGGTGTGCTGCCGAATCGAAGGCGCACGAGCTGCGGCCATTTATATTAAGAGCCAGCAGGAGGCACACAGCCAAACAATAGGGAAGTTCATGCATAAACCAGCTTCCCCGGGCCGGTTGTTGCATATATTAAGTCACTTGCTCGAATATCGAAATTGCTTATTGAAATTCTAGGCTGAGGCGCGAACATTGTCATGGTATTATTATACAGCTGCCCGCGATGACTCAGAGGATTGTGGCTTTCAGCGCGTCATGAGTTAGAGGTCCTAGAGGTTCTTCTGTTTCTTCGGCGTCATCGCACACTGTAAAAATATTTGCTCCCTTGAGGGTGTTTTCTCATCGCACTGTATCGTTTACCAATCTTTCCCACGAACTGTGTTACCCTTACCCTTACCGTTAGAACCTTACAAAAATTTATACAAGCCGACAACGGAGCTCTAACTAGGCGTGCGATGACATAAGACGCAGTTGAAAACTATATGTAATCACTCTGACAGCCTTGGGCGCAAAAAAAATATGTGACAAAAGAATTTCACAGGGAGAGATACGAAACTCTCCTGTCGGATACTTCTGTGCGCCGAAGGCTGTGAGAATGATTCCATAGTGTCGCGATGCAACGCAAGATATGCAGACAAGAAACGATGACGAAGTGTTGTTGTTGCTGGGGCGCTTAGGCCGCCATGTTCTATAGTGTCAGCTGGTGCCTTCAGCATCCGCCTTGCATAAGCAACATTGGTGCTTGTCTTCGCCTCGCAACAATAGCTTTCAGCTACGTCTTTTGTTATCATACGTCTAGTTAGAGCTCCGATTTTGCACTCTATGAATTTTTGTAAGGCCCTAATGGTAAGGGTCTTGCCAATGCGACAAGAAAACACCCTTAATGGTGTAAACATTTTTACAGTGGTGGTGAACTAAACGAGGCACCTTGTTTATAATTGGCGAAAGTAAGAGGAAGAGTGTTCGTTTTTTAGAAATGGTTTCAGGCGCAAAAACTTAGGTGCTAAAAAATTTCGGCGCAAAAAAATAAAAAAAAATATCAGTCGCGCGCCTGTCCGTGTCTTTTATTCGGTTTTCCCTGTCTTATTTTTTGCGCCTAAAACCGCTTCGAAAAGCCATGTTCCAACTAGCCTGACAGCAGGCGTTACTAAGGGTGTCTGTGATTTCTTGGCAAAGATCAAAATCTGTGGGCTAATTACGGCCTTTGCAGTAAATTACACGTGCGTGCGAGCGTTTTTGAAGCGTTATAACTGCGTCTTACGAAGGGCGCATAACTTAAACCTCTGTCCAGCAAGCGCTATAGCTCATATCAAATACAGTGACAATGTCGCAAATACTAAGTCTCGGGGGCATGCGAAGTTAAATTTGTACGCGTAAATTACAGCCTTAAAAAGAAGGAGTTGATTGAGCAAGGGCTGTAAAACGCCGTATATAGAGCCGTTATACGCTGCGTTTACCAATCTTTCCCGCGAACTGTGTTCCGCACCGTCGCACCAAGTTTACATTTGTTGCAAAATGGGAGAGTGTTGCGTGTTAAGTTCATTCTGCTACGAAACGTCAACATTCCTCGTTTAATTGTGAGTTCTGGAAGCGATTATTCAGCCCTCGCTTTCTGCTGGTTTTGGGGCGGCACATAAAGCACCCGAGGCGTACTGCGTGAACTAAATGAGTCACATTTTTTTGTATTTCATGAAAATAGATGTAAAGTTATTTGGCTGACGTGTAGCCAAAGTTCAAAGCTTGTGGATTTATTAAAGCCTCTGCGTTAAAATACTTATGCAAGCTCTCTACACTGTAAAGTAATTTACACCCTTAAAAGTGAAAGAGGGTGTAAATGTGTCTATAATTCACACCCCTAGAGTGTGATTTATATAAGTGACACCCTAATATAGGAACATTTACAACCATTTCCACTTTTAAGGGTGGAAATTATTTTACAGTGCAGAATGTTAAAACGTACGTGTTAAGAATCGGCGTAGAATTTCGCTAGTTCTATCCGGGAGGATTGCAAGAGCCACCGAGATCCAATTTGGTAAAAGAATGGACGAACATTATGGTTAGTCCGCCTGCGATGTTAACGAGGGTGTCTGAGTGAAATGCAGCGTTTGCTGAAAGTTCCTCAAGCAAGTGCTCAAAAGTGTCAGATACGGGCAGCGTTTTAACGTGTGCGACTGAAACACGCGGGCAACTGCGGCAGGAGGGTTTTTGGCTACGTCAAAGCTTTCCTCTCCAACAGAACAGCTACGATAGGGCTAGGAGAACTCCGCTCGTAGAATTTCCATGCCCCCAACAAAGGAACCCCACAGGGATCGGTCATTTCACCAACGCTATTTAACATAGCAATGATCGGCCTTGCGAAACAACTCAAAGAGATCGAGGGCATACACCATGCCATGTACGCCGACGACATAACCATTTGGACCAGCATGGAATCACTTAAAGAAAAAGAAGAAAGACTACAAGAGGCTGCGACCTGCGTAGAGAACTACGTGAGGGCAAGAGGGCTAGCCTGCTCCATCGAGAAATCTGAGCTGCTCAGAGTCTGGAGAGGGAAACAGAATCGCACGGTCCCGACTAGCGACGAGGTCAAGCTTGGCGTCTACCTCGAGGGAAAACTAATACCGGAGAAAATGCTCATAAGAATTTTGGGCATGTGGATACAGTCGAATCAACGCTGCTCACACATTCTCGCTCTACTCAGGACATCAACTCTACAAGTCGATCGCATGATAACGCGCATCTCCCACAGACGCTCAGGCATGCGAGAGGAAGACACGCTAAAGCTGGTTAGGAGTCTGGTGATCAGCCGGGTTACCTACAGTCTCCCGTACTACAACCCAATCAAGAGCGAGGTTCAGCAGATAGACGCGATCATACGCAGGGCATACAAAACCGCGCTCCACCTACCACAATCCACATCCACGGAGAAGCTCTTGTCACTAGGACTTCATAACACTTTCGAAGAACTCAGAGAGGCACAAAATGTTGCTCAGCTGCCCCGACTACAACAGACTCCGTCTGGCAGGGAGCTTCTGCAGAAGTTGGGATGCAGTGAACAGATGCAAGAAACCCAAAGAACCGCGACTATCCCGGACAAAATACGAAACACAATCAAGGTGGCTCCCATTCCCAAGAACATGGACCCCAACCTACACGAAGAACGCAGGAAGGCGAGAGCCGGATACATCCAAAAGTCACTAGTTTCCCAGGCAACAACGGTATAAGTGGACGCAGCCACATACAGCAGAAGGGCGAGACAGACCAACCCCAACGCAGTAGCGGTGGTGATAAACTCGGATATGCGAGAAATCGTCAGCGCATCTCTACGGCACTGCACGGTAGTCGAGGCTGAAGAAGCGGCCGTCGCTCTAGTGGCAGCGGAGGGCTATCGGACTAGGCGGTCCTTAACAATTCTAACCAACTCCCAAACAGCATGCTGAAACTACATGTTAGGCAGAATAGGTCACAGAGCGCTCCGCATACTCAGCTCTGAAGATCCCCCCACACAAAATCTAGAAAAAAAAACAACCAATTAGACACACGATAATGTGGACGCCGGGTCACACGGACATGGAAGGCAACCGTGAGGTCGACAGGGTAGCTCGAGGATACACTGCATACCGACCACCCTCTGCCAATGACCTAAAGGAAACCGAGTCAGTCCGCAGAGAATACTCGGTTATCCTAAACCACTATAAGGGCAGCAGGAAGCGGTGCCCTTGCCGCATAGCTCTCTCACTAGAGAGGACTCCGTAGCTTGGAGGCTGCTACAGACGGGTGCATATCCGAACTTAAACACCCTTAGTAAAATACAACCCACACAGTACACTGACAAATGCCCATTGTGCCAGGAAACACCCGCGCTCTACCATATAACGTGGGCCTGCCAGAGAACAAATGCGGCACCAATAATACCAAACCCGAGTGCGGAGCAATGGGAAGGAATGCTCTCCAGCGACCGTCAGGACGTCCAACTAGGGCTGATCCGACGGGCCCAGCTGGCAGCGGCATCCAGCGGAGCCCTGGACTAGGGGCAGACGGCCATTGCTAAGAAGATGGAAGACACCATCTGACTCCGCGAAATTCATAAAATTTTCTAGAGCTCAATAAACGTTTTTCCTCCTCCTCCTCCTCCTCAAGATGGCATTGCAACTGCCCCAAAGAAACAGCTTCGCTGGAAATTGAGCTGCGATTCTGCAAGGTCGCACAAGTCTACTGCTTTATTTCGTTTGGTTTTTTTGCAGGCATAAAGAACTTTAAACAATTTCTTTATACAAATTAACTTTTATTTCTTTGAATTCTTGCAATGGCTACGTACTTTGGTTAGCATATAATATGTTCATTGAGCGCGCTCATTACTTAGTAATTTAGCTCCTCTAAATAGCTTTTTTCTATAAATTTATAAATTCCGAAAGCATATGTAAAGTTCTATTAGTTGCGACTGCTCACTTTTGCGAAATGGCCTTACATGTTCCCGTATAGAACTAGGCGCTTTCCTTGGTCTCTATTTAAAAATAAAATCAACACATAAAGCATGCTCATTTAAGCGTTAAATAAAGTAGATACATTTTTACAGGATTAATGGGAACAACAACGTGCGAGACAACTTTAACGGAGTATACTGACACAATATTTTTTGTGTTTCGTTTATTTTTCTGTTAGATAGCTGCCGACCCCACAACAACGTTATGATTCCAGGAGCCCTTGAACGCCCGAAAAATCACTGATTATAATGTTTTAAAGGTAACCTGTTCAAAACTCCCGATAAATGAAGCGTGCGTTCATGGCATAGGTTTTGTTTAACGACACGAAAACCACATTGTAAAAACGCATGTGATATCCTCGCGGGGGCGCCACGCATAGCCAGCCCTCTGAATCTACAAGTTCGACATGCTCAGTATGCAATAGTACATGGCAAGTCATTTTTGTGTGTGTGTTTGTGATGTTTAAAACAAAAAAAAAACGCTCGTGCAAAAGAAACTGGTTCGTAGTATAGTTCTAGCCCAAGCGAATATGTCTCTTTAAATCCACCGCGTGTTTTTGCGGAAACCGGAGACAGGCGAATGCATTTCTTTTCTTCAAACCCGTCCGAACGCGAATGAACAGGTTTCACAAAGCTTCGAACCGGTTCGAACTGTTGTAATTTTAGCTCTAGAGCTGTACGTGAACCGAAAATGGCGAGCTCCAATCCAAACTCAGAAATTGTTGCGGTGGCGGCACGTACAAGGAACAGTTGTTTTGACAACTCCTAACAACGTTAACATAAAAAATATGGATCTTTTAGTGAAATATAAATTTTTGGCGGGGCGGAGAGGTTGTTTTGGTAATCAAAACAGCCTTGCACCCACATTTCTGCAAGTTCTTTCTTGAAATAAATGAGGTGTTGTTGCCGTTCGAAAGCCCCTTAACGATACAAAATGGCTTACAGTGTTGAACATACGTGTTTGAAAGAATACCCTATCATTGTATAAGGTACAGTGATAGGATGCAAAGTGATAGGGTATAAAGTGATAGGATGCAAAGTGATAGGGTACAAAGTGATAGGGTGCCAGGTGATAGGGTGCAAAGTGATAGGGTGCAAAGTGATAGGGTGCAAAGTGATAGGGTACAAAGTGATAGGGTACAAAGTGACAGGGTGCAAACTGATGGGATACAAGGTATAGGGCACAAATGCATGAACGCGCGACCTTTCTCTTAGCGCCAAAAGCGCCGAGCCACCACTGGGACATTGCTCGCGCAGTACTGGCGCCCGATTCGCACGCTTTCTTTATCACATTTTTTTTTATTTCCCATGTCAAAGATTTTCGTTCGCTTCGCTTTAATAATACGAATTGCCTTTTGAACCCCTTGCTCAGCCTTCGCGATGGTGGATCGTATATATATATATATATATATATATATATATATATATATATATATATATATATATATATATATATATATATTGGCCAGAAGGATTATTGTACGCATTGTGAGACAATTCTTTCACCAGCGAGATGAAGCCGGGAAGATTTGCAGCGTCTATAGTAATACATTGTCGTCTCTGACAAAATCTCTCGGATGTTTCCCGCAAAGAAGAAAAGTTAATCCTCTTTTCTCGGTCGTCCAGTTGTTTTTGTAATATGTATATGGTGGCGTTTCATACGACCGTTCCTCTTTGAAGCGCATTCTTTCCCAAGAAAAATATCCCGCTCGATCGCGTCTGTGGGTTGCGAGACACAGTGCCTTTATATTGCGTTCCGTAAAATCAACAAACAATATCAAAACTAAATTAGGGATTAAGTGTGCAGTATGTACGATGGATTGAGAAACTTTCAGGGACAAGTAATAAAAAATCAAAATGTTTTGTGCTGTTTGTCAGCTGTCAGTTTGTAACATGTACTGCACTTTACCGCGACAGCAGTTATCTCAGTCTGTTTCGAATTTTTTACTCGAATATTTGAGCGTACATGCATCTGAACGACACAAAGAAAGGGTAAAAAAAAATCCCACCAGAGTTTTCGAACTGACTATACTGAGAGGGTCTTTCACTATAGCCATAACACTATACTAACGAGGCAGCAGCCGCCCATGCAGAACCTCATTAATATGGGACTTCTTCGTCTGGTTTAATGACGCCGTGCAGAAGCGTTCGGTTCCCGATTGTGGGCTCCTGGGTCCGAATCACGTCTCCGGCAGTTTCATTTAAACGTTGCTGCATTAATGTTTTCCTCGTTTGACTTCTGCAGTACTTGTTATTTTTTCCTGTGCTTCAACACCCTGCACGCCCGACAAGTGGAAAGGGGGGAGGGGGGTGGCTCAGGTACACCAATGAATAATGACGCGTTGTTAAGTTGTTACTGCGCGCCCCGGTGAAACGGGCCCCAACCACTGGCTAGAGAAACTGTGTGCACATATAACATGCGATGAAATAAGAAAGGGCACCCGCAGTTTAGCAACTATGCGGTGACGTTGCTCGTCATAATACTGTACAGACTCTTATGACGGCACTCGTCGCCGCGGTGAGTGCCTAGAGATTTCGTCAATGAACCTAGGGTTTTTCCCGTCAACTGCCAGAAGGTATCTTACGCAGTTATGTGGTTCTTCAGACTTCTCAATTCACAATGACGGTGGTGTGAAGTGTGGGCATGCGCAGATAAGCACGCATTTGCATATTGGACAAATATTTCCCGTACGCACAGATTACTTGAATACCATTCCTTTGGGCCACCCAAAGCAGATTATATGCATTAAGCAGTGGCCTCTAAAGATAAGAGCAATATGCCAAAGCAGCGTGATATTATGCATGGATATTTGTGAAACACCAGGGACATGTCTGTGGCGCAGACTCCACAAAGGATGTAATTGGCATCGTTGACGCTTACATTACTGAGAACACGTTTTTTTTTTGTTCAGTGTCGGTTATTTCCTAAAAACAAAAAACATATTATGATTAAGTGTGTGCGAGTAGTAAAATTTTCGAATCGAATCGAGCGAGAATATTTGAGAAATATGACCAAAGAAAATCGAATTGAAATGCGAAACATTTTCTTGTCTCATGCGCAGCCTGTCTTGTGATAATATGAGGCTTACACACGTTATTTGACGCATACGGGATGTTTTATTTTATCGTTAACGAAACTTTTAAAGCTCACCTGTGCCATGTCGCACAATTATACTTCTTGAGCTAGATTACTCTCACAGGCGGGCGTTATCCGCACAAAGAACGTCTTTTGAATAAATGACTAATTAACAAATTATTGATAACAAGCTTTTAAATTCATTAGTTTATGCCACATATTGCAATTTACGAATTGTAGCCGGTGGCACTAAAGGTCATATCCACCTGGAACGAATTCAGAGGAAGACGCCAGTTTCGAATTGGCGTTCCCAAAGTTTTGGATGAAACGCATTGACGTTCCTGTGACTTTTGAGCTTCAGCTCATTAAATGGCGTTTTGTTGAACAACGGTGCTTTAGACGACGATTTTGACTGCGCCCATCGCAAAGCTGGTGCTAGTTTCAATTCGTTCGAAGTGGACGTGGCTTGTGAAATCGCTGAATTCCAGTAGTATATTGCAATATGGGCGCTAAAGCAGTTAGTTCAAAAGTTGATGAGTGAGATATTGGTAATTAGTCAATTAGGTGTATTCATTTCAAATGTAAGTAATAGGAACTTTTTCAAGTATTCCAGACCAATAAGTGAATCTGTGCTAAATGTCCCTGGCGATTAAAAAAACTGTTAACGTTAAAATTAAACACACATGTGTAATACCCTTTGCAATTGGAGTCCGTACAACTTGAGTTTGTAAATGAGTAATAACTGTCTTCAGTTATCTGGGGAACCAGAACAATAAAGTAAAAGAACATCGCTTCACCATGTGAACGTACAGAGTGTAGTGTTCCTTGAAGAGAAGAAACACCACACGACCGCACATTGTTTAGAAGATGTACAAGTATGTCGAAACTGATCGCATAATGTAATAGATTAGGTTGTCTAAAAGCAAGGCGTTCTTTTTATAGAAATGACAGCAAATCATTGACCTGAAATTACCTGCCCCGTGCATTCCCCGGGGAATGTAGTGTCTCTGAGCAGAGGCCGCAGCTCTCCTACACAGTGGAGCCATTTCAGAAAGATCCTAAATTCCGTCATACTCACTCACGCCATGGGGCTCCAACATTCGAAAGAAGCGAATACTTGTCAATTTCGAGTAGCGCATTACCGAATCGAACGCGGATCGAAATGGCAGACACTGTACAATTTGTATTCGAAATATTGAAATACTCGCAGACTCGTAATTGGTGTGCTTTCTACAGGAATCGTTCCGCCCGCAGAAAGGGTTGAAAGCTCGGAAACATGGGTTTCGCGCGTTCGCCCGTCTTTCCGATTTCGTGGTCGACGTTGCCCACTTCACCCACCGCTTCGCCGTTTGCCACGTGGCGAAAGAGAACAAAATTTTGTCTCCACGCATGCCACTGGCTATCGAACGTGGAGCAAGGAAAGGAACTAGGAGTCTGCGTTGCCCGGCATGATTGAAGCCAAGCGACTCGGCCCAAGACGTGATCACCACGTCGGAGGACATTCTATATAGGCTGATACGCCGAGTCTCTGAGGCCACGTATTGGAACGGCACGTGCGAGGGCGAAAAGCGACGGGAATGGCTTCACGGGCAGTTCGCTTCCTCAAGGCCGGCTGGGTGACGCAGTGCTCCTTTCTAGTTCATTTCTTTGCTCTGTGGCATCGAAGTCCTGTTTTTTGCTCTGTTTTGTACTTGGGAGCTATCGCGTAGCACCGGAGCCTTTTATGCGGTGCTTTATGCGTGATGTAGAGGACGGGGTTATCTCGTGTGCGTTTTTCGAAGGATCCAGCTGAGGACGCTGAGGCGGCCTAATGCGACGCGCATCGTATCGAAGTTTCTTTCCTCTTTTTTAGCTGCAACAAATAAAAAAGAAAGCCTGTATATCAGACAGCACTATTCTATTGCTCGATGAGGCTGCCGTTACTTCTACGAGAAATCAAAATTCTTAAATAAATAATTGACGCACTTGCAATAATTACCTTTTAATTTATTACTTGGCGGCCGCCCTGGAACAAGTTCTGAGGATGGCTCCGGTTTCGAGATCTGCGCCGTCAAACTTGCTGTAGAAATGCACTGTTCCTCTTACTTAAAAAAAAGAGGACCACTGTTTTAGGCATTAAAGGACAGAACTGGAACGCGGTCGCATTTCGTCGGACGCTTTGAAAATTATCTCGAAACGGGCGTAGTTCTGAGAATTCGTTCGAAGTGGTCATTTACACCTTGCAACCTCACCAGCTACAACACTTAAATTTACATACGCGCTGTAAATAAATGAACTATAAAGTAACTTTGTGTACTTATAGGATAATTATTCAAATAAGCATTTTAATTTCGCGTGCAAGTAATGGCCTCCTCATCGAGTGATTTAGCTCAATGGTCGGAAATGTTGCACCTGCCGTATGCAGTTTATAAAAGTTTGATGCAGCTAAAAAATGTAATAAAAAGAGGTATATAGGCGGCATTGCGCCTGCGATACCAGCAGCGAGCCTGCTGCCCGAAGAATGTTTTAGTCTCGAGCCTTAGTCTGCAGCAGCGGAGCAAAAAAAACCATGTTTTTAAGTTGTTTATATGTATGGAAAGTCTTTCATTACGTCTTCAGATAAAATTTAGGCTCGCAATCGTTCAGTAATTTTGTATAACCTACGGCAAGTCTCACTTGCAAAATTGTGATTAGGTGTGGCGGAAAAGTATGAAACAAAAATGTGCGAGTTCCTTTTCTTTTTTGCTGCACTCCCGCTGCTGGTCCTTAATTATCTCTTTTGTCTGCTAGATTTAGTGGGCTAAGTCAGTCGACGGGACCTCAATCTCTCCAGGGCCATGTGTACCTGTTTGCAAACAGAGAAAATAGGTTGTTCTTGACAAGATGGCAAACACCAACAGTGAGTCTGTGTCATTGCTTCGCGTTCGTCAGCCTCGAACTATATGCATTTTTCCTTAGATCCCGCCAAATATTCCCACGCTTCTCGACACACATATCTACACCCCGTGAATAAATCTCGCCGCGAGATCTAGCGATCATATCTGGCGTCGTTAGGTACATATACGCGTGTCCTCGCCTCGGCAAACCACGCCGACGCTGCGCATTCTGTCAGCCAAGAAGCGGGCGACCTTTGCTCTTGAAAGCCACTCACGCCAGCGCTCCTTTCCGCTACGTCACGCAGTAGTTCAGTGCAGCGCCGTAGAAGCTGCGGCGGTCGCCGTCTGATCACTAACGCGATGCACGCAAAGATGCTCGCTCACTAGCGTGCGCGTGAGTCGCGCGTACATCATCAACTGGTCGTTAGAGGGTCTTAGTTTGCGCGTACAGTGACTACCGTTAACGGAATACCAAGCTATCGGCGTCGTAAGCTTTAGGTGATGGTGACGAGGTTCTTATGGGCGTCCCCTTTGAAACGGGGCTATCAAATGGCCACCTAGCCTGCTTGATATAGTAAGGTGCACATCTTCAGTTCTTTCAATGTCTTGGTTTTTCTCAAGAATACTCCGAAACGTCTGTTGCTTACGTCGACTACTTACCAGATAACGCGACCATCCGATTTGAATCCCGGCGCTTCTGGAAGGGACGCAGCCATTTTGATCTTCTGGCGCAGTGTTTAAATCAGAGAGGGCAAAGAGCTACTTTTGCAATAACCAGCCGTACTCTACGTAGCTGCTGATGTGAAGCGTTGGAAGTGATGTAATTGTAAGTTTCCTGTCCTTTCTTCTTTTTTCTTTCAAATTTTCCTTCGATCAGAACACGTTGCGCAACGCAAGAAAGCTTAACCGAATTGTTGTTGGACAATGTGTCACAAGGACCGCGATGATGTAATGAGTGTATTACAACGCTATTCCTTTTCCCGTTACATCCGGAACGCAGGGCGGCGTTCCGCCTATACTTCAGCGCCATGGTCGGCCGGTCGGGAACGGTGCCCGATAAGCGATAGTCCTTCTTTTCCTCTGGTGTTTCGTTGTTCCGTAAAATATAACGCACTCTGTCTGCAGTCAGAAACGGACAGGGAGACAAAACTTTGAGTCGGACGGTAAGCCAATTTATCACGAGAAACCGTGCTCGCGTGTGCATATACTCACGGAAAGTTTCTAGCAGATATCGATTTAGGCGCACTGGTAGGAACCCGCTAGCGGATGTCGCATCGTCATCTCGACGTTTATATAAAGAAAACCAGTATTTTCCGTATCTTAGATGAGAAGAGGGTCACTTCGTCTACGCACATGGAGATGCTGCTTCTGGCACCTACAGCTCCGGCCACATGCACGGCGTCGGCGTTTGGCTTGAAAACTGTAGACGTGCAGTCATCGACCAAGGGGCCAATATCAACCAACGGGCTGTGACATCACCTGGCTGTCGAGGCGGGCAGGAGGCTGCAACCGACTACTTTCGATCTGGCGTGCATTATATGACTCGGTTCATTCACGCCCACGACGCATCTCTCGCATTTTGCCCACATGGTATGCCACATAAGGTATTCACAGTGTGGAATGTGTAAACATGTAAAGCAGACAGACAGACAGACAGACAGACAGACAGACAGACAGACAGACAGACAGACAGACAGACAGACAGACAGATAGATAGATAGATAGATAGATAGATAGATAGATAGATAGATAGATAGATAGATAGATAGATAGATATGAATTAATTCCTCCGCTGCTTAGCCGCCCTGCCCCTTACCGTCACGCATACCATTGCTTCATGGGTGGCGTCTGCAACACTGCACGCATTTCTTCAGCATGCGGTTACCGCCGGCGCCGGCCAGATCCGGAGCCAACGGCGAAACGTCCTTGGGCGCCAGAGGCAAGAAAAGCTAGGAGTGTGGCGACGACGTCGTCCTACGGCCGCGCCCGCCGAACCGGTCCCTCTTCCTTCTTTATTATTTCTTTAGTATTATTATTTTTTTCGAGCGCCCCGACCGAGAGAGAAGAATGCCTTCCTTTATGTGACGAACGTATAGCAAGCAGACGTACGCGGTCTGGAAACGCGGCCGGTCGGTCGCGTGCTGCGTCTTCCCCCGGCATTGAAACACGACGCCCCTCGAATTACGGAGGCGCGTGCGATTTCAGTTTGAGGTTTGCCGCGCTGTGGCATTCGGGTCTCGGCAAGCATGTCGGAAGTAGGGGCGTGCGTTTAAGAGCAACCCTTGTTTTCGCACGCTTACGACGAAGGGCATCTGCGAAATTTCTTCGAACGGCTTCTATAGATATTTTCATTTAACTGGCCATTACTACATTGAGCAGGCCACCACGTGGCATTCGGAGCAATGGGGTTATCTGTGTTTCGGGATGCCGCATAAGCTCGTTGCTGTAAGGGAACAGTGAATGAGAAACGGGTAAATTTTTTTAGGCATCGTCGAATATCGAGTCTGTTCAGTACTTTAATATGACGCTTTTCCCCGCCGCCTCTTTAAAATTTTTCTTCGTGCAGAACACAGCGCAGTTGACACTTTATCGTGACGAATAGGAGATATTCGAAATGTCACAGCGTTAGCTATCGACTTCTAGGAAAGCTTCATCTGCCTATTGCCGAAAAAAACAACAAAAAAACGGAAACAGCAGCTATGCGTATAGCTATGCTGACGAGCAAGCAGTTATATTTTCCCGTGTCTTCGGCGAATAGCAGATGGCGCTTTGCGGGAAGTCGACACCTAACGCTTTGACATTTTGAGGATGCCGATAAAAATCGTTGCCATCATAGTTGTCATCATCCTGTGCATATTTTTCACTGGTGTTTCGTTGTTCCGTGAACTATAATGCACTCTGTTTGCAGTCAGAAACGGATAGGAGGACATCATTTTGAGTATGGTGGTGAGCCATTTTATCATGAGAAACCGTGCTCGCGGGCACATGTACTCACGGAAAGGTTTTATCTGTTCACCTTGTGGTAACGTTCGCTTCAAGTTAAGGCTTCGCTTGCTCGGAAACTATTGACCATTACAAGTTTCCGCCTTCCTTTGGACCTGTATTACTTGAGTGACTTAACGAGTCAACCGAAAATACCATTTATCGGTGTGTAGAGTGAATTTTCAGGCAGCTGTTTACCGCTGTCCTAAAACGTTTAGCTATACGATCCATGGCACACAACATCCACGAAAGTCAATCGGTCAGCGTTTTTCGACAAGCCTTATCGTGCTGACAAAATGACGGTAAAAACAATGTTTCATAAATCAATATTGGTGATTTTAGATATGCAATATTTCCGTCAATATTTATCCGCACTACGAAGAAACACAGTATGGAAAACTTCTACCTGGAACAATAAAGCATTTCACGATGCATATTTTATATCAAGTTTTTATCAAAATGTTGCGCTCCGAGTTTTGGCTGATTTCAATTCCGCAATTACAACACGCCCCCTAAAGTCAACAATTAAAAAGGGGAGTAGTGAAATGTTGATAAGTAATAACCGTATTGGCGATTATATCGCGCGGTTTCTGAATCTCGCCATACTGCCACGAAGGTTGGTAAGCAAAGAATATAAACTTTTTTCTTTCCTCTCAGATCTCCGTGTTTCGTAATGTTCCGAGAAAGTCTTCGCTGAAACACGCCCTGTGTACTTGGCTTCAAGGGGCGCAACAAGCTTCTTTTGTTCATCAAGCTGTGACGCGGTACGTGAATTCAAGTGGCGAGTGAAAAAAATCCCTTTGACAATTCTCGCAAGTCGGGATAAATTTATACCGGGCTGCAACAATTCTTTCACCTGCCTTCATTTTTTATGTGAGAAGAGATACGCGGGACTTGGAAACACGATTGAATTTCTTATGCACACTGCACTAGCCTCTGTAGGTGGCCGCGGTGGGATCAAAGCCGTGCGAATAATGCGGGATCTCGGCGACGAAGCAGCGATCATTTCACCGACAAGTCGCGAATTGCGGATCCTACTTGGTCCTCAGTGCTATCTATTTATCCCTCAGGGCTACTATGCATTGGTGCTTCCACCTTTTTCGGAATCTATTTCCCGACTGACATTGAAGCAGGCGCTTCTGCCGTTTGAACTTCACACTCTGATGCTTTTCGATGGTGTTTTCTTGTGGGCTGGCTTAGCATCATGCGATCGATAATTCGCTATTAGCTACGGGCTTGAGTCCTGCACCCGCGTCGCTGCGTTTGTCGCCATGTTCACCCGTATCGCGGTGCGCTTCTGAATGAGGACGCACCGAGCATCGCATCTGATGCATTTGCGCTTCGTAAGCTTTCCTGAAAGGGGGACGCTTGGGCTGAGCAAAGGGGTTTAAAAATATTTTTCGTAAAACCTCCTTGGGGCTGAGCGATTGCCCGGGGGATTCAGTTTCAGTTTACTGTTCTTAAAATACAGTGAATGGTTAAGAGACAATGTACAGACGAGGGTCTCGAAGTCAAAGGCTGCAACGGGACCCTCGATTCCCGCAAGGATATAGAAGATATGCCTGTAGTCATCGAGTACCGCCTCCTCTTCATGAAGTAGGAAAGAACTCATGCGGATATCGATATATAAATGGGGGAGTAATAAAATCTCGTAATACTGTTGCATTATAATCACTGGAATTAAGCGTGACCCTATGCGTGTTTAAGCATCATCATCAACATCATCATCGTCGTCGTCGTCGTTGTTGTTGATTGTTATGTGTGGGTGCTTGCTGAGGTCCTGGCTTCAAAAGATACTGTGTATGTATTGTTTACACGTTCATTATTTCGTTGGGGCCGAATTCGCGAAGTTGCCAGTTCGTAAATGCCATCATCCATTGGCTGGCCGCTTGGGGTAAAAAAAAAATAATGTCCAAGACCACGACTGGTTCGACAACGTATCTCTTACGGCAAGAAAGTTAGCGCGAGAGCTCTTCCGTTAAAGTCGGTTTCCACAGCTCCAACGCACCGCGCTCATTGCCTATACAGGCCCAAAAGGCAAGCGTCTTCTTGGCCCGCCTCGACTGCGAGTCAATGCAGGGGCCGCACGAGTGCTGCCTCAGGACAGCGCTGCGGCAGGCGGCGACCCAGCCTTTCAGTCACGATCGCAAACATCTCGGCGGGCTGTGTGCCGCGCTGCCTATATGAAGAGGTTGGCGCACCTGGCCTTAACGAAGCCGCCTGTGTCTCGCTCGGCTACGAGCGAACGCAGCTTTCTTCCCTGGCGGGCTGGGTGCCCGTTGTACTCGCGCGCTTCGGGGAAACGGGAACTACGCGGAGGGAGGCGGGAGAGAGAGAGAGTGCGTGCTTTAGGGGGCTGGAGCGAGCACTTCGGTCTTTCCATTTACTCTTTTTTTTTGTTTCTCTTGTTACACTCCTTGGACGAACGTCATAATAAAGGGGAGCTGAAGATGCAGGCGGTGCCAGAAAGCCTCTTTTTTTTTCCTTGACACTGGCTTCTATACAGGCACTTGCCTTTCTCTGCCGGCAGAGGCTTGATGGTCGTTGAGCAGCTGCAGTCGAAGCCACTGTAGACTCCGCTGCGGTGCCAAATGTCTTCCGTGCTTATTTGACCGCGGAAATGGAGGCCTCACTCGAAAGCGTGTAGTGACTCCTTTCTGTTACGATAAGGCGAAGTGTTTTATTCTCTTATAGAAACAAGTATACGGTGGTGTGCACGCCAGCTGTAGTTGCGAACAGGGTTCATTGTCTCCTGCTTTAACTGGCGATTTTGGCCTCCTTGATTTTTCTTTCCTTTGCTTCCGCAAGGCAAGATAGGTTGCGTCGACTCACGAGGGAATGAAAGGACACGTGAGAGCTGATTGGTTGACTAATTGACTGACTGATTGATTGATTAATAGATGGGGCTCATTATTATAACGCATTATATAATTTTGTTGTTTCCATTGAGTATATGTTACTTTGAATAGACTTTCTGCTGAGCCGTAAGAGTAATATCATGCAAGATGTTTTTGCAAAGGAACGTACAAATTCAACATTTTTTTGCAAAAGGGCGCGCAGAAGCGTTGCCGAAGTAGGAGACGTGGACAGGAAAGACGCTAGCCAACTAACTAAACCAACAAGACGCACAGCTTACTATTCTAAAGCTTACAAATTCAACAGTGGGAGCTAAGAGAGAAGCTGTAACGAACGATTGTGTTTTTTCATTGTGCATTTGCATTTGTGCATTTGACAAATGCATTTTGCAATTTCTCCCGACATCGGTGACTAATCGACTGTTTCATTTGCAGCTGCTGTTGCTTCATTCAAAGATGACTCATAGTCGAGAGAGGTATTGGCCACACGGAAGGAGGTAATACCCTCACATCACAAGCAATAAAGAGGGAAAAATAAAGGGTAAAAGAAATGGATTAGACGGCACAATAACAATTCAATTTGATTTGACGTAGCACGCAGGGGGAAAAATAAAGCGCGCCGCCATCGGCAGCCCGATAACAGCGCAACCGTGCGAACGCGTGACTGAACTTCTATCGCTCGAATTTCCTAGTCGTTGTTAAGACATGACGACGACAATTTCTTAAATGTCGCTGACGTGTGCTTTCTGGTGGGACGCGGCTGCACAGCTCCGGAGCAAAGTACGCATCATTAATTGAGGCACTATGCAAAAAAAGAAAGAAGAAGAATGAAGAATAATTAAGAAGGAGGAAGTAGAATAAATGTCGACGCCGTAACGGAAATTAAAGTTGAAAATAAAGTAATAAAAGATAGCAGCGTTTGCATTGCTAGATGCCCCACATGCAATTTACGATGATTAGTGTTTAACATTAAATAAACAAAAATTAACGTAGGAACAAGAAGGAAAATGTAACCGCAGCAAACTGAAAAGAAGGGACAAAACTGCAACAATGAAATAAAAGATCAGGATAAAAATAAAAACAAGCGCACCCCGTCGTTCGGGCATGACTATCTAATCGTGAATGCGATTAGCATCCAAATGGTCGTGCGAATGTAATTGGGTGACGGGAAATTCATTATAGGTAGATATTTTAATGTATATGTTATGTGCATAATTATGGTAATTGTGTGTGTAATTAAATAAATGTGGTAATATGTGCGTAATTACGTTGTCTGTTCGGGTACACACGTAATTTCTCAAGCTATATATATATATATATATATATATATATGTTAGCGAACGAGAAGAAAGCGTCTTAACCGAGGGGCCTGATTTTTATTTATCATGTCACAAGAAGCCAACAAAGAATGACACCAAGGACCACATAGGGGAAATTGTACTTACTGATTGAATTAAACAATTACTAAACTAAAGGTAATTAAAGTGGATGAAAAAAACAGTTTGCCGCACGTTGGGAACGATCCGACGTCTTCGCATTACGCGTGCGATGCTCTACCAGTGGAGCTACCGCGGCGCCGTTTTCCCATCCACTTAGTTGGGTATTTGTGTTTTACCACTGGAACTAACCCTGGGAATGTCAGCGAGCGCCACCACCTACAACCCTTGGCGGGGAATGCCGCTAAGGTTTGTGAAGACGTCGGATAATTCCCCAAGTTGTTTTTCCATCCGCTTTCATTTCATTTGTCATTTATTTAATTCAACTAGGAAGCACGTTGCTCTTATGTTGTCCTTCGTGTCATTGCTTGTCGGGTTCTTATTATATATATATATATATATATATATATATATATATATATATATATATATATATATATAGATATAGAGAGAGAGAGAGAGAGAGAGAGAGAGAGAGAGAGAGAGAGAGATAGTTACAGAGCGGAAGTTGCTTAAGTAGGCCAAAAATGCTAACCGCGTGAAGACGCACTAGAATAGCGAAACGAGCTAAGTTGTTGTTTTATCGAAAAAAAAAACGCGAACGCTCCTGTTGGCACTAGTCCTCCTGCTCGAGCGCTGCCTGCTTCGTACAGCAGCACGACAGGCGTGTAGCGTCAACGTGTAGCGCTAAGAGCCAACCCTACGCATAGATGGTCTTTTTTTTTTTTGCGCGTGCCTGGGACGAACGCACCGACGTCGTGCTCGCGAGTGCAAGCTGTCGCGGAGTGCGACGATGACATTTACGAGGCCAACCTCGTGATCGAAAAACAAAACATAAAGAAACTTTCAAGCTGTGACGCGCGTTCAAAAGTGGAGTGCTTGAATTTACGACACGAATTTTCTTTTTTTTATATTGGGTATAGGGTCCACGATTACTCGGCTCGTAGCTATGAAAATCGAGAGCCTTAGCATGAAAGCATATGATTACAGTTTATGGAGTGCCTGAACTTTACAGCCGTCAGCAGCAGTGCTCGTGGCGCCACCGTGTGGGTGGAGCACATGGAATTGCCATCGCAGATACGCTACACCCTATGTGCTTGGCTACTGGTGCAGATGCGTTGCTGCCAACTATGGTCAACGCATGCGATGCCTTTCTTTTTTTTCCCCGCGGGTGAAACCTATGTTCCGTACGCTATTCCCATTTGCACAAATAATACAGGGACACCTGGAGACGCCCGTAGTAACGTCTCAATCGTCTAGCCTCGTTCAGCCACAACGCGTGAAGAACACACGCTTTACTGGCACACTTGTCCTCGCCGAAGCAATAGAAAAAAAATCACTATGTATAAATCAATAGTTGTTGCTGGGATCGTCCTTAAACCAGCGACTCAGTAGAGCGCAGTCGTTGCAACTTTATTTCTTTGCGCTCCAAAGTTCAATGCAGCGTGATCAGATGGCAACACCGGGTCTCCGTGCCACTATGTATCCGCACCTACTGTAGTCTGCTGTTACTATCGGCAGGCGGGGGTATAGTGACCTTCTAGCCTTTCCTAGCCCACTGCGACGAACCGCTTCGTGAAGCTGACAACGCCTCCCCCACGGACAGACTACCGGCGCCCGCAAGGCGAGGCACGTTTGGCGCACCGAGTATTGTTAGCTGGTTCACTGTCGCCTTCACGGACTAATGAGAGCAAGAAAACCCCTAGAAAAGGGTGTTCTACAGTGTTTTCTCACGCGTCCCGGTAACTGCCACGGTCGTTTTTCAAACGCCCCAGTTAATTGCGGAGTCATCCCAGCAGTCAAGGCGCGCCAGCTATAGTGGTTAAAAGGGGGCTGTGTGCCGGCCGGGAGCCGGTTGGCTGCGCAGAGGAGCGATGAAAGATGCAGATGGCGCTACTTGCAGCTGGTGTGCAGCTTTCGCAGCTAGCACGCGCGTCGCGTGCACTTTGGGTCGCGTGTTGAATTTTTAATGTAACGCGTGGTGCAAACTTCACGAAGTTTTTGCGGCATCATAGATGCATCATTAATAAGGGTGACACTTCTTCGGAGAGCAGACAATGGAAAGATGCGTTATTTGCAACACCGCAACGCGAAGCAGATGTTTAGCCATGCGATTTAAAAAAAAAAAAAAGGAGGACGATTACATTTGAAGGCCACTCTGGACGAGTTAGTATTTTTTCCTGAAGATCGTTGCATGATGTTAGCGCAAGCGAAGGTGGAGCATGAACAGAAACAACCCGGAATGCCGACTTTCAACTTCGGTCGTCGGCCGCACATGTAGCCAGTGGGCGCAGAGAAAATGGTACTCGGAAACAGACAAAATCATCGCCGGGGCTTCGTGCAATAACCTGGGGAATAACATCACCACGTCGTTCAGTTCGCTATTGGCGTCCGCATGCGCCAGGAACATGCCCTTTAAAAAGCTTTAGCTTTGTAAAGAAACGAGATAGGTACATATGCGGGCGCTTTGGCGAACCTCAACATGCATGAAATATTTTCCATCACTGCTTTTGTTGTACAGGTCCGCATGACGAGAGGAAACACTTTATTATTTAGTACAGTAATGCACATGCACACATCAGACCGAGCTTAGCAGTTGGCTCTACTTCACTCTCCTTAACTTCAAATGTTTCTGGCGCCCCCTTTGAAGAGCCTTGTCCTTGTTCAGTATGAAAAAGTGCGGCCTAATTGACACCACAAAATGAATCATTTTTGGAGTGAGCTTTTTGCGATGGAGCTCGCATCCCACTTGGTGGAGTGTTAAACTACTCTATGACTGCAAGAAATCATGCACACTGAAGCATAAAGCTTCTCTGTTGAAAAAAATAATGTGAATGCATCCTCTAGCACGAGCGTGGCTAACTCATCTCCAGGGTACAATAGGCTTCCATTGTCAGATATTCGCGTGAACACGCTGTCTGCATTGCATTCAGCTGCTTCTCGTGTCACTTCTCCATTTATCACATGCGGAAATGTACTTTTAATGTACTTCTATGCGAAGTGCCGTTCGCAGAGGACACACTCTGTTGTCAACTCGTTGTCAGCACATTTGATGTTTTGCGAGTCGCGATCACAATTCACACCGAGCTGCGTCTTTAGTCGGTCTAGAAAGGGAGGCCTTGGCTTTGCACGTTCTGTACCCGCTTCTGCACCCGTGTACAAAACGTGTTCGCGCTTTCGACGCCGTGAGGGCACGACGCATGAACTAATACATAACACATGAACACCACGATATAACGCATTACGCACCTCAATATAACCACAGTGGCACATGTGCGACGCTTCCCAGTGATCACGATGAACGTGCAAACAAGCTCGGTCTGTGTGTTCTACACGCCTACGCTTGTACGGCACACGCCGCTGGCGCTATACACTGGCAAGGGCCGCGCCGCGGCTTGTCCTTGTAGGATGGATGGATGATTGTTATGAGCGTCCCCTTTGAAACGGGGCGGTGGGTTGCGCCACCAAGCTCTTGCTATTATACTGCCTAATGTCCTACCTAGGTTAAATAAGAAAAAGAAAACACTATGAACTCCCTCATCCAAATTTCCTGATCCCCAATTCCGAACTGTGCTTTTCTACGTCTCCGTTTTGTATTGTCGTTTCCCTACTTTTCTTCCACCAATCCTCGAATCGCCTCTTACTAATCCCTATTGCGGACATGTTTACTTTTTCACTGCTCTCGCTGAACCCAAGGGTTTCAAGGAGGCCAGTGGTGCCTAAATCGACCGCTGAGCAGACGTCTTCACATTCTAATAAAGCATGCTCCATAGTTTACCGTAGTACACCAGCGATCTTCAGCGCCCCTAGCGGCGCTGGGAAAGTTCATCGCTCATCGCGGCTCTCCCACGCACGGCGCAGATACGCCGCCCGTCACAATGCCCCCTTCTAGCCACAATACGCCAGCTTTAGTCATGCGCTACAACCCCCGTCGACGAAGCGCCCCTCCTTTCTGTGTTTTCAGTGAACAAAGGTGCGGGAGTGAGCGTGTGAACCCTCACCCTCAATCCGGGTCCTTCGACAACTTTGGACGCTCCGACTGGACGAAGGTTGGAGGGCAGGTTCCCTGGCCTAGGGATCTAGGGAGGACAGAGCGGGGTTTGAGCAGCCGTTTTCGGCTCCTCGGTGTGCTTCTTTTCAGTCATGCTAGACTGACGAGATTTAACGTTCTCCACTCTTCGTGTAGATATTGTAAATAAATCCTGTACTCCTCGTTCTCGATGACAATACGTTTCTTCTTTCAACAACGTCCTTAGCGTGGATGAGTCGGGCGACGGCATGGGCCTGCTACCCCTTTTGACCGGCCCAACCCCAACTCTTACACTGCAAACAGTGATAGTCCACGGGCGTGCAATTCATGCTCTCGTTCAACTCAGAAGCGTTTCTGAGACGCGGTGGTTGAAAACACGTCGAAATTTGTCGCGGTCAGAGCTTCTGCTGTCACCTATGCATCCGGTGTTCCGTGAACGGCAGTAAGGTTATAGTTTGTCCTCAAATATATAACCCTTTTCGGGATACTGGGATACTGCGGGGACACGGTTGTCAGTATAAAACACTTGTTGGGCCATCTGGTGGCGCCGAGCTTAATCGCAGCTGACACATATTCGTCACTGTGGCGAGCAATTCATATTCTACCTAGATGCGGGTTGAAGCGGTCGGCGGTGACCTAACCATTAACATGGAACTTAAAAAAAGCTTTTTTTTTTCTTTTCCACGAGAACACCCACGTGACAGAAAAAAAAGCGTCCTATAACGCGTCGTGCTCGATCAACATGTCATCACTTGTCGCTACAAGCGTTGCTTTCAGTAATAAACGTATAGCGTAGAATCGTATGCCAACTGTCAGTAAAGTATTCTGTATGAGGAGAGATTAGTGTGGAAGATTGGCGCTCAAGATGGTGGTTGAGGTTGACTACGTCGCGGTTCGATAGATATGGTAGATTGTTTGGCAACATAATGAAAAGGGTCAAAGGATACGTGAGCGGCGCATAATAAAAATAATACTAAAGTAATCGACGAGCGTTAACTTTACTCGCAAACGAACTACGTTTGTGCAAGGAACTGCTTCAAGGCATCGCCGTATAACCAAGAGTCCGTATGGAAGAAAGCATTATCGAATAAGAAGAAATGAATCGTAAATAGCGTTATCGAGAAAGAAGATTAAGTCACAGCTCAAGGGGACAAATAAAGACCATGATTTGTGATGTCTCCGATATATGCTGATGCGTTTTGCTACGCTTGCTACTTAAGTTTGCACTCATGAACGATATGAAATGACAAACTGTTCTTTACGAAATGGTCACATATATTTTCGATAATTAGGTGGCAAAAGAAGCTGATTCTTATCGCAGAAAAGTGACGATAGAGCTTATACGTTTCTCTTTAATTTCGCGCCGAAACAGCCGGCACTGCCTCTTCAGTGTGACACCACTGGTTTGCAGGCTTCTTTTCGTACTTTCGCACGTTTTCGCAAAGCAAACCTTACCAAACTTGCTAGGTTTATTGACTTTTGTCCTCATAACTATAACGATACGTAATCTTCCCTGAACAATAAACCGTTTGCTATGGACCATAGTAGACGCTGTCGAAATCCACGACGTCACGGCAAGCAGGTGTGGCAACATTAGGGTCGCGTCACCACGAGTATTTTTTTTTTGGTGCGCCACTTTTTTTCTGTTTTACCACTAAGCCTTCTTTCATGGTAGAAGGTAGAGAGTGGGTCTGTAATGGATCCCGGAGATCCCACGGTAAGAACGCATCCGTTTTGTTATTAGAGAAGTGGAATTCAGTAATAGAGCTTAGCATTCTTCATCGATGTCCCTTTTAATGATGTGTTGAGCACGTGAGAAGCGCCGCCAAGTGTCGGGAGACGCCTTCGAAAAGGCACCTTCCGCGGACTCTTGACAGGTGTGACAAATGTTCGGACATATGGCACGCGGAACAGCCTTCCAGTAAAGCCCCTTAAACCTTGTAAAGTAGCGCCACGCTTTGAAGAATGCCGCCTCCTCCTCGCGCGCTCCGGCCGACGCCGCGTCGCTATTGGCCTAATAGCATCACGTGGGCCCTCGCGCCTTGCTTCAGCGCCATTTTCACTCGAGAAGCCTCCACGGAGTGGCGCGGAGCGCATGTTGGCACCGTTGCTACGCTCGAGTGGTGTAGGCGGCGTTACGGTCGAGGAGGGAGCGTGAAAGAGAGGAGGAACGAGGAGAAGTGAAGGCAGAGGAGGAGAGTGTCGCTACTTTACGAAGTTTAAGGGGCTTTACCTTCCAGCGCGCTGGTGCCGGCGTAAAAAAAAGAAAAGAAAAAGGTTTTTTTAAAGTTCCTCGTGGGGCACATTATCAGGCAGCGTCTTGCAGATAGGTTCGTAGAGGATGAGGCTCTTTCTGCCGCAGCTCGCCTCGTAGATCTTGTTGCACTCCAGCGGTATCCCGTTCTCGATGGCGGACTCTGGCTGGACGAGTTGGCAACCTGGAAGTGCACGCGTCAACAAGTGGCTTGCTTGCAAACTAACACATGTAACACTGGCGAAAAAGAAGAAAGAAAAAAGGGAACCAACAACTGCGCGGGCACTTCTTTGCCGTTCGTCGCTTCGAACAACAGTTTCTTGTGTGAAAAAAAAGTTTCTTTTCGAAATTTGGCAGCGACTGATGATTGCGTACCGAGAAAGTTCACGTATGGAAGGCGTGTAAACGTTTTGCTAGTAAACTGTCTCTTTTCTCGCGCGGGACGCGAGGGCAGCGCCGGTGCACCCGTGTGACGTCATGTTGAGGACGGTCCTCTATATCGAAGTACTGCAACGCCTAACCGGGAGAGAACAAATGCTGCTATCCCACTGGCGTTCGCATTATGTGTGATGAAACCGCATAGTTTTTGCCACATTCAGTAGCTGTAGTGTTGCTTTTGTTGCCGTACGTTCTCTGTCACCGTCTACATGCCATCGGCTTCAATAAGCATGCGACCGTAAATAAGCAATGGTTGTTCGACGGAGCCGAATAAACCTTCGCGATCATTTCCAACAATACTGGGGGTTCTCTTTTTCAGCTGCACCAATTTTTTTCTAAAGATTGCTTATCACAGACAGCGCAATTCTAACCCTTGATCTAAATTACTCGATAAGGCGGTTACTACTTCTACGAGATGTCAAAATGTCAAATAAACAATTAACATATTACGCTAATTATCTTTTTAATGAATTACTTTAGGCCACATATCTCAAACTACGAATTATAGTCGCTGAGTTCGCACGGCGTATCCACTTGGAAGGAGTTGTCTGGACAGCACCACTTCCGAGATATTAATTTTCATTGTGTCCGATGAAACGCATTGGCGTTACAGTTACCTTTTTAAGAGATCGCTGTTTTATGCATTGAAGCATAAAAGTAACCGGAACACCGATGAATTTCCACGGACACTTCGAAAACTTCACTGGGGACTAATTCCGACAAGTAAGTGAAACTCCATCGGCGTAGTGATAGTCATCTTAGCGGCCAATTTCGGTATGATTTTTTCCAAGTTACCTACATTATATTGATAGCTGCAGAGCATTCGCGAGAAAATGGAGACGAAAATTCTCTGGTGTCGAGGCGACGCGTCGACACGAGACACAAAAACACCCTGTATATCGTTCACTATTCACGAAACTCCTAGTGAAACCTCACCATCTCCTGTGATTGCTTTCTGCACTCAATCTATAGTTGCCTGTTACCGTGCGCTCTTGTGTAGGTTGTGTGCGCGAGTACGTTCGGTATGAATGAGCCATTCTATGCCTCAGGTTAGTCATCTGCAATAACATACTAGGTGTACGGCCATGTAAACATCTCCAGTGTTCATTCCGTTGAATCTGTCTGTCTATCTATCTATCTATCTATCTATCTATCTATCTATCTATCTATCTATCTATCTATCTATCTATCTATCTATCTATCTATCTATCTATCTATCTATCTATCTATCTGTCTATCTGTCTATCTGTCTGTCTGTCTGTCTGTCTCTCTGTCTGTCTGTCTGTCTGTCTGTCTATCTATCTATCTATCTATCTATCTATCTATCTATCTATCTATCTATCTATCTATCTATCTATCTATCTATCTATCTATCTATCTATCTATCTATCTATCTATCTGTCTGTCTGTCTGTCTGTCTGTCTGTCTGTCTGTCTGTCTGTCTGTCTGTCTGTCTGTCTGTCTGTCTGTCTGTCTGTCTGTTTTACCAAGTAGCTAACTAACTACTAGTCTCTCAGTACTTCTGTACGCATGTAACCGGCGTGACACCCAAAGCTACTCTAGGTGTTACAACTTACCATAAGTATGTGGACTCTATGAGCGATGAACTGCAAACGCATGTGCTCCTTCACTGGCATAGTAGAGCAATTCGTGAGTGAGCGTGACCCGACAGTTTGAGAAGATATCGTGCATAAACCCGGCGTTCGCATATTGCAGGCTCCGCGCCGTGCTAGTCATGTGGGCTACAACTTCTGTAGAAGTTGTAGCCCGTACGACTCGCATGTCAACGACCGTCGAAACCGCTGACAGGTGCCAGGCATCCGGCCATATACGTTCGCTTCGCGTCGCAGACAAGGGGGCATCTGTTCTGTGCAGTAATGGTGCAGTCTGCAGAGCAACGTTGTATTGTACCGTGACATTACGTTATTTCACATTCACGTCACTGTTGTGCGCAGCGACAAAGGCGCTCCGTGCAGAGAGGTGAAGGCAAACTGCAGCGATATTTCACTTCGGATAAATTGGCCATAAATGAAGTACATCCCCAGAAAGCTTTGTACTATAATACACATCAAGGAAGATTAGTCCAACTTGGTCACCTTTATTTCTGGCCATGGAATGTACGTTCGAACAAAAATACAATGAAATGCTATTTGAGGTGTAAGTTAAGTGTCGTACCTAATTAATTAGTAGTTGGTTTGTTGGATTATCAAAAAGTGAGACTTCGCTCGAGCGCTACGCTGATATGCAGGTACACCCCTCCCCCCCCCCCCCCCTATGCGCCATAGTTACAGATATGGCTCCTAATAGTTCCTGTTCCTACAATTCCATTTGTCTGCAGTATGTTGTCGTCTTTTCTTTAACAAAAGCAAAAACTCTTTCTCACTAACGCTACCGCGAGCCTGAGCCTCGCAGAATGCCTGGGTATTAGCGCCTTGGCCGAGTCACTCAGAAAGAACAGAATGGCCATTCAGCGACCTTCCTACTGCGTTCACAGCCTACACACTCTACTCACCCTTGCGTCTTCTCTTCAGATCTTCGACAAGGATCGCGCACGTTTTGTCGGGACTGATGTACATAAGCTTGCGTTCGACGCTAGGCTCATCTGAAATGAGAAAAAAAAATGAGGACACGTGACCTCCATGAACTCTGCCCTGCGCTTTGACCCGCTGGAGTGTATGAGCGGCTGAGACTCTTCGCGCCATGCGTTAAAAAAAAATTGCTTAAGAGGAAGCTTTAGCTCGGATGCTGCTATATGAAGAGATTTAAATGGAGACATGGGGTTTCTCGGCAACCACTGCACCAATTTTGTTTGTTGTGTTTAAAAGAAAAAATGCTTAAACCTAGTGACTGATGGAAGCGAACTTATTATTTATGCCGTTGCTTTCTGCAGAAAATTGTTGAATATAGCAAGATTAAAAAAAAGAAAACTAATGTATCAAGGAAAGAACTGTATAACTCATCAATGAAAAACAGCATCACAGCTCTGTAAACTGCGTCAGTTGACCCTATTTCTGGCATGCTAAGCTGCTCTACACTATATATATATATATATATATATATATATATATATATATATATATATATATATATATATATATATATATATATATATGACACCGCCGACTTTCAGGCATACGTGCGTTCGTATGCTTAATAGACTGTTTCGACTATTTTAAGTACCTCGTAATAATAATAATAGTAATCATAATAATTATAGACAAACGCCTGACGTTCCCATCATCCGAGAGGCACCAGCACGCGGAACTGTAGATGCGTTGTTTCGTTTTCGAAAACTTAGATTGGCTAGGCTAAATGCTCGGCTAAAACGAACGCCTTGACTTGTGCATTACCAAAGCGGTAGGACAGGAAACCACGAAATCACACAGCTATATTATTCCAAAAATAATTCGACACTTCAGAAAACACGAACCGCTTGATACGTTAACATTCGCTTGATATGAAATATTACTTTCTTACACCTAGGGCCGCACCTGCCTCCTTCCCAACTATGCCGGCGTACAATCGCTTCCGCGCTCACCTGTGGCTGTTTCAAGCTTGTTTCCAGCGTGAGACTTCGTGAACGCGATCGCGACTGCAGATCGAAAAGATCTGACAAAAACTGCTGCACCTCTTTCCTTATCTATTAAAACTGTAGGACTGCCCACTCCGACCTGTAAGCTTTCCGTAGCACACACACAAAAAAATTGGTGCTGTAAAAATTTGTGATCGGTCCATTTAGGCTGCCCTTCAAAACATGGCAGCCATGACGTTTCTGGCTCCGCAATTACTTTTGGCGCATGCCGCCCACAAAAGTACAGCCTCTGAGGTCAGTTTCTGTTACTCGAAGGGGTGGAAATCGTCGCTGATGCGCGGATTTGGACACCACCTATATCCCCGCGCTTTCCACAACGTTTATCACATTCTGCGCAACATCATCATCGTCATTATCATCACCGTCAATAATGTAATGCTTCTGTTACTGATGAATGTTCATTATTGTATACTTTTGTGCGTTTTTGTCGAGAGTTCTCTTACCTGGTCCGTGCGTATACGTCACAGCGTTGTAGTCCTTGTGCACACCAGTCTTGCTAATCTTGAAGAACACTTTCATGGACATTCTGCACATGAGAGAAAGAAATATAAATGCAAATTAGACAGCTGGTGCTTGCGTAACATCTTCTTCCAAGCGAATTCGAGAGACAGAGAGACGAGATTTACTAGCGGTAGATGGTTTCCTTGTATATTAGCATTTATCAAAGAACGACATACTTTTTATTACGAATGACTGCTTTCGAGCGTTAATCGGCCGGCACTAGCCTACTTTATATCGGGATTTGCATAAAATCCCAAAGGAACAAGGCTAACACATGATCAGTAGCAGCCGCGATGGCTGAGCTCCTGAAAAGAAAAGAAGTAATAAATGCTGAAAGCAAGAGATTGGGCTAGTTCGTGTTCGTTGGTATTGTAACGTGCTGAGGAATTCAACCTAATATAACTAATAACCACGATAGGACACATAAAACAAGGACTACGCTCGGTCGTTCTTGCCTGGTATGTTCCGTCGTGATTATGAGTTTTACACAGCTTTACTCGGCGCATTACGTGACGAATAAAAAAGTAAGGTAGTAAGAATAAAACATCCGTACTTGGAATACCAGAAAGTCTGGTATTGTGGTGTCCGTCTCTGTGTCATTTCTCCAATAAACCTAGGTCTGATGAACTTTTTTCTAGGCTGCGGCCGATTTTTCTTGGTCGCAATTAAAGAACGTGAGCCCGGATTCGCAAAGCATTTTGTTCGTAAGTGTTATCTGTCATTGGCCGGCCGTCGTTGCTGTTAAAAGGCCCGACATGATGACTCGCTGCCACCTGCTCTTACGAACACTTCTAGCGTAAGAACTTATTTGACCAACACTTACCACGTTGTTCACGAGTACCCTGTCGCCAGCTTGGGCTTCCCTTAAGCTCGCCGCTCATTATTTTCCCTTGGGGCGTCTTCGCGGCACTTACAGCTGCAGCAACCATTGCCTTGCCCTTTATGACTGTATCTGTCGCACAAAACGGCTAATACGTCTCATTTTTAGTGCTGTCACTTCTCACCACTGTGTCGAGTCAACAACACGAGTGAGGGGCCGAATTCACGAAGTCGTTCGTTAGCAAGTGCTGTTTGTTTGTTGCATGCGCAAACTGACGTTAGCCCTAAGTTGTACTTGAACTTACAACCTTGAAGTGAAAACGAAAAGGGTGTAAATCGGTTTATTACATACACCCGTACGCCCGTTTGGGTGTAAGGTTATGTCTTATACATTGATTAACACACTTATTCCCCGTTAAGTGTGCACATAATCTTACAGTGTACGGTGCCATGTAGTTGAGGCTTTCGCAGGTTAACAAATTCACGTTGTGGCGAAGCAGAAACGCCGCCTGCGCTCAGGGCCTATAGGCCAAGCGTTAGTCTGTGAGCAAGTGAGACGCGAGCAGCTGGTGTCGCTGTGTTAATTACTCCCTTCGCGCTTGCCCACTCTTTCCCATTGGCTGGCAGCCTTCGCTAATAATGTGTCCGTCATCACTGTTGGCCGACATATGCTCGTACAGACAGTTCTAGCGTGAGTGCTCTTCACAAATACGGGCCGAGGAGAACCGGCCCGAGATCATGCGAGACACGGAGTTTCATTTCGCGCATCGCCACCAGTCGTCACACGATTCCGATGCAAACGTGCGAAACGTTGGCTATAGCGAGAACACGTATCGATGATTAAGAAAAACGACGTATCTCGCGATGCGTAACGTGGTGAATTTCTGCGTTGTCCTCTGAGTGGCGTTAGTGGATTGCAAACTAAAAGACCATCAGGCACGTTGAACGCATATTGAAAAAAAAAAGAACTAGGCGCATTTGTGTCCCATTAGAATTAACGCTGCCACCTACACATAAGAACATTTGTGTCATAGCGTTACACTTTCAGAAACATTGCTTTGCGTTTGTGTCATTACGTTCATTTGTTGAAATATTTTAAGGCCTTTGAGTCCATTTTTTCACGAGAAACTTGCATCAGGAAGGTCACTTTTGCTTAACCTTAGCTTTGTTATTAGTGGGCCAATCGTAGATCCTTTCGAAATTCCGTACCTAATAATCTTTTTTTTTCTTATTCGCGTATCATACCTCCTATTTTTGCTCTTTGATATCGTTCTATGAAATAGCTTCGAAAGAATAGCTGCATGTCCCCATTAAAACTCATTAGGCGCACCTTGTTCAGGGTAGAATTCACAACGTCGTCAAGGTTTTCTAAGAGCGTGCGTGTAATTATATGTTGCCTAAATTCATATTGGGTTTCTAAAAAGAGTGAGTGCTAAACAGCGTAGCTAATCATGACCTCCAAATCATGACATTCGAAAGGAATTCTCACGGTATCCTTCAGCCTATCCACCCTACGTTTACGTCCAGGGTATTCGGCCGTTCCACAAATAATGCTACATTTACGCACGAGCCAAAAACTCTCCATTCCTTCTTACATGGCGTTCTGATATCTTCACGTTTTGCTCGAAAGCGCAGCCGAAATCCACGATTTCCTGTAATGTATGCACAATTAGTTCTGTCTGTTTCTCATTTTTTTTTTCATTTTGTGATACGGGGCGTGGCTGTATACGCTTCGCTATTGGCGAGAAGTTCTCAATCCCGTCACATCAATCTCAAGGAACCCTGCAATGCCCAACGTATCATCTAATCCACGCTGAGTTTGATAACTCAAAATGTTTATTTAGGCGACGGAAGCTTCACCCAAAACCAATACTTGCGTTTTTCTTAATGCAGGGGCCGAGCGTGTCCATATGTACACGCTTACACGATAGAATCAGGGTTTTGACTACTGCCTTGTTCTTCACCATCACCACAGTGGGACATAGTGCCCCAACTGGCGCTTCAAGATACCCTGCTGATATGCCGGGGTGAAACTTCGGCTGTGGATAGTTCAACAAACCAATCTTTAGTTGTAATTAATTAATAATTATAATGAAGAAATCATACTAATCAACTTGTAAGACTAATGACGCTTATTTTATTTCTTTTAATAAACAAGCTGGTCCTTGGCCAGAAATACTGGTCAGTAAGATATTTCCTTTTCTTAATGTGGAATGTGTGTTTGGGCATTGCAGGAATAGCGTTAGTCTGCTCATACTTTTATTTATTTATTTTTATTTATTTATTCAGAATACCCCTAAAGGCCCTCTCGCAGGAGGGTATTACATAGGGGGGGCGGTGCAGTAACGCATACAGATGTAATAAGTGACTAGTAAACTGAAAACAAAAATTGGGAACTGATAAACAATAATCACAAAAGATAATAATACAAGACGATTAAGATTATTGGGGTAGTAAAAATAATCAGAAGTGAACAAGAAGAATACGTATCACAAACACACGAAAAATGGAGGGTAATTTGAGTCATAGAAAGCACTCAGACCAATAATGTATAACAAATCAGTAAACAATACAAAACGTAAACTTAACAGAAAAAGGCAAAACACCGCAATAAAAATAGGAACAATAACCAAAACAATATGCATGTTCATAGAGGACAAGAACATCTTTTAACATCATTCTTAGCGGGAAAAAAATGGGGGTGGGACATGACACAAGAAAGGTTTATGCACTTTCATTAAGGATTAGAAGTTTCTGAAATTCATTTATGTCGGTGACGGTTGCGATGTGTGATGGCAAGCTATTCCACTCGGTTATGGTGCGCGGTATGAATGATCTGGCATAAGTTAGTGTGCGACACGTGAAGCGTTCGATTTTAAAAGGGTGATCACGGCGGGGAAAAATGGCAGGGGGTGGCCTAAAGAAGTCCTCGCGAAGTGATGCATGATGGTAAAGCTTATGAAGAAGTGATAAGCGAGCGATTTTACGCCGACATGATAACACATGCAGTTCAGCACGATTCTTCAATGAAGTGACTCTGGTGTGACGTGAATAATCCGAAAAAATAAAACGCACAGCACGGTTCTGCAGGGCTTCGATGTTTTTAATATTGTAGACTTGATCGGGATCCCAAATGGCTGAGGCATATTCTATTTTAGGACGGATTAAAGTTATATAAGCCTGTTTACGTAAGTGCGATGGGGTATGTTTCAAGTTACGTTTAAGAAACCCAAGTGAGCGGTTTGCTGAAGCAAGGGTGACGTTAATATGGTAATTCCAGGACAGGTCAGACTGAAAGTTAATTCCAAGATATTTGTACGTGGTCGTAAGTTCCACTGAAGTATTATTTAGCAAGTAAGAGGTTGGAATTCGAGAAGCTTTTTTAGAGAAAGACATCACTTTAGTTTTTGAAGGATTTAGTGTCATTAGCCAAGTTGTGCACCACGAAGTTAAGGAGTCAAGGTCAGATTGTAGCGATTGGCGGTCAGCTTCAGAAGAGATGTTGCGGTAAATAACACAATCATCAGCGAATAGCCTAACTCTAGATTTGAGGGACGAGGGTAAGTCATTTATATAAATTAAGAAAAGCAATGGACCGAGCACACTTCCTTGAGGAACACCGGATGAGACTGGGACGAAAGGAGAGTCAAAGTTATTGACGGACGTGAACTGTTGTCTGTTAGAGAGGAAGGCTTGCACCCATGCCAGAACAAGAGGGTGAATATTAAGATGTCTAAGTTTTAGTAAGAGCCGGTGGTGAGGAACTCGATCGAACGCTTTTGAGAAGTCAAGGAATATGGCGTCAATTTGGATGCCGGCGTCCAATGATGAGTGTAAATCCGGCACTCAGTTGTTGCGAAAATTTACGCAATCAAATCAGTGTACATAATTTATTTATTCATTCATGCGTTACCTCGCCTGTAATATAATAATAGGTACTCACAGCGCTGGTGACTGGTAATGGCGCGTGCGGAGCAGGTACTCGTATTGGGTGTCGCTCAGCTGACGCAGCCTCTGCGCCGATTCGCAGCGTTCGACTCGCTCGAGGTTGAAGTTGCGCTTCACCACGTATATCTTCTCGGTGATGGCCACAAACTGCGACAGACGAGGGAGGGAACCAAACGTGGCGTGAGTCTCAAACGCTCGCTAACATTGCCCGGTGTGTCGTTAATCGGACCTCGTGTGCGCACACAAGCACCCGAGACAGTATAGTGGATGGAGGGATCGATGGCGCCTCGGTGTCTCGATTAGTAAAGCACTGCGCGCGTAATGCGCGAAATGCGGGTTCGGTTCTCACCCGCGGCTGGTTAGCGCTCGTACACTGTTCATTTTCCTTTTATGTTATTGTTCCCCACGTTTCAAATGAGCGTAACAACAATCATATTCACCTGTCCTTTTTCTGATGGCTTCGTTCTCTGTTTCTTGGCACGGTTTAAAAAACATTGAGCCCCCTCAGGTCCCCTATTCATTTAGTTCAAATAAGTGTAAGAGTCACATAATTACACCAAGACAATCACATGTACGACAGCGAGCATATATTAAACGGGTGTGTTACTACGGGGTTAACTCCGATTTTTTCCCTGTTGAAGTGCATCTGAAACGCAGAAATTTTCTTAATAGACGACGTCTCAACCAACCTGAAACAAATCGCTTGCATACAAGAGAAAAAAGCTTTCTGCCGACCGCATGGAACAGAACTTTGATTTAGTGCCTCACAGTTGTCTAAAAAAATTCTGAAAATCAGTAACCCTTAATAAAAATTGAAGCACGGAGTCTACAAATGTGTAATTATGCACCCAAAAGAAAATATCGAAGTTATGTAAACTGATTATGTTAACGCACTTGAAGCTTACGAATGTCCGACATGACTTTTCCTCTTACGTAAGGTTTCTACAGTTTTTTAGGATAGTTTAGCAATAGTCTTGCTCACGAATTGGTGGCATGTATCAGTGATGCGTAACGCATAAAGCTAGTCTTCTTTAGGTGTGTGAATAGGTGCAACTTCAAGAACGGCGGTAATATATTTTTTTCCGAGTTACACAGAGTAGTAAACGTGATTTGAAAAAAAAAATGTCTTCCACGCAGTCGGTCGAGTTTACCCTTTCAATTTTAAATGCAACAAGCTTCATTGAAAATCACTTAGTCAATGACGAGAAACATGATTTTTGTGTTCCGACGTGTGCTGAATCGCCACTTCGTTTTTTGTCCTCCGGAGCCGCAGTTAGGGCTTCTTCATTGTAAACCGATTTGCACCCTTAGCGGTACATTCCTGTCTATAGCTCATAGCCTTACATCCGCAAGGGTGTAAAGGCGTGAGTTGTAAATTGATTTGGCACCCTTGGGGGTGTAAATTGGTTTCACTGCGTTCCCTCTCCCTGCTAAAAAAAGCAGCCGGCTGTTCGGTTGGCGTAAGCTATGCCCTCCTTGCAGGTAGAGCGCTTCCGAAATTTCATTAATAATTCGGGGGGATCACAGCGACCACCCAAAGATGCCCTTTAGTGGCAGCGTGTGCAGGCTTTTCAAAGGACGCATTTTATGCGCTTGTAGACGCGAAACATTATTACCGCTTCCGATACTGAATAGTCGCCTCACCGGTGTCTCTTTAGAGTGGTCTCAATCCAGCGTCCCTGCGAACTAATTTGTCAGCCTATATTCGAAGAAACATTATCCAAGATGTAGGATTAATAAAGAAGAAGCCATTGTTAATACAAATAGTTCCGCTTTCTTCGGGAAAGCTGGCTAAAAAAAACAAAGAAAAATACGGGAAATGATTGCAAGTACACAGCGAGAAATGTTCGGAACAGTCACATCACTTTAATTAATCGGAGTGCGCGCTATAGCATTTTCATACGACCCAAGCGACGAGGCAGCTTCAAAAGGTCACAAATTCTCTTTCCTTTAAACGAAAAGAATAAAATGTTGCCCGTGTCAGGAGCGGCGCCCACTCGTAAAGAATGCAAGTGCGCACTCCAATACCACTGCACACGCAACAGGCGCACTCGGCGCGCTTTAATCACACCTCGAGTTTTCGAAATTCCTGCGTGAGCTCTCCCCCGTATTCCGAAGGACATTGTGCAATTTTGCTTCGATGCCCGGTTGGCGGCGTAGTCGTTCGCTAGCAAACGAGGCGCTGATGTTGGAAATGCCGTACATTTAGTTGTGCTTACCGAGCTGTTTCTGGAACTTCTTCCCCTTTTCTTTCTATTTTTTTTTATTTCGGGATTCCCAGAGAAGCACCGCAATTTCAGCGCCGCTGCGATTGACAGTCACTCCTACTGCCCGCAGGTGACGCCCGTATCGGCGCCTCCAATCCACCCCCTCTCCCTTTTTCCACCCACCCACCGTCTCACGTTTTTAGCCGGATAAACGCGCCATGATTCTCGAACACACTGTGAAACAAGTTACACCCTTAAAAGTGAAAAAGGGTGTAAATGTGTCTATAACTCCCACCCTTAGGATGTGATTTCTTAAGGGTGTAATTTGTAGACACATTTACACCCTTTTTCACTTTTAAGGGTGTAAATTACTTTACTGTGCATGGGCCTATAATAAGTTTCCTGAAGACTTGTGGAGTAAAGGGCTTTCCATAAACTCACGCACGCGCGCCACCACGCACAGAGCCAACTTTATGGCTCGCTCGCTAATTTAAAATCTCCCCGCTCATTAGAGACCTCGTTGGCGCTAAAGTACACGTGGCGCCAAAGTTCACGTGGCCCCAACTTTCAGCGTAATTGACTCTCTCACCGTTCGTCGCGGGCACACACGCGCTGAAAGCTGCGCGCCTCTCAATTATGAAATGTCGCTTCTTAGCCGGGCGCAAATGTCAGTTCGCCGCAGGGTCGACGTGCAGGCATGTGTGGTTCGAGCACAGTTTCTCGAGAAAATGGTCGACGAAACACAACAACAAAGAAACAAAAAAAAGCACGAGCAGAGGAGAAAAGTCGGCGATAACGAGACCTTTAGTTAAGAAGCAAGAGAGTGACAACCCTACGCCGCCGTCAGCTCGCAATGCCGCGGCCGTCGATCGTCGTGAAAAGGTTCGCTCGTTCGAATCCATTGTCCGTCGCGGTGCTCTGACAGTCGTTGGCCGGCGCAAGTTAAGCGACACGTCGATTTTCTAATGCCGCTGGGCAACCTCGTCTGTCGCATCGAGAGGCCTAGTACGTTGAAACGCTTGCCCATCTGCGGGCGCTCGTCTGGTTGACCTCCCTCCCTTTCCTCTCTTTGCTATATCTCTCTCTATCTCTTGTCCATCTGCGTTACACGTAGTACCGAAATTTTTTTTCGCGCAACAAACGCGCGATTCCGTGTTTATACGCAGTTCCACGTCGATGTTCCTCAACTCTGCCCAGCTGTGATCTGAACTCTGAAAGAACAACGGAACGGACAAAGACGTACCGGCGAAGAGCACGGGCGTTGTCTATGGCCATAGGCTTCCCGGATCCGGCCATCGGGATGCACTGTTGAATAAGTTGCACCCTTAAATGTTAATGAGGGTGTACATCGGTCGGTAACACGCACCCTTGCACTCTTCTTGGACGTAAAGTGTGAGTTATGATAGAGTTACACCTTTGCTCGCTTTTACGGGTGTGACTTATTTTACAGTGGGCAATAATTATCGTGTCATATGATGACGCTGGTGAACATGGCGGCGCCTAACCTGCAGCCGCTTCAGTCCAAAATGGCGCCAATTCTTTTAGACAGAATGTACGAATTGGTATAAGGAATGAATAGTGAACAGTGCAAACAGAACACAAGCAAGGACGAGACAAGATGAGACGCTCGAAGGATGACACATCACTTTGTCTTGATGATGATGATGATGATGATGCGCTGTAATATATGGTACGCACCCAAAATAGGGGTTGGCCAAGGATGTGGTTGTCTTACGCTCAGTTGATATATATTTAGAAGAAGAACGTGGAAGCGTGCAACATAGAATGTAACAGCATCTTGTAATTGATCGTTGAGACGAGGTAAATGAATGGTTAAACTAGAAGAAACTAGAAAGTTCAGATTTATTGCGATATTTGGAATGAGAGATACGTGGAACAATGTATAATGACAAGTTTAAGGAGAGTATGCACTAACTAATTGGTATAGTATACATGTCCTTAAAATGGGATCCCCCCGTCCTCGTCTACTTCATCTTTCTACCTCGTCTCTATCGTTCCGACAGCTCCTTTTATTGGCGTGGGGTACCAGGCCTGAGGCCCCTAACTCGGGCCGACCTCTCTACCTTTCTCTCACTATAGTTCTCCTCTCTTTTTTTCCTGGACTTCTGTTTGCGTTGTTCTATTCCGTACCAAGTCCGGCTCTTCGTCGACACCCCCCCCCCCCATACTTCACGAAAAGGCAGTGGTTCATATATTTCTTGTTCCCTTTACCTCACCTCGACGACAGCAAAGTTAAAACGTTATCTCGGCAGTCTCATTGAGATTGGTTGTCGGTGAAAGATAAATGCCTATATAGCCGCCAACGCTGACTCGTCGCTGTGATGAAAAAACGGATCGCCTTTGTCAGTGTGGAGATTCGCGCTTCAAATCAAAGCTGCACGGCTTTTTATTTTCTCACCTTATTTTTTATAAACGTCTCGGGAAAACCCTGGGATTACTTCGGCGGATGTCCGAAGGTAGTGACAGAATAAAAGGTATCGCTCTAAATATAAACCATAGCGTGCAGCTCAACAGAACACACATCGGGGGGTAAATGATATAATTGAACAGAAAATACCCTTTGGAATTGGTGTATTATTTCGCTTATAAACACCCTTTTGTTGGGTGTAAAGGGGTGAGTTATAGACACGACAAAACACCCCGTAGGGCGCAATTTTCCCTAGTGCGTGGCTTAGATCGACGTGGCTCGAGGGCAGTATGCCTGAGCATTCGCTCTTTCTTTTTTCTCTCTCTCTACCTCTCGCGGCATTTCGCACCGCGAACTCATCGAAACATTCGTCGACGCGCACATATTCACGAACGAATCAAAACGCTTAAACCTGCGGGCATGCGGTGGCATTAACGATTCACGACCCTTTGGGCTCCGCTTCGTTCGCGCGAGCTCGCGCCTGGATACTACTGGTGCGCTCCTATATTGACGCTCACAAACCAGCGAACGAGTCGGAACGCTTCTATTTAACATTCCCTGACCTACGAGGCATGTTTTACAAACCGCCATGTCTACGTGCGGAGGCTGCAAGCTGCAGCGTTGAGGGTCTGGCGAAAATCATGCAGTTGTATTCGCGCTGAACTTTAGGTGTGAATCACGACGACAATGTCACAGATCCGTCGTAAGGTTAGACGTCTCTCGGTGTGCCCGATGAAACATCTTGGTATATACTGCTTGACGTCAATGCGTTTATATATATGTTACATGAACGAGAAGAAAGCGAGTTAACCGAGGTGGCCGATTTTTATCAGTCAGATCATGAGAAGCCAACAAAAACACCAAAGAAAACATAGGGGAAAGCCCTTGTACGAACTGAGTTAAAGAAATGATAAATAAGCGGCAATGGAAGTGGATCAGAAAAACGACTTGCCGCAGGTGGGGAACGATCCCACGTCTTCGCCTCGCGCGTGCAATGCCCTGACCGATTGAGCTACATCGTCGCTGTTTTCCCATCCACTTTCTTGGGTATTTATCTTTTACTACTAGAACTAACCTTGGGAGTGTCAGCCAGCGTCCCCACTCACAAACCTCGACTCCCTCATTTCATAACGAGGGTCTCGAATCCGGCAACATTGATGTATCCAGGTAGCACGTGCAGGTTTATTGACCAGTTGCCTTCACCCAAAAACATAAGTACTCGCGACGCCTGCGGCAGAAGGGATGTTACACATCCACCGCCGTCAAGGAAACTCAAGCTCAGACCGATTAGATGACGGTGTTATTCAGCAACTTCTAGAACTATACCCCCGTCACGCCTGGAAAAGACAACGACATATAGACTACCCGCCGCATTGGCTTAGTGACTATGTCGTTGTGCTGCCGAGCACGAGGTCTCGGGTTCGTTGCCCGGCCGCGGCGGATGCGTTCAGGTTGGGATGGGATGAAAAGAAAAACGCGCATTCCTGCATACCCTGGCTTTGGGTGCTCGCAAAAAAAACACGTGGCCAAAATTAACCCGGAGCGCTGAAGGGAGAAGTGTGGGAGAGGAAAGGCAAGGAGGTTAACTATGGACTCCCTTCAGTTCGCTACCCTAACGGGGGAAAGGGAACTTGAAGTTTAACGTTATTCTTCGAGCGTACATATGGGGACATTCGTATTTTATGGAGTGTTAGGGAGAAAGAAGACAAGGGCTCAGAATTGTCGCACGCACCACAGACGACCATTTGCAGCACGAGGTCGCGGGATCGAATCCCGGCCATGGCGACCGCATTTCGATGGGGGCGAAATGCGAAAACACCCGTGTACTTAGATTTAGGTGCACGTTAAAGAACCCCAGGTGGTCGAAATTTCCGGAGTCCTCCACTACGGCGTGCCTCATAATCAGAGAGTGGTTTTGCAGCGTGGATCTATGCAGTCGGCCACTCAGTTATGTTGCCTTTAGATGCCGAAGAAGTGCTCGCAAGTCTATCCCGACCGATAAGCGTTGAGACCATGGCTCCCGGTATGGCTTAGACGGTGTAAGAGGCCAAAATTGTTCAGTCTGTTCACGGCATACTCGGGAGTCTGGCGTTAGCAGCCCGCTGGCTATGCGGCTTCTGGACCTTAAACCGACTCACTTATTATTTTTTTTTGTGATGACTCAAAGCTCGAATCAAAGTGTACTCACATCTTCCATGTGCTGCCGCTCCAGGTGACGCGGGTCATCTTCGTAAGGAGTCGTTTCTTTGGCATCCGGAGCCCCGGTCGTGGCATTCGCAGTGCTCTTATTCGTCGCGGCTTTCGGTTCCATCGAAGGACTTGCGGCCTGCTCGGGACTCGAAGTATCTTCTCCCGAGCGCACTTTCTCCTCGTACTTGATGTAACTGTCCTGCTCGGACAGTATCATCTTCTCGAGATGCCATGCGTCGGTCTCTGTGGAGACCACCACTCGTTTGGCGTCCTGCTCTCCGCTGGCCTTCGGAGGCGTCTCCGCCCTGTCCTCGGGTTTCGACTTAGGTGCCTCTTTTGCCCCGGCGCCTGAGAGCATCGCCGTCGCTAGGCACAGCGCGCCGAGCAAAAGCCAGGCGTCCCTCATCTTTGTCTCTCGGTTCCCGGCGAGGCGGTCGACGGGATCGCGACGAGCAGCGGCTGTGCTTCGCACAAGCTGACGAGGCAACCTTTAAGGTGAGCCGTGATGACAGTCAACGAGTGCGTGTCTTCCACGTCGACGCGGAAAGCTCTGAGAGAGGCGTCACCTGACGGTCGAAGCCTGTCCGTATTGTTCGCGATTAAAACGCACCGAAGCGCGCTGTAAGCTTCGTGGTCTTGCGAGGGAGATGGACCTTATGATTTCGCATTGCTTAAGACGCGAGTGCTTCCAGAATTCATCATAGTGAGTTTGAAAAGAACATGCTTCGTCGTGTCAAGCGCGCTTCGTGTCATTTTTAACCTTAATATTGACGCGTCTACTGAAACAGGACAGCTGAATATGCGCTCTGATGAGGAGGGTGTTGCAAACTCTTCTTAAAGTTTCATTTTTCGAAATTTCGAAACAAGTAGCGTTAAGGCGACACACACACACACACACACACACACACACACACACACACACACACACACACACGCACACGCACACGCACACGCACACGCACACGCGCACACGCACACGCACACGCACACGCACACACACACGCACACACACGCACACACACGCACACACACACGCACACACACACGCGCACACACACGCACACGCACACGCGCACACACACGCACACACACGCACACACACACACACGCACACACACGCACACACACACACACGCACGCACAAACACACGCACGCACACACACACACACACACACACACACGCACGCACGCACGCACACTCACACACACACACACTGATCGAAAGAGAGAGAGAGAAACCGAGTAGCGGAAGAACAGGTTCTAAGTCAATTTCAGACCGTGCAGCGAATTTTACGACTGTCACGCAATTGCAGAAGTGCACTAAGTATGGGAGTCATTAGTGACATATGATAGTTAGTGAGCTTTGCAGCGCATCGGTCCGTAGTGGCTAGTCGCTGACCAAAGAAAGGGGCATCCGCATGTCTGCAACAGTTACAGACAAGTCACAGTGTGACTCCACCAAGGTGAGGCGGCACTGCCGTCATGCTACTTACTAGAGGCTCAGTAATTGTAAACGCTTGTAAACAACGTCTGAAGCCCTGGAGTGGCTGAATCTGTGCCCTTATTTACTTCTTATTTTTATTTCGCTGTAAATGATTGAATTTTGCCAACCTCACGGTAAATTGAACTTCACGTTAGTGAAACAGTGAACCGCTGTCGCTGACACTAAATTCACTTATATAGGCTGGCGAAAAAATTAGTATAGTGGTGGGTTGTAGCAACGGGCTAGCTTAGCCTGGCGATCATGGCCGGCAATGGATGCGCCCGAGTATCTCCTCCAATATAACTGCGGTATTTCACCACGTGTCCATCAAATCAGTCTCTTTTAAGCAAGGGATAACAAGACGTGAAGCTTCTTTGTCTGCTATAACTATTCCTTCTGGGAACACAAGGTGTTGCAGGAACGGACGTGCTTCTTTGTAATCCTGCAGATTGTTAGTTATCCTCGATTGGCCCTTTGCGTTGTGGTCTCAGCACATCAAATAATAGAAAAAATCTTATATATTCGACGCACTATTTTAACCTGACGCTACACGTTTTGCAGAGTCGTCGGCATAAGTCTTCTCGGAATTTGTCGTCCTATAGCGTGTATGCGTACGGCGAAGGTCAGCAGCCTATTGCTTTCAAAGAACAGCTCTTCCGATCTGCCGATACACCGTCACCTTTCACGCCGTTCCGCGATTCTATGGTTAAACGAAAGTCGTGGCTGTAGAGGCACAAGCAGCTTCCCTGCGGCGCAGGGCGTCAAGACCTGGCGACGATGGCGCATGGGTGCGTGCTGGCTGGGCGCAATATTCACAACGCACGTACTCGTTTCCTGTCGTGATTTGCCTACGGCTCTCTCCATGACTGTTGGAGATGCTGTGAAACCATTACGCACCTGTAGTGGCGAGCGCTCTCACCTTAAGCAGCAACGATAAGGTCTCTCCTCCACACCAGGCCAGCGAAAAGGGGCGTGGAGGGGTATTGCACAAGAAGAAATCTTTATTCTGGATACAGTGTGGTTGAAATATCATCTGGATCCTCAGTCGATGTGGCTAGTTGTGGATGCCACGCCAACGCAAAAGCAAAAAACTGGGTATGCTCATATACATGATTTAAATTAATGTTCTAATGATGGATCGGTATTTTCAAGTTTTCTAATAAAGCTGGATATTTCATTCCAGCTTTTTATGCCGAAAAATAGCCGGGCATGTTGACCATATATATAGTTTGCGTGTTCGGCAAGTTTAACTTGCTATGCCCAGCCTGTTATACTTAGTAGTCCTTGTAGGGGGGATAGATAATGATGAGAGATCTACATTGTTCGTGGTTGGTATTGTGTGTATTAGTATAGCTGTAGTATAGTCCCGAGCTTAGATCAGTTAGATTAGGCTTAACTGCATGAAAAGCTGTGCAGAGGGCGCGTCCTTAGTAGCTGGTGCAATTATTCTGACCGCGCCGTTCTGAATTCAGAATTAAGGATCAACGCACGGGGCGGCGTATACGTGAAATCCCGTGATTCTATACAGTATTTTCAATGGCAATGAAAAATACTGAAATAAAGGAGACGTAGTATTTCAGGGAGAAAATGTTTGCGAGCCTTTAATAAGGCATAACAACCAAAGACTAAAATTCTGTAAGTGTCCACCTAGTGAACTGTTCATTTCGGCAGCCGCTCAGTGGCTGGAGCTTATACAGCGTGAAGGAAACTGGCTGTGGGCGCCTGTTTCCTTCGCGCCCAGCTAATCAGCACCGGAACAGCAGACAAAATGGACGTGTCCGTGTACAAGGTGGACAGTTACAAAATACCCCCTCCCCCTTTCCAGTTAGCTGGACAATCGCCCATTCACAGAAATCAATCAACATTATTCGACACTGGCGCGAGTGGCTGTAAACGCGGCTGTAATCAGCGAGAGCGGCTGTGCCCTCAACCCAAGGAACAGTCCGGGTTCCAGTGTTGGTGTCCATTTGGGTACCCTGCAGAGGTGGCTCCAAATTATTCTAAACGATGAGACGTTGTTTACTCTCTGTATTAAGCGCAAGTTCTGACTTTCCTTCACAGCAATACACTTTGTATTCCTTCGGTGCGTTGCACGACTGTATTGCGGTAAAGCATTATGGAGGAGCATATGAGATTCTTGTCGGTCATTCATTCTTCTTTTCGTTTCTGTTATCTTTCATAACCCTTTTTACCCTTTTCCCAGTACAGGGTAACCAACCGGATATATGATCTGGGTAGTCTCGCTGTCTTTACTTTGATCTCGGGCTCTCTCTTCTTACTACTTCAAGTGCACCTCAAACCGCGAGTATCACGTTTCTTTTATCATTACAATATTTGCTACTGCCTAATTGAGCGTGCTTGATAAGTAATCACTACTGCGATCGTCTATGTTAATAAATGCAGCTAAACGCGGCTGATACGAACGTCTTAAAGAAGGAGATATGATTTTTGGTCTTTTGGCCGCTCCATAATAATGAGCTCGATCGCATATGTTTCGCGGGTTGAATTTCTGCCACCGGGCAGCTCGACTTGCATACTGGCATTAAAAGCGACCGCTTAGCAATGAAGCGCTTTTTTTATTCAGCTATCGTATAGGTCTCCTGCCGCCTTGGAACAGTTTGATCGCGGCAAATTCTTAAATGCTGCCGAGCGCATCGCCAACGGCGCCTGCCTACCGACGGCAACGTTGAAAACCGCAATAACGGAGCTGGCGCTGCTCTGGAAGGACAGTAGGCTTGCATGTATTTAGAGGAGTGTCCGCGCAGTATACCTACAAATTCAGGCAGCTCAGATGGAGATTCCAATAGAAGATATATACGTGCAGAAAACGGTATAATTTTTATAAAGCGAAGTTTTCCTTGCCGCTTCCTTGGACTTTTCCACTGCTCCTGCTGCTAATGTCGCCGTCTGGAACGCCGCGTCGGGTGTATTGTCCAGAGCGTGTATGTACATGAAAGGAGTGCGGTACAAAGAAAAGCTGACGTGAGAAACTCGTTTTAACTTTTCTATCGTGTTGCTTCAATGCCTTCGACTGCTGTAATTATCCGTGCACCCCTCCTCCTAGAAAATCATTGCAAAAACTGCAGCGCTTACCTTTGTACTACCGCCCGACAGTCCAGAGAGGAGGTAGATAGAATGGTAGAGAGGGGATAGGGAGAGGTGGGAGAGAATGGGTAGAACCGGCAGAATGGACGGCCGTGGCGGAACGAGCGAATAACAGCCTCGCCACTGTTCGCTCGTGGCAGCTCACAAAAATTTGGTGGGGGGAGGGGTGGCCGTGGCAGAGGGAAAATCGACGACAGAAGGCAAAGAAAAGCTACTGCTATACACGGGAATAGTTTGCGGACAAACGGGATAAATTTAAATTCAAGGTACGCTACGTGCGACACGTTTCTACTATTTAAAAAAAAATGTGCAAATTTGTCAAACGAACCACTGACGTAGGGCCTGCAGACGCAAAGTCGCATTAAAGCACCGCAGCGCCTAGACGACACTGCGTAAGCGGCCGCCAGTCAAATCAACACTTCTGCACCCCTCGCGGTAGCTTTGGCTGGTGTGTTGCTCGAGGTCCCGGGTTCGATTCCGATCGCGACAGCCGCAATTTGGACGGGGGCGAAATGCGAGAACGCTCATGTACCAGACTTAGCTGCGCGTTAAAACTCTGAGGGGGTTAAAATTAATCCGGAGTCCCCCCACTATGGCGTGCTTCATAATCATACCGGGGTTTCTGGCGCTTGAAACCTCAAAAAGTTAGTTTAAACGTAGAACGGCAGTTCCTCATAGCCACGTGCCTCATAATGGCATGCAAAGTGCGCTAATTTAATAATAAAAAAAGTTCTGACGTGTTCTCTGTCTCGTGCCGAGTCAGGAAGAACGCGATTTCCTCCTCACTATCGCTTTATCGTTTTTCCCGTGTATTTCAATATATAGTCCGTTGGTACATTAATTTTCACTGAGAGCATGTGAGGCATATTGAGCAAACGGCTGAGCACTGTGAAGTCACACTTCCGCCACGACGCGTTGCGCCGTGTGAGGCAATGATAGACAGTGCTAACTTTCGCGCAGGCTGAGAGCAATGGCGCGCAGTAATGCTTTAAGCAAACATGTCTCGCGGTGTGTTCTGTGCACTATGTATAAACTAACGGGAGTGGTGAACGCAAGTAATGTTTAGCATCACCTCACTGCTCTAGTATTGCGATAAACGCTGATGTACTTGAAGACTCGCCGTAAGCATCACCGCCAATTATTGTCAATCAACGCAAACAGCACAGTAAGCTTCGCTTACATCGATTGCCATGGTGCGCGGGATCCGCATATAAAATTTTCTTCTTTTTGGTTTCGTTCCCGTGCGAAGTAAGTTGTAACATACCATTTCAGTTCCGGTTCGCAAAAAAAAAAAGAGTGATGCTATTTTCTTTTTCGCCGGTTTTTCGCTCAGTTGCGATTAGTAATGGTAATGGTATTAGTGGTAATGAGATTTTTCAAAGCGTCATTTTCGTTGACTTTGCAGTAGCAGATTGATTACTAGAAAAAAAAAAGAATTACGAGCAATGCACCATTTTGCTTTTAAGTTTCACACCGAAGCTTCAGTTCTGGTATACGTAAGTGTGACCTTGCGAATTCCTGATTTTCTATTTTTTGTGTTTCGGCAGTTGGGGCTTAGTACACGTTCTTGATATTCGTAAAGCTCAACCCTTTGCTCTTTCAGAATGCACTCCATATTTGAGAAAGAATAAATCTTTACTGTTAAAAAGTTAACTAGGCTCGAGCAGAGGCCGGAGATATTCATGACGTCAAAGAGAGCTGATGCGCAAACTTCAAGGCAGATTCGACGCCCGTCTTTCCTTTCTTGCATCTTTTTCGGCTTACCAAGCCTTGTTTTTTTTTTTTTGGTAATGGTGGCTTTTTAGTATCGTAGAAGGTTAGTGAATATACACCCCTGAAATAATTTTGAATTGTCGAGTTTACCGGAGTTTTACATAAGGTGTTACCGTTATCGTGGGACGATCTAAAAGATACCGCTGTCGAGAAATGCAGGCCTGTCCCGGAGATACCACTGTGAAATAATTGCCACCTTTAAAATTGAATAACGCTCTAAATTGGTCTATCACTTGCAACCTTATATCCAAAAAATGTCTAAGGGTTTGGGTTATAGACCGATTTGCACCCTTACTCACCTTTAAGGGTGTAAATTATTTTGCAGCGTAGTGCGCACGTGCGACTCCATATGTGCCAATAGGTAGGTGTCACTCTTCAGTGAACCTCTTTGACGCCAACTAGGGTCACATGGTACGTATCACTACAACAAACAACAGCGCCTACGTAGTGACATCTACACGTAGTGCTTCGCATTACGTACACCTGAACTGGAGTTCGCTCTGCTAAATTCTTCTCTGAAGGGCCCCTATCACATGCTTTGGGACTGTACACACCAATACCCCGACACTAACCCCACGACCCTTTCGTCGAGATGGCACGCTGCCCTGCGTAGCCCCAACCTTGACGACCAACTCTGGGCGACCCAGCAGGCCTGCGAGGCGGCGAAGAGGCAACACCTCGACGTCCCCACGTGGGAGGCCTAGGCCCAGCCACCACCTCTTGCTGGTTTCAATAAAGTTTATTCAGTCAGTCAAGGGCCCCTATAAACACCCTAGTTTCGATATGGGCAGGCAGCGTGGTAGCTGAAGTGAGAGTCGGCCGAAACACGTTGCTACCAGTGCGAGAATTGTCGCCGGCCGATGCTGATAACGGTGGCGTGATGTGCGTCATCTCAAGCGTACGACGTGCTCTTTCAACGCTGGCTGATTCCGGGGTCAATGCGACGTCGAATCAACCGCGCGCCCAATAGCCGCAACCAACAGAGCTAATCAATAGCTAATCGATAAGCATCCCCCAGCCGCGTATCTTAAGAGAACTACCCGGAAGCTATCATTTAGCTTTTGCAATCATTCTTCAGGGTATTTCTGTCAGATTATCTTTTCTTTTATTGCGCGCGCCCTTGCCTATACAGTAATTTGATTAACGATGCTTCACCGACGTAGGTGGGACCAGTTTCTCTCTCCTTTATTCGTTATTCGCTTTAACAGTCCCGAAACATCATACAGGCTACTATAGAGACACCGTCCTGTTGACGGGGTTTCCGGCGAACATCTATATTTGCGACATTTGGTGAGGCATTCGCTCGTACTGTGAAAGTGGTTTTTTCTAGGGAAACTGCTAAACCCTCGCTATTTGTAACGGCCTTTTGCACGCTTACGAACTTCGCTTCAGTTGCCCTTTGGTGTCGGTAAAAGAATGCGACTTTTCTAAAACGATGATTACCAGGGACCTCGTACAGAAGTGCTTCAGAAGTCAGAGAAGCTAATACGCTCTCCAAACGAAATGCAACAATAAAAAGAAAACACTGAAACATGTGACGCTTACCCTTTGAGTGCTCTTTTGCGTGTTTGCAGCACAAGGCTACTGTACGTTTGACTCACTTAGTGACAGCGTTTTGGCACCTTCACCGCGCTCCGCCATATCGGCCATGTTTGTAGGCATGGAACTGCATTCGTCCTGGCTTGTGTGTTGACCCTGACTTGGCGTCGTTTACTATCGCTTGGTTATTCACCGCAAACGTGATAAACAATCAAGAATAATATTGCCATAAATGTATAGCAACAAAATTAGGCAGAAGACACACGATTAATAGTGATTTGCTAAAAACGTTTGGAGGACGCTTAAGCTTCGCCTTTAGAAGAGTGGAAAGCGATATCATTCAAAGATCCCTTAGTGCTTCTCACGCTTCCCGGCAATAGCAGCTTATGTAACAGTATTGTTTACCGGGAAACGCTGGCATCGAATGCTGTGCTCGAAGATGAGCTTCTTGGTTCTTTTTATTTTTATTTTATGGTGGTGCAAGCAACCGAGCGGACCGCGCCGCTCCTACTAAGACCTCAAACGGCATCTGCAATACGCTGTCGCGTTAAAAGGGATTTTTGGGTTTGACTTTTTGCGTAACAGAATTATGTTTTCTCGTATATTCAAATTACAATCCGACGCTATCATTTCTGTAGGTTGTGTGTAGCTTACAAATTTTCTGACGCAGTTTACTTTGAGAAATTCAATTAGATCCACGCGGATGGCTTGCGTGGACCGGGATGCGGGGTTTCGAGATGATTTTCGTGGCAGGGTACGCCGACGCCGACACCGACACCCGGTTTTCTGCGACGCGGGGTCCTTAACGCTAGGGCGTTAATAGGTAATTGTGCTTATACCCTTTCTGCAAATTTTTACAGTGAAGCTGTTAGCCACTAGTTGGTCGGTATCTTCCGCAGCGCGTCCTCACGATTAAATAAATGAATAAAAAGAGAAAAGAACGAGAGAGGAAAAAAAAAACCTTCAGCCATTAAAGCGAGAAGTGCGTACATTATTTGGTATCACGCATACAACATACAGCACAGCATTAGTTTCAGTAAAAAACAAGCACAAAGCAAGTATCTGAACCGCGTCATTGATGATAAGGCGCTCCTGATAACAATGCCAAGCACGCAGCTCTGCCTGCATACGATTCCCGGTAACGATTACTGTTGCGCAAGCTTCCGACGTGGGGAATGACGTCACTAGCCTCTCGTATATAATAGAACCAGCCTAACAACTGACTTCATTGTTGTTGTTGGTGCGCTATGTGTGGCAACGAATAGTAAGGACTGCCGACGAGCAGTGTGAATACGAGGAGCGGCAAAGGGAACAGAAACGGCAATATATCCAGCGGCGGCCTACTGCCAATATAACCACTACTACCATTACTCTAAATTACCACTATAGTACGATTGCATTAAAGGAATATAGCATTGCAACCCCCTCCCCTCACGCACACACATACAAACACCCGTGAACAGCTGTTGTGATGCTTTTCAACAGGCGGGCTCAAGATGCACTTTCCGAAGGCGGGGATGGCGAGCCAATTTTTTAAAATTAATTGACACGCCGTCGTAGTCTTCGTGTTAAACGAACATTATGTCGTTTCGTAGCGCCTGGATCATTAATATTGTTCAATGCCTATACGTTTGCACAGTAGTGTCATTAATTACATTTTCAGGACTGGAGTATAAACTGCCGTGCTGCGTTCATATCTGCTTCATGGGATGTTGCGTTTTTTTTTCCGCTGGATAACTCAAAGGTTTATCTGCCACTCAAGGTAAAAGTGGGGCAGAAGTTTCTTAACTAAGGCGTTCGCCTCAAGCAAGCGGCAGAATAAGCATTTCTGATAAAAAAAGAGAAGCCAATTAAATAAGTACTCTATACATAATACAACACAATTCAAGCATACATCCAACTACAGTCATGCGTCATTAGTTGATTAAGAATAAATAAGTACGCAATATTACATTGGGAACATCGTTAATACGCGAAAGCACCAATATATATATATATATATATATATATATATATATATATATATATATATATAAAACGACCAATTCATTTAAACGTAAGGTATACAGTGATGATGAAGATAAAATCTTTATTAAAACAAGAGCTTGGGTTATGGGAAGACTGGCGTGGTCCCTAGTGGACACCGTTGGCAAAAGCCGCGCTTTTTCGATGAGGGCTCGTTCTTGCTCGAGATCTCAGCTGCACAGGGCCGCTTCCCAGCGCTCCCACGCTGGCCGATTTATTATGGCAATGCTATAGGCGTAACGTTAAGAGACAGGAAGAGAGCGGTGTGGGTCAGAGAGCTAACCGGCATAGCCGATGTTCTTAATCGACATTAGGAGAAAGAATGGGAACTGGGCAGGTCACGTAATGAGTAGGTTACATGGTGGACCGTTAGGGTTACAGAAAGGGTGCCAAGAGAAGGGAAACGCAGCCGAGGACGGCAAAACACTAGGCGGGGGTGATGAAATTCAGAAATTCGCAGGCGTAAGTTGGAATTGGTTGGCGCAGCACAGGGGTAATTGGAGATCGTGGGGAGAGGCCTTCGTCCTGCAGTGCACTCGAAATATGTTGATTATGATGACTGCTATTTTTTTTACAAGCCCAAGCCATATGGTGTAAGTCTGACGTCTGGCCACACACACAAAAAAAAGTATACAATCAAATGCACCCCACCATTTGCGAAACGCCCTCATAATCATAAACATATGTCTTTCATCGCACACTTATGCTATACCAATAGTTTTACCATTTCTGGCTTGGTCAACAATGCCGGAGTACGTGTTTCCTAAGCGCAGAATCTCGCATTCAACAGTTTCAGTGAACTTCATTGTCACGGTCGTCCGTCATGGTGCAGCATACCGACGTTTGTCAATGGAGTTCCTGGTGACAAGCTCGTGCGTCCGTTTGTTCCCGGGTATCCCAGTGGGGGAGTATGGGGGGAGGGGTCCACTAAATGTGGATTTATGTTCCGTTGTCCTCGAGTCCTCCAGCCACGGTCAGGCGCGATGCTGCTCACCTTCGATGATATGATCAGAACTGTCGCATTGAACGCGACACTTCTTAGCCTTCTGAGAAGTCGCCTTCTGAGAAGTCTTCTTAGCCTTCTGAGAAGTCGGAACTGGTGTCTATCCCCGGAGGCATTGCCATTCTTCTTTTTAAAAAAATTAACCGTAACCAACATTGAAAAAAAAAAGAAATTGTGCAAATTCAGCGCACATTTCGGAAACTTGTTCTAATTTGCCCTGATGTGGAACGGTGTTTGCGCTTTTTCGTTGTGGCAAATCATTTCTGCGGATACCCGCAAGGTGTGGGATGGTTCGTTAGAGGGAAAGGCAGCGAAGAAAACACTAGGCGAGTTTCTCAGAGAGGGACTCGTATTGCGTTTTCTTTCTTTTTTTCGTAGATCGCGCTTATAAGGCCAAGTGGATGCCATACTATATCTCACATGCACTTACGGGTGATAAAACATTATCTGTCCCGAAAAGTTATTAGGTTGCTCGTGCGGTATTTTGCGACATTTGTGTGGGACATTCACGTTCATATTACGCCTGCTTTGAGTTTTCTAATATATATGGAAGCGTGCGCCCGTGCTTTATCACGTGTGCCCACTTTGTTCGCATTTTCTTGCACGCTGCTGAGCCTATACTTGCGAAATAAACAAATTACCCAAAATTAATGTTTTATGAGTGAAACCATCATCACCACCAGCATATTTGGTGCTACCTACTGGACGAAGCTCTCTCCCGGCGAATCTCAGATTACCGCTGTCCGGCGACAGCCGACGATATCCTATGCCTACAAATTTCTAATCTCACCAGCGATAACACCACCGAACGCTCTGTCGTCCTGGAATGTGCATCCCTTTCTTCCGCAGTCGTTCTGTTGTTATGACAAGCAACCGATTGCCTGCGCTAGCTATAGCTAGCGCAGATGTCATGTAATGTGCACATGCATTACACGACCATGGTACGCCCGGTCGTGACCTGGCGTTCATCACTTCTCTCTCGTTAATCTCAACTAGAATATCAGCTATACATCAGTTCGTTATCCACTGCACACTGCCGTCTTTCTGCATCTTACCTTAGCCCTATAATTTCGTTCCATCGCCGTTCTCGCGGCCCCTGTCTTTTTCCCAAGCTTCTTTGTTACCTTCCACGTTTCAATCACATGAAATGGAGCAGCAGCTGTGCATGCATTTTTTTTGTTCATGCGCTCGAGGTATTCGCGTTATGAACGTCGCGATGTTTTATTTCTTTCGTCATCCTCCGGTCTCGGGTGGCTCATTAACATTCCCCGGAATGGTAAGTGGAATAATGAAGGAGGAGCCTGCAAAAACACTGAACGTTAGCGTAAAGTTCGCTTCCTTGGCGAAAATTTTCTTTCCTCAGCGATGAGCCGCGCACTCTGGCAAGCGTGCCTTGTTTGGCTCACCCCCGAGCTTATCCTCATTATCCTCATTATACTGCTAGTCGGATGAAAATAAGAAGAAGCCACGCTGTATCATCATCGTGACACATCTGCGCGCGAAGCCATCGCGTACTGTCCCTGTAAACGTTGAGTTTGCTCTATTAGCACACGTCTCTCGTTAGGGCGCCCGGTTGAAAGCGAAATGAAAAAAAAAGCATAGAGAAAAGCAGAAAGAAGAAGACAATGTGCCGTATTTTCCGTCGTAAGAGCCACCACGGGGCCGCATTAAAGCGGACCTTTGGTTGAGAAACCTCAGCGACTTTGTTGGCACAGCTGGGTGCTAATGTTGCTGTCTTTCTGATTAGCTCAGAGACAGATAATAAAGGAGTTGCGTGTCCGATCGAACCTCGGTCGGCCAAGCGCGACTGCCAGATGCTGTAAACATTAGGCCACGATCGCCTTCCTGTTATCGTATTAGATCAATCGCACGCATGCTTACCTCCTGCCAAAGCCAAGTAGCCCTTCAAGACTACTGGCACCTGAATCGTGCACGTGACACGTCGTGTAGCATGCGACGCACGAGACCAAGGCATCGTGTTAGGGGTGTGAAGTTGTTTAGAGTAAGGATGTTAGCTATCGGACGGAGCAATGCGTCGTTTGGGACGTAGATTCTTTTTAAGGTGAGTAAGGGTGCTAGCCATTAAACAGACCAAAAGACCTGATAAAGTCTTTACATTGTGCAACGGTGTACATTATTGGCCAGACCAACCCAGTGGTAATGGTGTAAAATTATTTTACATTGGATAAAGGTGCTAGCCGTCACACAAACCAGAGCACCGGTTAAGGTGTAAAAATTGTTACGTTCGGTAAGGCTGTTTATTGGAGAGACCAAAGTACCGCTAAGGGTGTAAACATCTTCACTTTGAGTGAGGATGTCATTTACTGGGCACACCAAAGCACCGTTGAGGGTGTTAAAATGTTTAATTTACGTGCAGTAAACGTTTTTACACACTTAAGTGGAGTTTGCTTAGTCCCCAAAGTTAACACCCTTAACATCAAGGGTGTAAAACTTCCGCTGCGTACGCTAGTGCCATTGGATAGTCGAAAGCCGGATTCACGCACGACCCACATACTTGCAAGCTTTCGACCGGGTCCTAGCTACGCGCGACGCAAGAGCGGCAAGACCTACGGAGGCCGTATAGCGGCAAATCCGTAGTGTAAAGTCAGCTCATTTCCGCCCGTAAACGAGGAGGCCTGAGATGTGCCACTTTGCTTCAGCCTCGAAGCGCCAACGAAAGTTGAATGAAAAAAGAAGATGAAAGCAACACACACACATACGCACACACACAAAAAAACGAGAACGAACGAGAGGTAGACGAAGCACAGTGGCGTAAATTTGCATACACGAACGCGATACGCTGACGCGTTGCGAGGGCTCACTCGCTTCGCAGCATTACCCTCTCCTATTTTCTTCTTTATTGTTGACACTATCGCGATTTGTTGCCCTCGCACGAACAGGCTCTGAAAAGTCAAAGCGTAAACCTCTTTGGCATTCCTGCGTAAAGCGCGACTGAGCTGTATGGCGTTTCTCCATCCCGAAAAGGGGCTTGCTTATTTCGAAGTGCATCACGCGTCTTCACTCGCTCTCCCTCTCATTCTCCTTCTTTCTTTTATTCTTTTATCTCTGTTTTATAGTAGTCGACAGAACTTCTCTCCCTCCCTCTCTCTCTCTCTCTCTCTCTCTCTCTCTCTCTGTTGTTAGGAAATTGTTCATTAGTCAGTTTCACGTTCTTGTACTCTACTTTTTTTTCTTTCTTCAAGCCGTTCACTTTGGTGCTTTTGCAGAATCTGCGATACGTGTTCTGACATCGCAGGCGATGCGTGAGTGGCTACAGGTTTGCTGTTTCCGTTCGCGAGTGCATTGCATATGTCTCGCTGTTCGGTAGTTCGGCAGTTTTCTGCCTTCCCTTATTTTTTTTATTGGTGGTTTATTTCTTTATTTCTGCAGTGTCTTGGCGCGGGCATCGGGCTCGAGGCAACATTGTCGCTGGGGTCGAGTTCCGTACTGTCACGCTGAATGACGCTTTACGAATCGATGCCGGGCTGCCTTGTAACCGAATCACGAAAAGGTTTTAGTCAAGCATGAAGATGCATCCTTTTTAGTCTGCGACGTATTTAGATTCAATACTTTATATGCCTCACGTCCCGCTTGCACGCGGGAAGTTGAAGAATGACGAAGAAAAAGAGAAGACGTCTGTGCGTGCGGATGGAACAAACTGTGTGTTGCTAATAACTCCCCGGTGAAGCGTTCAGTATTTATGTGCTCCTGTTAATGAAGTAATTAAGAGATAATGAATAATGAAGCTGATTAAGCGGCCATCAGTTATCAAACTATCCAAGGGATCTCCTAAAACGAAACTCGAGTATATTATGTGCAAACTGCCAGCATAGTAGTACAATGTAGTAAACATTGTATCTTACAGAATACTTAAGAAAAAAAAACACAAGAACACAAAATAAAAGCTAACAATAAATTAATAATGATTTATTCAGAATTTTATATGACTAATTTGTGGTCGAAGTGTCAATACATTGTTTGCAGAGAACATTTGAAAATCATAACTTTCAGCTGAACGCCAGCTGAATACCATAAGTAAAGCTCTTTTTACCGTGCTTAAAAGAATGTCCAAATTTTCTTAAATTATGAGGTTTTACGTGCCAGAACCACTTCCTGATTGTGAGGCACGCCGTGGTGAAGGAATTTTGACCACCTGCAGTTCTTTAACGCGCACCTAAATCTATCTACACGGGTGTCTTCACATTTTGCCTCCATCTAAATGAAGCCGCAGTGGCAGGGGTTCGACCGCGCGACCTCGTGCTCAGCAGCCCATATGTCCGAATTTTCAAAAGCCATGGTGGTTTGCCGCCTGCTCTTCACACAAGCTTTTGTTTAAATGCGGGGGGAAGAACTTAACGCGAAACGTAGAGCGTTGGAAACAATTGAAAGTAGTTCTTTCAAGTGTGCTCCGTAAGCCTCGTAATGAACCGTGGTCACAACGAGTAATAATGTTATAATTAGCCGATGGATAATCACTGCTAATTACTTAACTAATAAGCAGACATATATTATTGGCGGCTTCCAGCGGAAGTTGCCAATAAGGTAGAAACACTTTGTTTCATCTGCAAAGAAGGTTTTTTGCGTATGTGTCTCCTTCTTTTGTGCCTCACCTTGCGCCCGAAAATAATTTTCAGCAGACTTCACCAACTTACCCGAAAGAAGTCTCCTTCAAAGTGTTTCTTCTCCTACATCCCAGTATTGAAACGAATAGAGAATGCCGCTGTATTGGAAGGCTCTAAAAGCGTTTCGGTTGCTGTTTTGCCGCACAGCTATCGGGCGCAGACATTTATCGTGCTCGGAACACACTGCCCTGCGGCTGCTTCCATGACGCCCAGCGCCGTTTGACTTCAGGCGGCAAAATTAACGCGCAAGTAAAGTGGAAGCGCAGATCGCAGCTCGATCTCGAACTTGAACAAAACAGCAACACCCCAAAAAACGGTGCTGCTTCCTTAGTGAACCGCTGCTGCGCTGTACTTGTTTTGTCCGGACCCTCGACTCGGACTGGAAAGGGTGTTTCCGGTTCCAAGCCCCGATGCTATCTCACATAGGGCCTCCCTTTTTTGGGGAGAAGGGACTAATTCCAACGTTTCTTTTTGTTGCTGTTTATATTTGTCTTTCTCTCTGCGTCCCTCGCAGAAAGTGCCTCCCGCTTACACAGTGACACCACACGCAAAGACAAAGCCGCTAGGAAAGAACCAAACGCAAAATAAAATTGCCGCGAGCTGGTGTACAAGGGGGGCACGCGACCGCTCTAAACCACCCCGGACCGAACGCAATTTTCTTTTCCCCTTCTTCCCTTTCCATCCTTATCTCTCGCGTCCTCGTTCGCTCCCCTATTCACGCCGCGGTTTCGGATCGTTTCGTTCGGCTGCTTCGCGCCGTGTTGCGTATATTGAATCTGGCCACCCATCAAGATGACGCCATTCAGGAGCCCCATTCCCCCTTTCTTTTTGTGTGTGTGTGTGTGTTTGTTCACTCCTCGGCTCCCAGTTTACCGAGAAACGTATGCCTCTTTTAACCTTTCCTTGTACTTTTCGTTCGTTCTTCTTCTCGAGGCTTTCTTTCACGGTAATGGCCCACATGCCCCTTGTCCAAGTGCACTTGACGTTCTCAAGCCTTTTCTATTCCCTGAAAGCACTCGCTATCGCTATTTCCTTTATTTTCTCTACGAACTTTCGCACTTCCTCCTCTTTTCAGAGGTAAGAAATTGTTTCTTTTTTTGTTTTGTTCGTATTTGTTTATAGCTTTCTTTTTTCAAGCATCACGTGCCCTTAGAGCTGCGCACCTTGCCTCCCACTACAGCTCACCTAAGCCTTCTGCACCGCCGTACCTACACCTGCCAAGCCCTTCACCTACCTCCCCGGTCCAGTGGCAGCCCCTACTTTCCCTCGAACGGAAACACAACACTCCGTATCTGTCTAAGGCCTCCTGCCTCACATAATTCATCGAGTAATCAAAAGCCGGTTCGCCTCGTGGCCTGCACCAAACGGCTTCTGGGCGGATGACGTCAGTCGCCGAGTCACTTCCCCCATCGTCGCATGCCACGTGTACAGCGGAGGTTCCTACCATTACGGAGGACGTTGGCTTACAGAATGCTCACGGGCCAATATCGAGTGAGTGGGGGGGAGGGGGGGGAGGCGCAGACCCGGCGGCTCCTTTGAACGGGCTTCTCTAAAGCATCCTGCGCGGGTATACTTTGGGGATGACATCCCGTTGGGAAAAGAGAGGAAGTCAGGCTTCCCCTCCCCCCACCCTTTCCCCACTTCACGTCACGTGGGGTCGCCTGGGGGCTTACAAAGGGGAGTCGCTGGGGAGCGCCTGCGCGTGATGTCGTCATCTTCTGGGGACGGAAGGAGAGAGGCAGACAGGGAGGGGAGCGCAGCAGAAAAATTTGGGGTGTGCGGTAGGCGTATGTAAAGCAGAAGGTATACGCGTCTCACTTTGGGTAGCGGGCACTTGACCAGTTTGCAGACAGGAACGCTTTGTTGTTAGTCAAATCGCCCGCCGACAAGTCAGCTCGAACCCTGCTTGTTCGTTGCTCTCACGCAAACTTGCTGCGCGACCGGCCGCCCGAGGCACTTTGCGTGCATTTACGGGCTTCTTTCACGCTCGGAAAAAACACTTTAATGTAGCACGTGTTGAGCAACAGAAAGCTGTATCGGGAGTTTTTCATGTTGCTCTACAATTTTCTCATGTACGTCTGTCATCTCAATACAATATTTGAGAAGTTGATTGTTAATTAAGACTATTTAATTATTTAAGCGGAATGCAAAAAATACTTTGGGTATCTCAAGACGACGGCAAACAACATAACTTTGGTTCTGTCTAGCTACGTGGCATTTGCATATATTTAAATCTTGGTGTAGCATAGTCGGGGTACACTGTATATTGTCCGTCATCCGCAGCCTAATGCTCCTTGTATGATATCATGCGCAACAAATTACTGCTCTAATAATTGCTCTAATGACGAAACAATAAACGTGTTAACGCAGGCCTTATTCGTTTCACCTGGATATGTTTTCAAATAGAAGCGATGTAATTGCGACATGAAAGTTCCCCTTATACACAAGGGAGCCACGAGTGAACTTTCGACAATGAAAACTGAGATGCCTCATAACAGCCACTAGGTTTGGGAGCCGATTCAAGAACACAGTCAGTAGCGGCTAGTATCTCTCCTAGTTGATAACTCTTGCCAATGCAACTTTTAATAACGGCAGTTGCTCACACGTTAGTAATCTTTCTGACAACCAGCTTGTAACGTACGTATAGTTTGCAACTAGTACTATGAATTTTTTAGAAGAGTATAATACGACAGAAGTTGCAAGATATTCAGTATTACCCGAACTGCCCCATAGCTGGATTTGCAGGCCCGTTCCTGCATTTTTAAGCTTTCTCTCTCGATGCCTGTCCATTCTACATATATATATATATATATATATATATATATATATATATGTCTGAGGAAATCACGCTGGCCCCAGTAGTGACATGAAGAAAAAGAGTACGAATTACGTAGGGGCGGGGGAATAAGCACAGTATATTTGACTGACGTTTCAGCTGGTAGACCAGCCTTTGTCACAGGCTGGTCCACCAACCGCAATGTCAGTCAAGTATACTGTGCTTATTCAAGGTACGTCGTACTCTTTTCCCTCATTATATATATATATGTGTAGAAAGACAGCAGGCCCAGGAGTGTAAAATGATGTACAGGCGCCGACAAAAGTGGTATACTCCACGCAGCGGGAGCCGGAGCAACGGCAAACTGCATCGCAACCCCATCTACAGGCAGCATCTGGGATCAAGACAGCCAATGGGTGCCCTTTATTATCTGCAAACATGTCGCTTGACTCGTGTCAATGTTTCGCACTTCAGCTCGCCAAAATTCCGAGCAACGCCGCTGCAGTAGCAATCTGCGTGGAGTATACCACTTTTGTCGGCGCCTGTACATTTGCAACTGAGGTATATGACGTTCAGGCAACTGCCAGACTTCGTTTTCGTCTAGTCTAATTCAACTTCTTCCTTCCCTTCATCGTAACAATATATATATACTCTTGAAATTAAACACTTCGCTGAGGCTTTTTACGCTCGTAAGGTAGAATAAAGACATACCGAACTGCATTCCATCGATTTCAGAAATGTATTGCAGGAAAATTTACGTCAGTGCGTTCAGCAGAAGCCGGGCTTATTGACAATCATAGATCGCCTGTGTTCACGCCCGTTCGCGTTGCTCCTGGTCCTTCATCAATGCTTCGCATTGCGAAGGGTATACGGCGAAATGGGGTGGTGGCCACAACGCTCCGCCTACCGGGCGTCACCGAGGTGCGCAGTTCAAATTCGATTTTAGATGTTCACGTCGTAGACGCCACTGTTTCCGGTTCTGTCGCTCACGACGCGTAAAAACTAAGGCGCTATCCCTCGGCTTGCGGTTGACTTCACGGTGCCTTCTCATCCCTTTGCTGAGATATACAGTGTATTAGACAGCTACGCGCGGCTATTGTCGCACAGAGCCACGTGAGTAGCACTAGCACCTCACCTGTCGCACTTCATCTCCGCGCACACAACTTCCTAGCGTCGAACAACCTCGGTCTTCGTGTTCGCTCGGTCGTTCCAGTACGTTGGCAGCACGCACATCGGCTAAACGTTGGATAGCGCACTCCGGACTCGCGTCGAAAGCATTCTTAATGAGCCTCGAGCACGATGGCGAGACATCTCGAGGGGGAGCAGCTCGGGAAGCAGACGACCTGTTCGTGAGGTGTTGGTGCTCGGGCCTTTGAGTCTCGTCGCCCACGGATACCAATGCCGTAGCTACAGCCAACTGGAGTGGCTAACTATGTGCGATGGAGCTGGAGTGCGTGCGTGCTCGAGCTGGCGGGCTACAGTCTGGCCGCGCTATTTGGTGCGGATCAGCTCTGTTCTGCACCGGCTTGACCGATGGATCGTAGCAGTATTCGAAGTGCGCATTTTGTGCGATTGCTCAATACGAAAAGAAGTCCGCCAAGGCGGACTTCGTTTCCGGGAGCGGTCAAGAGCTGCCAGAGGTAAGTGACCCCGCTGGCAAACGTACGTGTGGTCTGAGCTTACATTTCGCCCGGTTTGAGACTATTCGAGTTTTCGAAACTTATAGAAATCAGCGGTACCCGACAACTAGGACACCAATAAGCAGTGTAGCCAAAGTTTCATTCCAATGCGGGCTGGAGGGCGCAGGTGAGCATTGCAGCAGACGACAGTCGGGGATAGTATACGTGCGATAGTCGTCCATCCGAAAGTACCCTATTTCTATCGAATGTGGGAACGCAGATTTTACTGCGTTTTACTTCTGCTTGTTTCGACTGCGCCAATAGACGTACACGGTAACAGTAGGAAGAAGCGCCCTGATTCAAACACCCTTCCTAATTGATTGATGTTAGTTATTGGCCAACAGCAGCCGCGAAAGGGAATCTGCGATACCACGAATTATAGCAGCTCGAGAAGAGTGACGAGAAGGTTTCTGTTGAAAAGAGAGTGTTTGATAAATGTGTGACTTCGCGCTCGGCTATATATATATATATATATATATATATATATCAGCCTAATTTTATCTCCATTGCAGGATGAAGGCCGCCTCTCCAAGCGATCTCTAATTACCCCTGTATTGCGCTAGCTGATTTTATTTTGCACCTGCAAATTTGATAAGTTCATCACCCCGCCTAATTATCTGCCGTCCTAGACAGCGCTTCCCGTCGCTTAGCGCCCTTTCTGTAACCCTAATGGTGTAGCGGTTATCTACATGCTCAGCTTCGTTTTTTCCCCCTTTTAATGTCGATAAGAATATCGGTTATCCCCATTTGCTCTAAGATCCGTACCGACCTCTTCCTGTCGCTTATCGTAACGCGTAACATTTTTTGTCCCACAGCTCTTTGCGCAGTCCTTGCGCTCGAGCCTTATTTTGTACCTTCCAATTTTGGGCCTCATACCTTAACACCGGCAGGATGCAACGATTGTATACTTTTCTTTGCAACGATAGTCGCAAGCTCCCAGTCAGAATTTGGTAATGGCTGTCGTATGCACTCCAAGCCATTTTCATTATTTTGTAACTGTTCTTCTCGTGATTAGGTTCCCCTGTGAGTAAACCCTATAGGTAAACGTCAAATAAAATAAATACCACAGACCAGCGCTTGTCTGTGGTATATGTTCCCTCGTGTCTTTGCCTTATTCGCGCTGTTCAACCTCAGTTCTAAATTTGAACCAACTAGCCCTCATCAAGATATTACTAATGGATCTGATCCATTGCAGAATATTTATTCCTGACGGCAGCCTGTTCTCTTGGTTGATCGAATTCACAAGGCAAAAAACGTGCTAGCCAAGTTTCCACACAAGCCCATACGTTCAAAACATGGCTTTTCATCGGCGGTTCACGGGGCTTATAGCGCCATCCCCATGACGAGGGAATACTTCCGGCGGAAGAACAGATAATGGGACACGATATCCGTTTAAAACATAACTGGCGTCATTTTGTTTTCAAAGGCGCGAAATTTGTTTTGGTGGGACGCCATTAGAGCTGTATATTCACATGTCCCACCATTCGACCTGATGAAGCGCGAATTGCGATGCAGTAAAGGGTCAGCCGTACGGTTGTTTAAATCGCACTCCGCACAAAATATACTTCCATTAGAGACCGACGAAAGCACTGGGTGTACAGTGCTGGTCCCAACTTCGGACGCCAAGCCCGTCAGCCAGCTCATATTGCACGTAAAAAGCTAAAGTAACAATTATGTGGTAGTCGTAACCCACTAATTTTTACTGCACAGGTTAAAAAATGATGAAACGACTCGCGCCACCAAATTCGGGCAAATCTCGACAAGCAAAGTAACACAGCGCGTGCGGGGGAGGGGGGGGGGGTGGAGGGCGTATTGTGACAGGTGAAAAGTACGAGCGCGCCTTTCTGCACACATCAAGAGCTGTATTGAATTACAATTGATAGCGGCGTCATCGCCTCCTCGTATGGTGTACGCTGAAAAAGAATTATTTATTGATAATAATAAAGTGAAATGGAGCTGTCCTTTCTTTTTGCGTCTTGCGCATATAAAATTGAATAGGAATTCTTTCTTTACTTGGGTGAATATATGCCTCGTTTTAATTGAAAAACTCCTTTTCTTTCCCAATGTTTATTTCCTCCTCACATAGTCGCGCTTCAATCGCTGCGTCCTTAATCACCCTCGCTAATTTCGGTGACAGTTTGTTCTGAAGCGCTTTCCGCCCAAATAGCGACCTATTTGGATCGACCTTGCGATTCAAGTGTTGCCCTGATTCTAATGGAAATTATCTTGGTGAATATTTTGTACAGTACAGAGAGTAAGCTAATTCGCCTATGAAGCTTCAATTAATTACGTCTCCCTTCTTATCAATTAATGTAACGTTGGCATTCTCGCAGCTCTCTGCACACTTGAAGTAACGAGGCATTGCGCATAAAGGGCCGCGAGCTTTTCAAGCATAACATCTCCTCCATCTTTGGTTAAATCGACTGTTATTCCATCTCCTCCTGCTGTTTTCTTCCTCGGGACATGTCCTGCAAGACCCTTCTAACTTCAGCGCTAGTTATATAAGGAGCCTCTGTATCCTGTTCGCCACTATTTCTAATGAAGGTAGCGTGGCTGTTCTGGACATGTATAGCATATAGCAAAGGAAGCATAGGGGAAAGTATTTGACGAAAAAAAAACTGAGATGTACAAATGATAAGGTAGAGGGACATGAAAGCAGAGCAACAAACAAACCTGCCAATGGCGGGAACCGAACTCATGACCTCCCGTATGTGTTCGCCAAGCATTTGTTGCAGTGCCAGAATTTCCTCAGCGCCACTGATTCCGCTAAACGCTGCGGGCTCGTCGCACACTCATGCGCGCTTGCACACCCCTCCACGAAAGCAACCGTTCATTCGCTCGTTCGCTTGCTTGCTTCTGACTGCTAGGCTCTCAGACATGGACAGCCACTCAGGGCCGTTTCGCACCTCCACTGTGATTGCAGGTGTCCATTAAAGCATCACCACTCTCTCTAGCCTTACACTGGGCCGTAATACAATGCTGCGTACGAGCAGATTTTGTGTGTGACCGGTTGGAAAGCATCTACCGCGTTTTTTTTTCTTTTTTTGCTTCCACATCCACGATATGGCTTCGATTTCTCGCCGGCGGAGATCCTTTGCGCACTATCTTTCTGGCTTCCCTGCTCTCGTATCCCTGCTGGACTTCGTTCATTCTTTATATTTGCTGCCCATTCGAGCTCCTCGTTCTCGGCGAATCGCCATCTTGGCACGTGTCTCCTCTCTCCTTCGCCCATTTCCGCACCGATCGAAGCACCGTAGGCTTTTGTTAGCTTGTCCTTTCTTTGCGATCACTTTCGTGCAGTTTCTTTTTTTCCCCGCGTGTCTTTCTATCTGTCTCCTTCTCTCTTTGCGTTTGCTTTAAGATGGCCGTTCGTTGAGCCCGCTGTCAGCGCCGCAGATGGCTCCCATATATAATAAGCGCGCCTGAGCTCGTTACGAGCTTGACGCGACCGATAGCACGCCCTGAGGTGACGTGGTGCGGTAAAAAAAAAAAGAAGAAGCGAGGCTGCGGGCAAAGAAGGTAGTGGGCGCAATGTGACAGGGGACAGGTGCCGACTAAAGGATGAAAAAAACCCTGCCAATTGTTTTTAAGGAAGAGCTGTTCAGGGCATATAATATGTTCAACTCTCCTTGGCGTGGGTGGTAGCACGTTAGTCATCGAATTTTATAACGGTGACTCTGGGCAGCAGAAGATACCGCCATTAAACTCCGGTTTCTCTCTCTAGTCAGGGTTCAAGCCTGGGTCTGTGGCTCGCTAGCTCTCGTTCTTTTGTCGGCGGACCGTCTTTAGCGCTGTTTGAGATGGCGTTGAAGGCTTTATTTGACAGTTCACTTTGTGAAATTCGAGCACGAGAGATCTAGCCTCCGTGAGAGGCGACGCTGCGCAGCAATAGGTTGAGTCGACGAAGAGCTGTGTATTGAGGTCTCCTTGTGATTTTCTGGCTTATACGAGTTCTTGTTGGCCTTGGGAAGTAAAAAAAAAGGAGAATTATATAAAGTATGCTTGAAAAAGCGTTATTCATTCATTGGTCGACTGATTGAATATAGGTATGAGTGATTTTCATATCTCGAAGTAGTGCACCTTTTCTGTTGCTTGTCTGTATGATCATTAATCTGTCGTATATTTGTATTATTCCCGATCTTGCATGAAGCCGGAAATGGCTCGCGGTATCGTGAAACAAATGAGGAAAAAGCGCTGCTTATTAGGTAGCTTGACAAAGTTCGCATCTCTAAAGAAAGAAAGAACGAAAGAAAGAAAGAAAGAAAGAAAGAAAGAAAGAAAGAAAGAAAGAAAGAAAGAAAGAAAGAAAGAAAGAAAGAAAGAAAGAAAGAAAGAAAGAAAGAGTTTGGCACTAATGTGCGAATGGCGCGCGTGAACCACGATGTCTCCCCGGCGCGATGGAAAGGCGATGGGTTCAGCGAGGCCTTCCGTCGATCGGTCGATCGCTTCCGGTTCCGTTTCTTCCGTGTCCATTCTGTGTCACTCTTTCGTATCAGGTATGCTTCAAACCTTTTTCCTTGGCCGATCCTGGAGGTAGAGCACAGCCGCGGATATACAATGACATAATTTTCAGGTTTGGGCTGTGCTATTGCTTCGCACTTTTTAATATTTAAGTCTGAGAAGATTTGAGATAAAAGATAAAGACGTGCTGTCGTTGTTTCGTTTCACGACATTTCTTTGTTGTCTGGCATTCTCAGAATTCTGAGGAATAATTTTGTCAGGAATGTAAGACCTGGTATGAGCAACTTTAGTGATTGAATGGTGTGGCAATATAAGCCGCATATACCGCATGTCACAAAGCAAAGCGTGGCATATAGCATACATATGCCTAAATATATACAGAAGCTCATGGCCACGCCGACGACGGCGGTAAGAAATTCGCTTGGAGTTTCCACATAACCGCTATCGCAATGAATGAATGAATAAAGCCTTTATTTTAAGGAAGGGGACGGCTCTAGGCCGCTGTTGGGGATTAGGAGGGAAAGGAATGTAGGTTCCCGGATTGTTGGCTGAAGCACATCTCAATCTTAGTCTTCGATCTTCCGCTTTATGTAGACTCAGGTGCATGTTCAGTTCCGCCGCTCTCGCATGGGCTGGTCGACCCCTTCTACACTATTCGAAACAAGCCATTTTGTCTGCCATATGTCGCAATGGCTTTCTGTGTTTCAGGGTTAGTGTGTATTCCAATTCCTAGTGTTCTAATGTCTCCGTGTAGTGAGTGTTGAACGTTGGATCTCCCTTGTGAAAAAGCTCCACAGCTCCAAATGAGGTGCTGCAAGTCTGCTCTGCATGACTCGTGGCAATGTGTGCATCGGGTATAAGTGTTCGCAATCGTAGCTTGTCTGGGTTGGTGCCATTTCTCCAGTATGTGTGGTGTGTATGCAGCGTCGGCCATGACCTTACTCAAGAAAACCTCTTCCGTGCGAGTAAGCCCGCCCTTGTCGTCAAACACATATACTGGTGCAGCTTCTAATAGTCTCCGTTATACTGTGTGCGTTTATTTTAGTGCGAATGTAATGCATCAGTGCTCTGCTAGGAGAGCCTTCGGCCAATATCTTTAGGTATAGTTGGGCTGCTGAGCACGAGGTCGCGGGATCGAATCCCGGCCACGGCGGCCGCATTTCGATGGGGGCGAAATGCGAAAACACCCGTGTGCTTAGGTTTAGGTGCACGTCAAAGAAACCCAGGTGGTCAAAATTTCCGGAGTCCTCCACTACGGCGTGCCTCATAATCAGAAAGTGGTTTTGGCACGTAAAACCCCAAATATTAATTAATCTTTAGGTATGGATTTTGGTCCGCGGGGTTTGGCGAGGAAATGCAAATCAAGCCCACCTGCTTGCGCCGCAACTGCGTGAGCGGCTGCGTCTCCCCCATCCGTGCCGGTGTGCCATGGTGTGCACAACATTTCAACATTTGTCCCATTGTCCTGTATTCTCTTTAGCTTTTTTTTCTGGTCTCATTGGCCACAGCATCATCTGTCGTAGGCACCGTTAATTCGGTCACCGCTTCGTACGAGTCAGTAAGGATCCTATCGCAGTAAAACAACGAAAATGGAAATGAAAGTCGACGGATAGGCTACTCGCCGCAAGTGGACGCCGAACATTTATCTCCCGCGTTCCGCAAGCGATTCTCTACCGCTGCGAAAACGCAGCAGCTCTCTTCCTTTACACTTTCTTGGACAGGTGTGTATGTGTATACTGTGTCTAGTCCAGGGAGTGTTATCCAGCGCCCCTTCAAGACCATATGGCGGTGGATGTGTATTTCAAACGAGGCCGTTGCTCATAGTACGTGATGATCAGCAACTGACCAATAAACGCTGGCATGGTATATATACATCTCATGACACCAAGGCTGCCAAATTCGAGGGCCCCCGCTATGCAACTGATAAGAAAAAGTACTGAGGGGAACCGAGGGGGCTCGATTCCTTTTGTTTGTACAATCCCTCAAAGCCAAACATATATAACGGTGTTTTTTTTATTTTAAAAATGCGCGCGCTCTTTTTCGTCCCGTGCAGGCTGATAGTGCTGGCGGTGCTGCTGTCGGTCCTGGACTTTGGCGCGCTGGCGTGCGTCTCGGACCTGCAGGAACACATGCTGGGCTACTGCGTCATACTCAGCGGCTGCGTCGTGGTCGAGGCCTGCATCTCCTGGGTTTCCATGCGCGGAAGCATCCTGGACGCCGCGCCGCGGTCCTCCATGCAGTACCTGCTCTACGTGCGCCTCGGTGAGTGTATACGCATGTACAGAGTGTTTTGCTTTACTTGAGTCAAACTTCGAAAATGTGCAAATGCCGCGTAACTGGGCCGAACTAAGGTAATACTGTTTGTCGTTGCTTGGAGATACACAAATTGTATATTTTCTTTCATTCCGCCTAATTACATAGGTAAATATTCTTCAATAATTAATCAACTTCTCAAATATCATGATTAAATGAAAGCTGTCAACGAGAAAATTGTAGAGCAACATGAAAAACTCCCGGTACAGGTTTCTGTTGCTCAATACGTGCTACATAAAAGTGTTTTTTTCTTTCGAGCGTGAGAGAAGCCCGCGAATACACGCCAAGTGGCGCCTAGAACGGCCAGTCGCGCGGCAATCACCCGGGTGCTGTTCCTGCTATAGCCAGCAAAAGTTGCCTGGCGCGCTGCGTCCTCGTCAACGCGTCGCACCCGGGTGCAGTTGCAACACTGTCCGAGAAACTCAAGCGCAGCGCCGAATCGCTGCCCTGCTCTATTGCCATCAACGCTCCGCCCCTAGGGCGCAACGGCCAATTTTCATTTGCTATCGCCGTCGACGTTCTGGACGCCTTTCTCTCACAGTCGATGCGTGGCTCCTGCTTGGAGGGTTTGAAGGTCTTCAGAGATGCGAAAGACGCGCAGTGTGTTTGGCTGTCCTGCTGATCCTCCCCCGCAGGGACAGCCCGCCATCTCAAGCTGGGAGGACCGGGGGGTCCTGCTCTCGTCTACGGAGCCGACATCACAGCTTGCTGCGGTGGCTCGGGCTACCGACGTCATGAACGAAAGGAACATGGCCGTCTCGACGTAGTGTCTGACCGTGCGGTGGTCCGGGGACCGAGAGGAGTCCAAACTCACTTGTCACGAATAAAGCTTTTCAGTCTGTCTGGCTGGCTGCAATTAAGGCGAAGACGAGTGGGCGCACCATCATTTCTTTAGAACGCAATAGTTCCTGCTGTCTAAACCACGTGCTTACGTGAAGTGGTGTGAGCGGAACAGACAGTGACAATTAAAAACGCCGGCAGGTTTCTTTTCGTTCTCATCTCGTCCACCACCTATAGGTGCGATTCCTTCAATGCCACTGGCGGCGCTCTCCATCGTGCCAGCGTTGTGAGACGCATGGCAGGTACCAGGGCACTGTTTATTCTGTGCATGAGATGTTTCCTCTCGTGCTGCGCTGCACGGACATTTCTCTCGCGTAATGTCAGAAACCCCTGCGAGGGTGTCCGGTGCGACGGGAAACCTTGCTAACGCTTACAGTGCTTCGACCTTAGTATGAAATTGCCCATTTATTTATTTATTTATTTATTTATTTATTTATTTATTTATTTATTTATTTATTTATTTATTTATTTATTTGCAAATTACACACAGGAACGTGACATGTGAAACAATGCGTGCACAAAAAATGAATTTTTATGCCTTCTGTGAGCTGCCGTCCTTGCAATGTACCTGAAGCAATCACTCGTAACGAAACGATATTCCTTTGGAACGTGCTACGAGGAAGCTTGAAGAAAGTGTTTGACCAATATGGTTACACTGTGCTATATTTGACTCGGTCCTAAGGTTTTCGGCTTGTTAGCTGTGCCCCCGACTGGTCTTCTGTTGATGCTTGGATAGGCGTTGTCTGCACGCGTTGTTTTTGCATTCCCAGACGATGTGGTATAGGGTGTTTGTTGCATTGCAGAATTGGCAGTCTCTTGTAAACGTTGAGGGGTACACCGCGTGCAGTAGAGTGACGTGAAGGTAATTGTCCATCTGAAGTCGGCGTAGTATGACGGCTTCTTCTCTAATAAGCTTGATGTGTGGCGGCGGACATTCCCCCCGGTTCATCTTGTAAGGTTCTAGAATGTTGTAGTGTTTTCTCTGAATCATTTGGTCTTAGTCTGACGGTAGACAGTGTCCTGGTGGCATTGCTCAGCGTAAATGTTCTCGGGCGGCAGCCTGAGCCTCTTAGATTACCACCAAGCGTTCGCGTCCCGTGGTCGAGACAATGTGCGTTTCAGGGGTGTATTTGTCCTTGATGATGTTCTTCCTGCCCGAAAATGGCGACAGGCGGCCTACGAGTATGTGACGACGATGAGCGGCACTTCCCATCGGCAGGTTTCTATAGCCATTGCTATGACAACCGGTTCGGCTAGCTCAATGTCCCTAGCAACTGCCGATGCAGCTGCGATCTCTTCGTTCTGCTTGTTGGATACGCAGGCAACATATCTCCCTGACTTGTAACTGAGAAAAAAGAATGACTTCTACACCTACCTGTTAATGGCACAGTGAAGTATATTTAACGGATTCTTTGATTTAGCCATTCAGCATATGCCACCGAGGGTGTGTTGGTCACTGGCCAATCCTTCGAAATGGGTATGTCTCACTTTGATGCAAGAGGTTCATAATTGCTGAGTGCTTCTCGATGCGTGTCGTACTTTTCTGTGCATACACCTGCCTTCACTATTCTTCCCTCGTCAAAATTCACACATCGCCTTCCTCCTTGTGATGTCGTTGCGTGGACATCTCACACTGTGCATCCTGCAGAGTTGTCCTTCGTATTCTTGCATAACTTGGGAGCGTTGTAATGCGGAAACAGAATATTGCGCGACAATGAAGTTGTAAAATTTGTAGTGGATGAACATAAACATTCCATGAGGTTAACACCTTGCATAGCATGAGAGCAAACAGAGTTGTAAGCATCGCCATCAACTGTAATACCTTTAACTAACCACTACACTAGAGATCCGCTTCACATAAATTGCATAATGCGCGGTGCATTTGGATCTATTTTTGCGACAGCAACTATATGGACACTCCAGGCGCATTTTTGCCGTCGCACTGAGGTTCCGTATGAGTGAAAACGTGTGAGGGTGAGTCGGTGAACGCGGCTCAATCTCCCATGCCCGAACGAGGAATGCGGCCCGGATGCGCGTCCTCTCCTGCCGCGCGCGAGGCAGGGAGGGCAGGCGAGGGAGGAGAGGCGTTCTTCTCCGGCGGCTGCTAGGGTGCTTTGATGTCTAAAGCCCCTTAAACTTCGTAGAGTACCGCCACGCTTTGAAGAATGCCGCCTCCTCTTCGCGCGCTGTAGTCGAGGCCGACGCCGCGTCGCTATTGGCCTAATAGCGTCACGTGGGCCCTCGCGCCGAGCATCAGCGCCATTTTTGCTCGAGAAGCGTCTACGGAGTGGCGAGGAGCGCATGTTGGCGCCGTTGCTACGCTCAAGCAGTGTAGGCGGCGCCACGGTCGAGGAGGGAGCGTGAAAGAGAGGAGAAACGAGGAGAAGTGAAGACGGAGGAGGAGAGTGTCACTACTTTACGAAGTTTAAGGGGTTTTATTGATGTCTTCCTCGCCCTCCACTCCGGACAGAGTGAAGACAAGCGCGGCGTCTACCACGTCGTTGGCCACGCGAATAGCGGACACCGTAGTAGACGCCTTCATTGGACGCCGAAAGGACGCGTTGCCGGCGCTCGTGTGTCTTGAAAGCTGTCTGCGACGTGGCTAAAGTTCGCGCCCGCGCGGGCCTCATCTTCAAAGCGATCTGAGATATGTTTGCAGAGTGAGCGTAGTGCCGGTAGGTTCATGTTCGCTGTGCTTCCGACGTTTCGTACGCGTTGAAGCGACATATGCACGGAGGTCACTTGGTTCGCGGCTGCTGCCGCGATTCCTACCTCCAGCGTTTTCACAGACAGTCTTCACCGAAGTGATGAATAACCTTGCGAGACATGGCTCTGAAATGCTGCCCCGGGCTCCCAACCCTTTGTACAGGGCCCCTTTACATGCGCTATGGTTACTGCTCAAACAAGGTGCAAAACAATTACGCGTGGCTCTGCTATCGCAAACACCAGTGACCAGCAGAGCTGGGGGAAGCTAAGGGTTCAGAAAAAGCTGGGCAGTGCGGTATGTCTCTGGCGTCTTTCGCTGCCAGTCACGCCACCTTCAGCCGGTTTTCTTCTAGCTGGAAAGCGTCCATATGGACCAGTAAACAGTGTGGCATAGTGCAGTGTGGTGTGGTGGGCTGTGCCGTTGCGAACCTGCACTACACCCATTTTAAGGTTGTGGTTAGCATCATCTCCAACCAATCTGCTTTGCCGGTTGCCATTTTAGGCCTTACATCTACTCTCGATTACAGGAGAACCAGCAGTCTTTTAAGATAGCCTATGTTACCAAGCCTGCACACATTCAGCTTTATTTTGCTCCATGTGGATGGGCATTCCGTATTGTTTAGACTCACAATGCTTCAAAATATACAACCCCTTCCAGTTGCGTAATGTAAAATAACACGCATTCGCCAGACACCGCGAACAAACACGTATTCTGCACGCGTCCAAGTTTCGGCCCATTCATAAAACAATTTTTATCACAGCTTACTCGACCTGACGGAATATTACTATTGTGCTTGCGAATGGGCGTTTGCTTTTACAAAAGACCTATTCATTCTTAATTTTCACAAGTGCGGATTTTGACACAGAAGAAAGCGTAAAGCACCTGTTCTGTCTGCGCATCGTGTGAAGATCAGGGGCTTGCCCTTGGGACTACTATAACGAAATTAGGCGGCAGACCTTTTACAGAGCCAGAAGTTCCTGACAGCGGTCGCTCGTGAGTCGGAGTCGCAGACAAAGCCAGAAAAGCGCTACGGCGTGTCTTGAGATTCGCGGCTGCCACAAGGAGGCCGGAAATATTAATGGTTAGCTGGTTGAAGAGCAACTATGGTAATAAGCACACAATTTATTTTACGTGATGAACCAGTGGAACTCTTCAAATGAAGAGGTGTGGCTGTAAGTGGAAGAAGATTTGACTACTATAGGATAAGAGTTCAACTTCTGCCTAATTGAATTTCGGGACTGCGTGACGTTTAATGCTTCACCTTATGAGCGGTCCTCTTCGACGACGCGGAATGTGTGTGGCCGTCTCATATTTAGACTCTTGTGCCTATCTTCAAGCAAACGTGTCGCTGAACAGAGGAACCAAACTAAGATTTCTGCTTCAAAATTAGCGCTATGAGAAAAGCAAACGTATTGTCTTCATGTATTGTCCAATCTATGCATCTTGCTTTCAACAAAAAGTATTCGCAAATCGCAGGAATACTCTTGGTGGAGGTGTCCTGGCTTGTGGTGGGAGTCATATGGGTGAGCAAGCACTATGACAGCTGTCCGATGGGTGTCGCCAAGGACGCAATTCTAGGTACGTACCGTTCACTGCTGCTGTGAGAATAAAGTTCCACTGCCACATGGCATCACACACAGATCGAAGCAGAGCATTCGTCATATTAGGCGAGCTTGTTAGCCTGGCTTGCTACCTGTGCCGATCCTCGAGACTCTACACCTAAAGTTATGGATGGGCCAATTGGGATACCATGCACGATGTGATACTTTACAGATCAGCTTTTGGCCTGCGGCGATGTAGGGCCGGGGGTATCAACAGTCGCGTGCACTATTAGCTGAAACACGGCGCCCGAGGTTGAAGGCATCCCAAGATTACACGGCGGCGCCAACATGCGAAAAATTGGTTTCGTAAATACCAGTAATCGGAACGGTGTTCACTTCTCAGTGTTTTCCTATATCGGCGCCGGTGTGCACTGTTGGAGCCCCTTCAACCACGGGTACCGTGTTGCGACTCATGCTGCACGAGACTGTGCACAACCCCGACCCCACATCGTCGCAGGCAAGAAACTGACGGAGGTTCCACCGGGCGGGGGAAGTGGGGAAGAAGGAGCAGCGGGTACAAGCTACAAGCAACCACTGCCCGCTTGCCTGTACATTTGAAATCACTTAGTGTATTCGATCATTAGTAATACAAATTATGTAGCCGAAAGTTCAAAGGTAACATACAAGCTTGATAACAAGCTATGCTGGGGATTGCGCGATGGGCGACGGAACAAAAATGATAGGCGTAACGTGAATAGACAGCAAGACAGTGATATAGTTCAGATGGGAAACGGGGTTCAACGATGTTCTATTAGAGATTACGAGCAAGAAAGAAAGAGTTCGACAGGTGATGTAATGCCCACAACAGGTAAACCGGTGGTCAGCTAGGATCGTTGCCAACGGGAAGGGAGGCGCAATCGAGGCCGACGCAGGAATATGCGGTGTGATGAGATTTCGAAATTTGCAGGCATGGCACTGAGTCAGCGGACGCAACGCAGGTGTATGATTGGAGATGACTGTTGGAGCACTTCGTCGTCAGCGGAATAAAATAAGCTGATCACGATGATATACCGAATCTAGCAGCTGGCCCCTGAACTCCTTTTCGAGGATATAGTCTTCGTCGGAGGACATGCTCACATAGTCGCGCAGTCTCCCCACGCGCAGACGTTTCGAAATGAGTTATACTACGTGCCCAGCTAGACTACTATCGGCGGTGTTCTTCCATTGTAAAAAAGAAAAAAAAGAAACGTACCAGCGGATGAAAGACTGGCAGAACAGATGCGTCGTAAGCGTCGTCTTCCAACTCACACACGCACAAAAAAAAAATCCCTGGAAGTCAGCGTTTGTTGCGTTTCTCTTCTGTCAGTCTTCCGTCGGCTGTTGCTCCGTATGCTTGCAACGAATGAGCAATCAGCCCCGTCATTCCGCCGTTTCTGTTGACAGGCATCATCGTGTGCAACTGGTGCGTCCTGCTGAGCGTCCTGGTGACGGTGTGGTGCACCTTCGACCGCGCCGGCCGCACCTGGGTGAAGATGAAGCGCTACCAGCGCAGCCTGCAGGACGGCAAGCTGCGCTACAAGAGGTCTGGAAACTCGCAGCGTAACTGGAGGCACCGGTATGGCACGCATGGCACCAGACTTGCACCCACTCGCACGCGCATGCGCGGATTAGGCAACGACGTTGTAAAACGCAGCGCCAACTCCGTGGTCGCAGATATTATGGAGTTTAAGCGCGTCCGAAAAGGTAGTATACGCTTGCCGAGCACCGAGTTACTGGCGCGACGTTGTCGTGAGTGGCCGCGTCGGTGTCGCCATCTTGCGACGCAGACTAACCGTTTTGTACTTAGCAGTTTGTGTGGAGTGCCGACGGTGACGTGACCGTTCAAACACCGTCCATTCTTTTTTTTTATTTTTCCCCCTTCTATGAAAACAACCACGTAAGAAAAAATATTTCTCAAATGTTTTGGTTGTACAACGTGTCCCAAGGTGTCGCTACTATAGCGTTGCTATATTACCTCCCACGGCTCAAGTAACCAGGTAGTAAGTAAACAGTAATAGTAGGCGGACAAGCTAACATTCTTTGCTGGAGAAACATCCCACATACCTCTGACGTGATATGTGCACGTACTTTTTCACTGTCTGCGAATACTTCGCACCATGTTTTACTACACTATGGATTACCAGCACAAAAGTCATCCAGACATCCGCGCCTACGTTTATACGGTTGTCAGTACCGGATTCCAGGAGACGAGAGCTTAGTGGCTGTGCTTCATTGAAGGAGTGTTTCCGGGAGATCGCTCGCGAATGCCGCCATTTTTTTTCACAGTAATTTCGTCTTCCTTTTTGCAACACTATTTGGTTATGTTATGCTTTAATGCTCAATGTATGAGTTTCACATTTACTTGCATTTCTTATCAATGAGAGGTGGCTAGCATGATGAACACTGCAGGACATATGATTCCAGAAGCAAGTGAACGCGTAGTCGAGTAACTATGCAATGAAATGTGAATAGCATTTTTTGACAAGTTAATCACTGTGGCTTAAATGTATTTTCTTAGAGGGAGGCAAAGGAGCACATGTTCCTTCTTTCTTTCTTTTTTGACTTGGTTTTCTTTTTTTCTTCTTTCACGTCTTGTCCTTCATTATTCATGTCTCTCTCTTTCAACGCGAGATGTGATTCGGAAGATTACGACAGCCAAAGCTGCACCATGGCTTCAAAAGGTCCTCACGACTTACGTGCGTTAGGTAGTCTTGTTTCCGTCGCACTTTCGATACTTGGGCGTGATCACATATGACGATAGCAGGAAACGATCGTAATAAACAACTTCGTTACGCTCTTCGATATATATCTAAGCGATTACCTTAGTATGTTATATTTTTTTTTCAAAATGACTTCCAATGCATGCAGAATTCATACCAGTTGCGCCATGATCGTACGCAGGGTGTATGGACTGTATGTAAGAATTGGTTTAACTGTTGGCATACGTGGAAACTTAAATTTCATCAAAAGGAATGTCAGACCGTGCGCACTGGTTAATTAATTCAACTGGGCTACGCGATGATGTGACGCTTGAATAGAGCGGGATCAGGCAGAAGTCTAAATTACACATTGAGGTTCAGTATCGCTTACTTCCAGATTTAGGCCAAAAGACGTTTATTATTGTCAACATCACCGAGAAAGCGAGCATAGAAGTTTTGACGACCGGTCCGACACATCGGCACCTGTAGAAAAACAGAAACCCTGATATGGCGGAGCAGCCAGACGCCATGGCACCGTTAAATAGCCGACAGGACAGTGTGCTAGGATAAAGAATACATTACTGAGGAACATGCTAGTTGCCTTCAATCTTCCAGCAATGCCACATAAGGAAAGATTTGATTGAGGGCTGGATATATTAGGTTATGGACAATGCAAGACAGTGTGTGTTTACTTATTTATTGTGCTAATCACTGTCGTCAAGTCAGCGGTGTCCTCGGTCAATAACGCTATTGTATTTTTTGTCGCGTACAGGTCTCTACTGAAACTTTGTGCGACGTCCATTTGGGCAGACAGTAAGAAATGTTCTTCGGGACGACCGAGCAGGGCAGCCCGTCCCTTTCGTGATTAAATCATAAACGCTCCGGCGACTTTCTGCGCGGGATTGGCAATGACATTTCAGATGTCAAACTTCCAGGACGATGACGTCGCGGGGAACAGAAAGTTCAGCGAAAATTCCGCGACATTCTGTTTCTCTAATTCTTCGAATCACTAGTTGGCGTACGTTGACATGTGACATGAAAAAATAATATGCCGGAGGAACGTAGTCGGGGGGATTTCGCGTTCGCTTGTCGCAATCGCGGGCAGTAAATTGATTATTAACTACGTGTGCTTGGATAACTAGAAAAAAACAAGCATATTTTTTTCACTCGGAAGCAAAGTGTGGACGTTGTTAGCGGTTATTCCTGTCTTCGTAGCTAGCCTAACTGTTTCCTGTGTAATGTTCGGATAATATAAACTGTCCAAAAGAAATCGCAAATTTGAAACGAAGCAGGCTGTGGCAATTCATGTCGTCTGAGGCGCAGTTTGGATTTTCTTTGCAAAGCGTCAGAATTTTGAGGTTTGTGGACATTGATGTTCTTGGTACCTTGAGCTGTAAGTCAAGTTGTTCGTAGCGTGACTTTTCATTTACATAATTTCCGCCTAGCGAATGCTATTTACTTTCATAGTCCTTGGCGTTGCTTCATCAGCAAAGGAGAACAGTTCTTGTTTAAAGACGCTGGATCAGCACTTAACAATTTTCCCTATTATTTGTCCGCTTAAGATATGCATATAGTTTTCGTTTAATTTGATTTCATTTGTACGTTTGTATATATATATATATATATATATATATATATATATATATATATATATATATATATATATATATATATATATATATATATACTCTACGGGTGATGGTTAAAGCTGATGTGGAAGTCTAGATTTTACGACGGGGTCTATTTAGCGGACGAAGGGAAGTTGGAGCGACATATTCCACAGTCGATTCCTTTCCGCGTTGGGCATATTTGTTTGCCATTGCTGACGCACCTGATTTTGTAAAATATACTCGCCGGAAACTTTTTGAATGACAGGCCTCCGCGGGCAGCTAAAGCGGCATGTCTTTTTTCATTTCCACATACGCTGCAGTCTGGAAGTCCACTTGAATACGACAGTGGCCTTGCGATTAATGTAACTAGTGTCTCAGGTCCCTGACCGTCGATTACGATTGCTGTTCATATTGCACATACTCAAGATTGCCGTTTTTGAGTCACGTCATCCTGGTGGGTTGCCGAAGGATGTGAAGAACAACTTGTTTTAAGCCTTAAAAGTTAAGATCACGTGCTTAGTGTTAACCGTTCAAGAAGGTGAGAGAAGTACTGACCAGTAGACGACGCGTACAGAGCGCACGATGAACGCTGTTGAGAGCAAGGCCAGACAGTAAAACTTCGTCCATGAGTACGTGCTGAAATCTATGGTAAGCTTAGCTTTGCTTGAGCGAGTAATAAAATGCTATGAAAATAAATGCGGTACCCTACAGTGGTTTTTCTTTATTTCATCCTACGTGCAACGTGCAATCTGGTGACACTTTTATGTATATGCACAGCGCAGCTACTAGGAGAAACTTTAATGTCAGTTGATATGTTTATGTACTACGCCGTTCACAAGCTATGACAACATTCAAGCACCCAATCAGGTGAATGCACTGTGCAAGACGTCGATGCAGCGACGCCATGAGGACGAAGGCCAACGCATGATCCTTGTCTATAGTAAAGATAGGTGATAAGAGGTGTGCGCACATAGAAATGCCGCATATATCTAAGTGTATTTATGGAATCTATAACCTTTGTGCAACATCGGCACATAGAGAATGGACCGAGAATGTGTCATCTGAATTTAAAAAAGAAACATGAAGGAAATCAAGGCAGCCATTGGATATAATGCGCTATAACCATTCACAGGGTTGCGGGGTTTTAATGACGTGATTTACTGTTTTATTACGCAAAGCACAGGGAATGCTATTTGGCATGATTTTGAGGGTCCGTTCCTTCCTATACTAGTCGGCTTCCTGTTTCCCACTTGGCGATATAACACGGAAGGGCGGGGAAGTCGGGATAGTAGGCAAAAATAGCTTGGTTTGGAAAAGAGACAACAACAACAACAACAACAACAACAACAACAACAACAACAACAACAACAACAACAACAACAACAACAACAACAACAACAACAACAACAACAACAACAACAACAACAACAACAACAACAACAACAATAATAATAATAATAATAATAATAATAATAATAATAATAATGAATCTGTTATCTTGAGCAGAAAACACGAAGGGGCCTGCCAAAGCGACACGGCTTGTGGGGCAGTTCGCAGCTGACGACATCACCGTTGAGGAACACACTTATACAGCAATATAAACACAAAAAAACGACAAAATAAATTGCAATATCAGATATGTTACCCATATTTCCTGCTACACAGAAAGTCAAATGAGCCTTACTAGAACACAAATAAGAAATAACTCAGAGAGAGACTCAAGCAATTTACTTCAGCATTATCGCGACTGTAAAACGAAAATAGTTTCTGTGGCACTTCGTTAGAGACGTCAGACGCGTAGTATTTTCTTAGCTGTTTCCAAAATTTGGGTCTTCTGTGTGTTTTTGCACGCTTGCAGAGGAGAAGCCGCCACGCGCACTGCCGCACACTGGCCGCACACTAACCGCACACTCGTCGCACACTGACCGCACACTGGCCGCACACTGACCGCACATTGCAGCACCCTGCGGCACGCAGCACACACGCACTCCGTGCGGTCCTGCACAAACTTCGAAATTTTCGCACGCTGTTGTTTTGACCAGGGGTGTGCGAGTAGCGACCTTCGAAGCCAGATAGAGTATGGATCGACTAACAGTTGCTCTGAAACAAACGCGAGCCGAACAGTCCTCGAATAAATTTCACGTGTAGTTTCAGAATACAATGTCCGATGAATAGTTTCCCGCTAAAATTACCAGACAAAACTTTGGCGCTGCGATCGCATTTCTACGTTCTACAATGGGAGCGATGGTTAGTTCACGGATTTGTCTGATCTCCGGGCTTGTTGCTTCGGGTGTTCTCTACACTTTATTTATTACGCTTTACCTGCCTGTATTGTCCTAAATCTTTATGCAGTCCTATTTCTTTCTTCTTTTCAAATTAGAAAGAAATATGAATCTGCACCCATACGTAATCGTGGCGAACCTTTGCATTTCAAACGCAATATTTTGTTGCAGATGATCACTTTTCACATCGACAAAGCCGCATGAAGGCAGAAGCCCGAAACATCGGTGAACCCACGCATTAACCATTATTATTATGCTGGCTCATTGAGCTCCCATAGACACTAGCGTCACAGTTTCCTCTAGCGACCTTTGTAGGAAGCTCTTTGACCCGAAACTTTCGAACTGTTTTATAATTACTCTGCCTCCCTCCCTACTTCCGGTCGACTGATTCCTTACGTTACTGCGAAATAAATGTCCTTTATTCTGAAATCTACCTTTCAATCACCCCCATGTCAGTAAGAATTAAAAAATAATCTTCAAAATTTTAAGCGTCACCCATTGGATTCAAAGAGCGAGTAAAAATAGGAGATATTCGGGCAGCTGAACCAGTCAAACAACATCATGTTCTCTTCGCTATATGTGAACTTCGAATATTCGAATATCCCTAGCTTATGTAATGAGAATTCACGTGAAGATTGCTGAAGGATTGTTTTTGCACTGAAATCACTAGGGCCACCTTGCGATAATGCTGGCGTGTTTCTTGTTATCTGGTTGTTTTCGCATTATCTGTTTTATTTGCGTCAAATGCTTGTTTGGCGAAACATGTGCATTATTGATTCATTGTCGAAGCTCCCCCCCCTCTCCCACCGCAATAATTTTCCTATAGCGGGATAGAAACGTAATAAATTACATGGTATTAAGAAGAAGATTTACCATGGGAGCTCCTACAAATACAGGGAACATAAAGATTATTTTCCTCCGCATTCAGTGCACCAGATTTGACGCGCTTTGTTGTGAAAAAATATTAACATTGTCCTATATAATTGTCAGGAAGAAATTTTTTATTTACGCCGTAATTTTTCTTAAAAGTACTACTGGAAAATGGACAACAAAGGATTACTGTTTGATGAAGTTTAGATTTCTCTGACTCAGCAATGAATAATAATCGCACTATTCTGTGAACTGCATGTGTTTGGAGATCTAAAATGGACAAAGTGATAGACTATACACCGCTCTCAGACACAACACCCATTCATGAATATGTCTTTGGCAAAGCTAATTGTAAACAATGTAATGCTTTCACGTAAGTTCTCCACTAACCATCATATTTTCCGTTTCGGACGCTCTAACAGAGGGAGTTTGCACTACGACGATATAGGATCTTGCGCAGGATTTCCCTAGCTGTAGCCATTGTGCTGCGAAGTTTAAAATTTACAAATTTTTTGTAGATTTCACATAAAACATCTGGAACACGCTTAAATTCTGTTTCATATGATGATGTACCTTTCTGTCCTGAACGCAACAAATTCTATTAAGTTTGCGCTGTGGTTGACTGATGAGATTGTTTCTGCTTTTCACAACTATCTGAAAAATGAACTAGGACTCCGCCCCGACTTAGAACTTCCTCTTAAATATGGCTCCCTTCTAACTGGCCATAAGCTTCGCTTCCAAAGCGCGCTATCTCATTTTTTTCTGGTGCACTGGCTCAGTTTTGCAACTTAGCGCGGCTTCACTTCAGTTAACGGTTAATATTTCAGTGTAACGCATATTCTTGATTAGTATTCAGCGCGTCGCCATTTAATACGTATCGTACGCCAAATTTGCCAGCTGGAACACCTGCCACAGGTGAATTGTGCTGCCCGGTGGCCTCATTGTCAACCTAGTCTCTGTACAACCGGCGACTACCGCACCGGCGCACGGAAGTAATACGAAGCACACGGCCGCCGAGTATCTGGTTTCGCGTAAAGGTACGCCCTGTACCTACAGCGCGAATATCCCTAGTAGTTCCTTCGCTATGCTCGATGGCAAGCTGGTAGCACGTGAAAATAACTATAATACCGGCTAACGGAGGCCTCCAGAGAGCACCTGATGTTGTACCTAGAAAAAAAAAACACAGAAAATGTAGGATCTGCAGGGCGCCCAAGCGGCAGCGAGGGGCTTAAGAGGACTTAAGAGGAAACAAAAACGAAATCAGGAAAGAAACAACTTATGATAACTCAAAGGGAAGCTCATTACTTTTCGAAGCTGGAACCAGGGGGGGGGGGGAAGGTGGCGTGGGTCGGACGCCGCCGAGGTTCGAGCGTACCGCGGGATGTATTACCATACTAGATCGGCTGTCGGCAATAACGGGCAGCTGTTCTTTATACACCCGCAGCACACCTAGGCCCTCGGTGGATTGATTCCCTTCTCCCTCCCTATCGACGGACCAGTCCACGTTCCAGCTCCAGCGTCACCATTGCCCCTTTGGTGTACAGCAGACGCCGTGAAACTAAATGATGACACATTGTTTACACTTAATACTTGCGCAAATGACAATGGCTGCGCCCTCTAGTGCGGCCCTCTAGGGAAAGACTGATCCCCATGCTGATCGCTAAGGCACGCATACCGGCGCCTCTGTGCTTCCCGTCTATTCCGCGCTGCGGCGCTACAGTCAACGGCTGTGATAGGAACTAGGAAGCTTACCAGCAAGTATGCGGCCTCTAGGGTGAGCAACACAGCAACGAAGAACGTCAAGCGAAAAGGCAGAGACGTCAGAGTCAAAAGTCAGTGTCAGAGTCAGAATCTCATGGGTGGCGGCAATGGAAAAGAAACCTGCCATGAGTAACTATGTAATAGGAAAAAAATCGAAATCAAGGAAGAAAAAATTTATGATAACTCAAAGGGAAGCTAATTACTTTTCGAAGCGAGATCAGGATGCCTTAGAACACGCGCCTATAAAGCGAGATATAAGAACGAAGAAGAAACGTGCTTGCTGCGGTGAAGCTAGGGAAACGACGGAGCATGTTTTATTAGAATGTGAAGACGTCCACCCAGCGGTCGATTTAGGCACCACTGGCCTCCTTGAAGCCCGTGGGTTCAGCGGGAGCAGTGGTAAAGCAAACATGTCCGTAATAGGCATCAGTAAGAGGCGATCGGAGGATTGGTGGAAGAAAAGTAGGGAAGCGACAAACAACGGAGGCGTACAGTAACAAAGTTCGCAAGAGGTTTCAGAAATTTTGGTTATGGGAATTCATCGTGTTTTTTTTTCTTTTTGCTTTCTTAATCTAGGTAGGACATTAGGCAGTAAAATACTAGCAAGAGCTGGTTGGCACAACCCACCGCCCCGTTCCAAAGGGGACGCTCATAACAGCCATCCATATCCATCCGTAGTCGGAGCAGCTTGACAAATAGGCAGCCCGGTAGCATAAGAAGACTCGCTCACGCGTTTCTCTTCAAAGCAGTCGTTCTAATGACCGTATTTGACAGGATTAGTTCGGCTGACCCGAGTTACTTGTTCAGGGCTCTGTAACCGCTAAACACTCTGACAGACAACAAACAAAGATTGCTAGTTGCCTGTGTATCGGGAACTGTATAAATGATGTTGGGAGTGAAAGGAACTGCTCTTCGATTTTGAGCTTTGTACTCGCTTTTGTGGCCTTCTACAGGAAAGCTGTTCGTGAGTACCAAGATAGTTGGAACAAGCGGTGCCGTCTGCTCTTCTGCTGCATGGGGACCAATGATCGCAATCGAGTAAGTAACGCTTTGGTCTTCGTGTAGAAGGAAGTATGTTCTTGGTGAATTTCATGTTTTTAATGTGATGTACCGCATTAGTTCGCCTATAATGGTGTAGCTATAATAGCACCTATAATGCTGTAGCATTATAGGTGGACTTCATCCGCTTTGGAGGTAACCAGTGTCCAACAGAGAATGTGGGCCGCTCTCGTCCAAATCACTGAAGTTGGGAAATGTGGGCCCATCCCCAAGGTGGTGCTCTCCATCACATCGTCTCAGAGAGCTAGCTGTTACGAGTTAAGGATGCGCGAAAACTGGCACGTGCCACACGCGCCAGACGCGAGAGAAGCACGAGAGGCACCAAAATGGGAGGGGGGGGGGAGAACTAGGCTAAAATAATGTTATCGCAATAAGATCCCGCGAGAACTATTTTGCGGTTCTCCGGCGTTCTTCAAGGACCGACTTCGGTGAGGAAATGTCATTTGCCATGTGACCCAGAAACACTCCAACCAGACCTTACCTCTTCGAGGAGAGAAAAAAAGGTGCAACTGACAGTAGTCCGGAACAGACTGCCGTAAGCTGTACGCATCACGTGACCGGCTTCCCACGCTTCAGACACCTTTTCCCACTTTGACATCCCTAGTGCGAACACATTGCAAGCGAGGGCAACAATACGTTACGGTGGCGTGACAAGACAAGTGAAAGCAGAGGATGCTCTAAAGCTAGAAAGGCAAATGAACATGTGACAAAAACCCATTATCGCACAAGAACAAGTTTTAAAAGTCCGGGAAGGAAACAGCCACGGGCGTAAACAGATTTTCAGGGACAGTCAAGAAACGCAGCTGCCAAGTTTAAAGTCCAGGAAGAAAACAGCCACGGGCGTAAATAGACTTTCAGGGACAGTCAGGAAATGCAGCTGTGACCACAGAAAAAATTGGAGGACGCTTAAGCTTCGCCTTCAAGAGTGGAACGCGACAGCGTTCCCGTCGACCCGCCAAGGGGTATTGGGCTACGGCGCAGCGACAACGCGCCCCGCATCGGACGCGGTGAGCGTCAAGCAACGCAGCGTTCGGCGCGACAACGAAATGCGCGCCTCAGCAAGCGACGCACGCCTGAGCCTTCTAAGGTAACACCGCGTTCACTAGAGGCGCTTTTGTACCGCTTTGAAGCATCGAACTCGTGGCTCAGTGGTAACGTCTCCGTCTCACACTCCGGAGACCCTGGTTCGATTCCCACCCAGCCCATCTTGGAAGTTGCTTTTTATTTATGAAGTGCCTGCCGTGATTTATCGCTCACGGCCAACGCCGCGGACGCCGACACCGACGCCGACGCCGACGACACCGGCTTTTCTGCGACACGAGCTCCTTAACGCTATCGCGTTAAAATGGTGCAAAATACCCTGGTCTCGGTCTAACTTCGTAAACTGACGGAGTATTGTCGTCGGCTCCAGAGCCGATTCCTGAGCCTTTGTATATAATTTTCCTAAACAACTATCGTATCTCTGGTGAGACAAGTATCTTCAGTTGCGTATTTGCTTTAGTTTTGTAGTAGACATAAAACATGCAATGGAACCAGGAATAATGTTTTAATCTACACATTCTATTTAGCCTAACCTTGGTCATAGCGACCACAACAAAATTACGAAACTTGATTGTAGCTGGGAATTGTCCACTAATCGTTATTAAAGCAAAACTTTCCTCTCGGTGGCTTGCACGTGAGTCGGTCGGTTGGTTGTGTTCTTGTTGAGCATGCTCGACGGGAGTAACAGCTGTCCGATGGTGCAATATCAAACAGGGACCCAAGGCAAAATAGCCTGATGCTATATTAGGCCACAGGCTAAGGCGTCTAACGCTCGTGACAGCTATAGCTCTGAGACCATTGAAACACGGCGAACGCGTCTAAAAAAAGTTCTCCAAATAATCTACACGTAGATAACCTTGATAATTCAATAACGCAGTCGTTTTGGTGTTCCAATTGAAGTTGTAATTTGCAATAAAAACGTCCATCTGTCTGAGCGCGAGTGAAGACGCCCCAAAGGACATAATGGCTGGCGAAGTAAGTGATAGCAAAACTTGGTGAAATGAAATGGAAATTCGTAAGGTTCTGTTTGTCTTGAAAATCGGTGACAGGATTGTAGGCTCATCACTACTCCTCACCTTTACCAATGTTCTTGGTTTTCAGGTGACTGAAACGCACATTGACGCTTAGAAACGCGCAACTGCGTCTAAAAGCGCATTAATGTTAAGTCTCATCATTGCTGCTCTTCGCTCGTGGCAGCTGGCGCTTTGAAACGCTCATTTGCGTTCGTAGAGCGATAAATAACAAAAATTTGGAGAGCGCTTAAGCTTTGCCTTTAAGAGTGGAACGTGATAGCATTCAAAGAGCTTCGACTGCTTCTCACGCTTCCCGGCAACTTCAGCTTATGTAACCGTAATGTTTACCGAAAAACGCTGCTTGAGAACATTATGCACGAAGGCGAGCTTTCTGGCCGAAACGAGGCCTCTTGCGCGGATTGAATTACTGTTATTGTTTCACACTTTTAATATTTCAGTCTCAGAAGATTACGCTTTTAAAAGGCGTGCACTGTCGGTGTTTTGTTTCGCCACATTTGTGTGGGGGCTGTCACCCACAAAATTCTGAGGGATAACTTAGTAAACTACGCAAGGCAATGTATGAGGAACTTTAGTGACTTTAGTGCCGTGTAGAATATATAGGATAGTTTTCGCTCATAGGACGTCCAACGCCAGACGCCGTCACCAGATGTTCTGCGACATGGCGGCCGTACCGTTATTGCGTTGAAATGTTTAGCTCTAGTCTGGTCCTACATGTTCAGTTTCATATGCTGCAACTCTGTGGATGGGATGCAAGAAGTTTGGTCGCCGAGGTTTATGGCTCCGCGCGCGTTCCGTTAATAGAGAGTTTTAGTGAAATACCGTATAGCAGCAAACGCAAGGTGTTGGCGTTGCGCGCACTGGAAAATGCGCATTCGCTGTACATAAACGGTACTGAGATGCGCGCGCCATTTTCGGGGTTCGACGTTCCACAAGGAACGAGATCCGAAACCGCGCATTAAAACATCTCTGCGAAATCTCACAGTGAACAGCCACGGCTTCGGACGGACGCCCTGGCCCACAAAAAAAAAAAAAGAAGACTTTGCCCAATTTGAAAATTGAGTTGACTCATGTTCAAAATCGACCTCGCCCACTCCCGAAATTGACCTGGCCCACCTCCAAAATTTGGGTGGCCCACCCTCAAAAATAACTTTGCCCAATTCGAGCACGTGACCAAGTGAGAAGTATCGCGCGGAAGAGTTAGAGTGATTTCGCATTCAATGCACGTAAAGAGGCTTAAGTGCCTCTGTAACCTTTTTTTTCAGTACCCTTCTTGGTGTAGTGTATGTAACGTACAGTCGCGGACAAAATATTACGGACCATGAAATCTAAGAAAAGGCTGAATATCTCCGCAACCTCACAACGCGATCTGGTATTTGCATTTTGGACCTCGACTAGAATATGCCAACAACGTTGTCGTGGGCAGTTTTACTGGTTACTGCTACAGGCTGCTCGGGAATTGAATGTTTTCGGAGATCCCGGGGTCGATTTTATTCTGTCCGCGACTGTACGTCCTTGATACTCGTACCTCCATAGCTTCTGTTTAATAGTTTGTACATATGAATTATCTGTGTACATAGTCATGTATATACGTTCACTCTCATTATTATTCTTTTTGTGCATCACCGAAATAAAGTTTTCATTTTCTTAAGGGTATCCATTCTTATCTGCTTAATATCTGCTGCAGGGTCTACCTTGAGGTCTTCGATATTAGCTCTATTTTTGTAACGCGGCGCCGTGGAAGTTGTTTGCGCAGCGTGGTACAGCCCATGCAATAAACAGAAAATAAGAAAATATAAAGTGCCGCGCTACGTCACAGGATGCCAGCGACGTCGGCGACCACGTGTTTGTGCCTGTGGCGCCGTAATTTCGAAAACGTCCGCCGGCAGTTGTACCTCGTGGCACGCCTCAGTTTGCGTCACCTCGTCATATACCCATAACAACAATAATAAAAGAAAAGTATTCAGATCCAACGCAGGCGTTGGAATCTGTGAAGTGAAGCAGTTAAGTATACGTTGCACGACCTAATTCAATGCTTAGCAATGTAATCTCGTGCAATGCTTATGTGTATGCGCCGCACAGGTGCCAACCTTGAAGGGCCCCCTGCCAAGCTTGAGCATTGCAAAACAGGCAAGTGCCGCACGTAGATAACGCGCTGTCAGTCGTGTCTGCAGTCGTGTCTGAAGAAGGCAGCAGAACTGCGATTAATGAAACTAGCGTTTTATTGGGCGAACTTGTGCCCTCAAAAGCAGGCTACACTCAAAGAACAACGGTAGCGGCGAATACTCTCGGCGATCATCGAAAACCTGATCAGTGGCTCAAGCGCGTCGGCTTTTATACAGCGGTCGCCGAATGTTCCAGACTAATCGTTGGGACCCGCGTGCCTTCCGCAAAGTTCTACACCATTCGCGTCAGGCGATGAAATCAGTTAACACAAGATTCGGCGACAATAGATGGCGCATAGAAGCATCGATAACTTTCCAGAAACTTCGGATACATGCAGGCGCGTCCCGCGCTGTGCGGTAACATTTGTTAGGCGGCGAAAAGTGGTCTCCCAATAAAGATAAAAGTACACGTGTCAGTATCAAACGAATGCACAGCGCGAAAACAGCTGAAGTTTCTAACAAAATTGAAGGAAAAAACCAGTCATAAAAGAGAAAACACAAGAAGAAAAGTTCACACCACACTGGCTCCCCTTTTGTCTTTTGTGACTCATTTTTTTTCCTTCAACTATGTACCAACTGGCCCGGATTTCAACCCTTTTCCAACAAAAGCCAGGTAGTCGGTTTCTTTGTTAGAGACAGGGAAGGAATGCCGACACAATGGCTTCCTACCCAGAGGACGCACAACATCCGATGGATGTCTCGATAACATCTAAACATCCCACATCCAAATAAGGAGGGCCAGCGAACGCCTGCATCAATCCGTACACGGCGATCATCTTTAAAACATCCGTGGTCGGTTCTTATCTAAGGCCACCATTCCGGTTTCGTGCGGTAACGTCTGAAAGCAGTGTTAATCGAACTCTGCACAGCATTCTTGTGCATTTTTGTTGTATTTTTCTCTTTGTGACTGTCCAAGCGGAAATTGATGCACTACACCAGCCCAAATTCGTACGCTTTTGCAGTTAATTCACTCTTTACCATAACGTGATTATACTTCGCGTTGCGGATCAAACCTTGAGGCTAGCGGATCAAACCTTGAGGCCTCGGACAAGCTTGAGGTACCCGCTGACAAGCTTACGCTATCAAGGTGTCTGTATCTGCGATGCAGTGCTCACACGTGGATCCATCTAGCGTGTGTTCTGGTGGCACATTCGACTTGTCGTTTGAGAGTGGCCTCAAAGTGCTCTGAAGGTTCGTGGCTGTTTGGAAGCGCCAACACACACAGCGAAGAACGAGACACCACGCTCGAGCGCTCCGTTATGTGCGTTTCCGCTTCCAAACGACCATCAATGTATACCAACTGGCCCGGTTACCCAATGTCCTGCTCTGAAGGGGACGTAAGACAATAATGACACTGTATTACACAGAAAAATGACTCCAATCGCGTTATTCCGGCTTTCGTAATACTATAGAGTAGCGTGGCCATTGTCATGCTAAAGGCTAATCACCTCGTTAAATGACCATTGGGGGCTTCGCGGGATTGCCCGGAAATGACATAGTCTGGTTTGCCATGATATTAGCTGATATAATGTGCCACGGTATTGGCAATCCGCTCATACCAGCATGATCATCCCCCTAAGGTTAGCATACCATATAGAGTAAACGACTGCAGGCTCATAATCATTTGTTCCCAGAACCGCAAGGTACTAGAGTCACTTACCCGCCCCCCCCATAACGAACATAACTGATTCAAGGGCTTTTAAACATACGCTCTCAAGCCTGTTGTAGGTATACTGCACGAATAGTCATTTTTCGGGTGTTCCTTTTCTTTTTACTTGAAATGTGTAAGCTAGTGTGTATAACACCTTCTGCTTTTCAGCTATTCTTTCTTTTCTCATTTGCTATATAAGCCTCTCCCCTCTGTAATGTATGTATAATCGGAGGGTACTGCAAAGAATCAAGCAAACTGATAAATATTGACTGTTGCTGCCTCCACAACTACAGTGCACACGCTTCCTTCGCGTCATTTCTTTTCTTTTTTTTTTTGGCTGTTGCTTGCAGCATTAGACATATGACGCACAAGATCATTCAGATAAGGTGGCGCAAATGAGAGCGAGCTGTAATTGTAATGGGCTACCGCAAATGAGGGCACGCGGGGAGTTAAGCCTCGTCGTTCACCATTTTTTACTCCCGATCCTCCTCTCTCTCTGCTGCTGCTGCAGAATTCGTTCGCGGAGATCGCCAAGCTGCTGTCGGACTTCTTCCGTGACCTGGACGTCGTACCTTCGGACGTGGTGGCCGGACTGGTGCTGCTGCGAAAGTTCCAACGACAGGAGCGTCTTATCATAGCGAACCAGGTGAGCGAGAGGAAGAGTAGAGAGGTAGTCAAGGATCAAAACAGAGCAATGCGCAGGACAGAGAGCAAGCAATACGAAACAACACGAGCGATAACTTCCAACTAAACTTAAGAAAGAAAGAAAGAAAGAAAGAAAGAAAGAAAGAAAGAAAGAAAGAAAGAAAGAAAGAAAGAAAGAAAGTAAGTCTGGATTCACAATCGGCATCACCCTTGTGCTCAGCGCGGGAACGGCCAGTCAGCGAAGTCTAAATCACAAACCACACGTGCGCTTAAAGACGCGCGCAAGCTCGCGTTCACGCGCCTTGCGCCTGCCGAGTCTCGCGAGGAATGATGGTTTCCATCTACAAAAGCGCGCTTCCGAGCGCGTGACAGCGCGCGTTCACTGAGGTCGTTCATAGACGACTTCAAAGATGCCGATTCGTCTGATTCGTGTGTACAGTGTTTCAAAATGTTTCGATATCTACAAACGTAATTCTTACATTTTTAGAGCTGTTAGATCAGTACAGAAAGAAAAGATGAACCACTTTCTTGCACGATGTAAATTTGCTTCACCGAGAGTTCAGTGTACCGCGCCGTAGCTGTGTAGCCAGGCGCGCCGACACGAGGCAGCCCTAGCGCACGATAACAGAGAGGAGCTGTTCGCGCCGCGTTTCGGACGCGTACGAGCCGTGCCGCACTGTCTGCGCATGCGTGGGCGCGCGGACGCGAGCTAGCGCGCGTCCGCAAGCATACGTGTGGTTTGCGCTTAACGGCAGTGGCTGGGCCCGAGATTAGATGCGTCGGCCGCGCGTGCCCAGATACTTGGCCAGTGGCTACCGTTAGACGTCACTGGCTGCCTCCAGAGCGGCACGGCGGCTGCCGTTCCCGCGCTCTACACAAGTGTGACGCCGACTGTACGCGTGAGTGACTGTTTCACAAAACCCAGGTTTTCCTTAAGTATAGTGTATAGTGGGTTGAAAGTTTGCGCTCTGTTCCTTTCGCCATGCTCTCTCTTTGCTGTGTGCGACGCGGTTTTGTGTATTGAGCTGCATTGCAAAGTTTGGTGGTTCCTGAAAGCCGCTCGGGGATGCCATCTCTAATTGCCGCTAATAACTTCCAGAGGGTTTTGCTGTCATCGTGTTGTTTGTGACAAAGGCGGACTTTTATGCCTCTTTGCGCCCCTCTGAATGAAAAAAAATTGCGCGGCCACCTAGTCCTTGGAAGGTTTAGTCACGCAAATAATATAAGCGAGGCCTGAGAAACAATTCATTTCTACGTAGAAGCAGGCGTAAGCGAACGCGAAAAGATTTTCGCTTTTAGAAGTATACATTGGACTAGTGCAGTTTGCTGCAAGTAAATAAATGCTTATTATTCGGTTGTTCAATTTTACGTGTGCGTTAGGTAAGGACTGTTTTGGGGACTGAAGTGGAGGGGTTAACGGAGGCGCCAGTCCACACACCGCGTCTACCTAAAAATAATTTTCATTTATGGTATTCTTGTTGACGAGGATTTTTTGTGTCTTCCACAATGACGGACGGGCTATGCTTCGCCACACGACGCAATCTGTGCAAGATGCCCGATTACTGCACATATGTATTGTGGGGAAACATACAAGAGAACGTCCGTCATTATAGAATTAAAAAAAAATGCAACCCTCCGATGTTTCATCTTTGGGTCCAGAACGAAACAAGCAATATTCTTTTTATAAGGGATAGTGAAAAATGATGACCCAAAGTACAAAGATAGGGTAGCCCACTACAACATATTATCGGAGTACAAAGACAGGGAGGCGAACCGGAGCGGCAAATCTGGTTTGCTACCCTACACTGAAAGACGGACGTAGGGGGGCTATTAGAGTAAGAATTAAAACGAGAGATAGGAAGCCGTAGGGACCACGTTTAGGCCAATCCACGTACCAATAATCGTTCCCCCGCTGGTCGAGCCGCCATACGTGAAGCACCCCCCCCTCCCCCACCCCATAGACACTAGCGCCACATGTTCGTAAAGATTTTTGTAGAATTACTCTATAGTCACCAGATATTGAAACACGGCGACGAAGTCATGAACACGTGCCAATGGTTGGCACTCTAAGCTCTCTAATGGGCCAAAATTCGACATGAACACACTGGTGAACACTGTAAAGGCTTGACTGTCCGATCCAAACATACATTGCTGTGGATTGTGTCACAGTGCGCGTTCTTTATCTTTCGCGCGACCAAGATCACCGCTTGATGCACTTGCCCTCGCAGAGACCTCGTGTCACATTTCCTGAAGTCGTCAGCCGTCAAGGCTGTCTTTCATCAATATACACGCCAGCAACAAGGCCTTCATTTTCTATCCGTTGTATCCAACAGCATCGTGTTACCTAAATATTTTGGCTGGAACGAAGAAGGCCAATTACAAAGAAAAAAAAAACACGCTAACGCGCACATTGAAACACATGACGTTGGTATCATTGAATGAACGTGCTGGTATAGAATACACATCTATACCTATGGTTCGGCCTCATCCTCCTGCTCTACAGGTTCCGTTGTCGTTCTGTCTATAAAAAAAACTTCAATCAATTTCGAACTGTCATGCATGACAACGTCAGCAGAGCTTGCGTCCCCATCTGCTGCTGCAAAGCACCTCCTGTAAGAGCAACCTCCAAAACGGGTCATATACTGTGTCTCACAAGAAGCACTTCACAAAGTCGGCATTTTGCCCTACCTCACAGGACTTATGAGCGGCTCGTATATGAGATAAGAGAGGACCACCATCACGCTCTCGATAAGGAACACGAAATTGTATTTTAGCGGCTAACTGAACATACCCACATTGCTGGTAATGACTGCTCAGACGAATCGACCCTGTCCACCTATGCAGGAGCCCGAACCGTTCTGATCCCCCTATTCAGAAGCACACTGCAAGAAATTATTTTCGTGACCAAGGCTATGACACACAAATATTGGTGTTCTCCCAACCTCCCTACACCTACATACATTTGACCGATCCGTGCAGCTCCAAGTGCGAGAAAATGTTTCCAACTCTGAGGCGACATTGTTGTACCGCCTCTGGCTAGGGTTAGCATTTACAAAGGTCTACTGTTTCCGCATCGAAATGGGTGATGCGCCCGTGTCCGACTCTTGTGCGACAACAGAAACTTTTAAACACATTTTGTGTCTTTGTCCCCGGTAAGACGTCGAGCGTGAAGCTCTCCGGGCAGCATTAAATGTGCAGGGCTGTAAACCATTTTCGGGAACAAAGATTCTCTGTCCAGGGCTGTGCGCGTTGACGGCACAAAAAACGCCACGAAAGCGTTAATGCACTATCTCAAGTCGACCTTTAGGTTTCCGCTCGCGTCCGTTTGTAGACCCAGGGCCCACCTGCAAATGTGCGTAAAAGTCTGCTGTTTCTCTCTTCTCTCTTTTCTTTCCTATATCCGTTTTCCTAGAGTACGGTAGCAAAATCGGATTCGCGTCTGGCTAATCTCCCTGCCTCCTCTCTTCTGCCTCTCTCTCTCTTTGTGGTTAGCACGAGTCAAGTTTTTTAAACTGTAGTCTCGATTTTTCTCGGTCGCGGGTTTGTTAGTGGGTTTTAAGTTGTCCGCACAAGTTAACACGAGTGAGTATTAAAGCGAACCTCCGCAAAAACTTGCTCCTTGGCTTTCGCCATAACGGCGCTAATCCTGATGCACCAGAAGAAAGCGCAATATCAGTCTTGACCTTGCGCATTGCCTTTGTGAGACGTTCTTGAATTCGTGCCATTGTGTCTGCGTTGCGAAAGCGCCAGCGATGAAGCTGCTGTCAAGACGTTCGAAGAGGAATTGTTATGATCGGCTTAAGTTTTGCAAGAAGCCATGGGCTACCACATCTGGCGACGGGGTGATGCCCCATCAGCAACACGTGCGCAGCTGTCACCGTTGATGTTCACGCCTCATCATTCACTTTGCTTCAAGACAGCAGCGTCGCCCTCCTGACCGTCACGAAGTGGCCAATTATTGATGAAATGGTCCTTGTCGAGAATTCCCGGGGGAAAGCATCGATACCAGTTGGTTGCCTCCTATTATGACACGTTGGAATCAGGTGCACCACGTACACGAGTAGGTAGTTGAAGGCATGAGCACCACGAGCAGTTCCTTGAAGACATGAACACCCCGAGCAGCACGCTGGCGACCAGTGAGGGGCGATAGAGTTGGTGAACGATTCGGCGTTTGTGATTGGCCAGTCGATTCCCTCAACGAAGGAAAGAGGGGTTATTTAAGGCCGTCTTGGCATCCGTGTTAGATGAGAAGCACTGGCGGCTCCGATAAGAATCACAACCATGTACCAATGAAGTGAATACATTCCTTTCTACTTTTTCATCATCACGATGCCCGGATTCGTCGTCGTTTTGTGATTCTTGCGGTGAAGACCCACCTCACCCGGTCGAGATCGTATGAACTGGTGGCAGCGGTGGGATGCTCCAGCCTTTGTCCTGGCTTCAGCAGAATGGTGAGCGCTTGAGTTTCTTTGAGAGTTTGCCAAGCTTTAACGCCTGTGTTTTCTAAGACAGCAAATTAGTTTCTGTACGTGCAGGGTCCCCTTGAAATCTTTTTCACGTCACAGCAGACGAGTCCTCGTTCGGGATCGACCATGGATTTAAGCATATGGAGAAAGCCAGAGTTGTTATTAATTTGCGAAGAGCCGGGAATCGAGGTCGGAAAAATCCGCAGCTTACTGAGGCGATTGAGAACTGCGGTGCTCTTGAGGACGAAATTTCAGAAGCGTGGGAAGACATAGAGAAACGAGCTGAGAAAGCTGAACAAAAAGCTGCTAAAGAAAGGCAAAGAACTGAGAAAGCTGAACAAAGAACTACAGAGGAAAGGCAAATCGCTGCAGAAGAAAGACAGAGAGCTCACGAAATAAAGCTGGAAGAACTAGACGTGCAACGGGATCTGGCCAGACAATCGGAAAATAACATTTCAATAAATGATAGACGCACAGGTGAAGCAGGAGTAAAAATAAGGGATCGCAAGCCGACTTACAAAGACATGAGATTGTTTCTCGTTACTTTTGAACGAAGCTGCGAGATAAAACGGGTCGGCACTAGACAGTTGGCCGCAACCGATGCTAACCGTTCTTCCTTGCGAAGCGACCGAAATAATTGCAAGGCTAACACAGACGACGCAGACGACTATATCAGAAAGTAAAAGCGGCATTGTTAGGGAAATATCGGCTATCAGCGGAAGCTTTCCGTCGTCGTTTTCGGGAGTCTTTCCATGATTCCACTTATAAGCTGAAAGCCAATTTAATTGAGTGGCTAAAAGGGGAAGATGCGTTCGGTTGTCACGACAAGGTTGTTAAAAACGCTACGTACTCTGCGAAAGCGCTACGAAAGTACGAGTGCGCTCTCCTATCTTCGTTTTGTATATATATTCCCTATCATCTTTCCACAAAAATTCAGTTTGTGACTTTTGTGGAGTCGCAGCGTGACTACGAAAAAATGGCACCCTCATTTCACCACCCTCCGCAAAGTGTTCGTGTTCTTCGCGTGAAAAAAGAAAGAAAGAAACGTATCCAGCCCCAATATACTGATGCATTAATACTTTCTTGTGGACTAGTTGGTTCATACTTGAATTATAAGTGGGCTGTACAGGATCCACAGACTGGCGCGTTCCACAGACTTGCGCGTTCCACAGACTGGCGTTTATTTGTTTATTTTACCTTTAGGGCTTACACGAAGCATTGTAGAGAAGACGGGGTCAACGCAACACCAAGAATTACGTACATGGTAAGAAGACGCGTTGTAACAAGGGTAGGGGTAACAATATCATGAAAATGATAATGAAGTACAGAATAGGCGCAGCAACAATCGCCGCAGTAAGTGACGCTGCACCTCACGTCGAAAGAACCCGCGGCAAAAAGGCGACGAATGTGCTCGAACTGTAGCGAAAGAAGAAGTGACGCGTAATTGAAATGGCGCCCTACATTGTCTCCTCCTATTCTGGCATTCCCTAGCGCCACATTCGGCTATACCGCACACAGCAAATACGACCGCACTTCGCTGTACGCCGCCATAGCAAATGAATAGTGCACTTGTTTCTACAGTGCCGGCTATAGGATGCAGTCACGTCGCCGTGTTTATTATATTTTCTTTCGCACAAGAACGGCGCTAACGCGAGCTCTTATGAAAAAGAAAAGGCTGGTTGCAAACCAGAAGGTATACACAAAGGACGGAGGCACACAGCGGACCCGTATTTTTTTTATTATTGATTTCAAACGCCGCACGTGTGCGGAAGCCCGCGTTCTCCATAGCTGACAGGCGATGGACGACCCCGAGTCATAAAAGGGTCCGCGGGAAGCCTTTTCTGGCGCGAAAGTGTGTACGGTATCGTCGGCAGGGAACGAAGGACGCTGGTCTCCCCGTACGGCCGTACCACTGGGTGGCTTCTCGCTTCTGTCGAGACCGATCTCGTTACAGCTGTGAGCAGCTTGCTGAACTACTAAGGCTTCCGCGATACTCGTCGTTTTGGGTGTCGTTGACGCCGATTCGCGGTGTCTCGTTTTCCAGTCTCTTGAGTTGCGTTCACGAAGAGCTGATGATCCTGCTCTCGTCCTGGAGAATGCACCTATTTTATGCTCTGTCATCTCCGGGAATTTTCGTCATTGCCCCTTCAACGATCTGTTTAACTTCTCCGCAATACGGCAGCATAACTCAATGGGAAACATTTAAAAAAACACATATCTGTAAAGATTGGCCGAGTGTCAACAAGTTTCAAGTAGTACCTCCGAGGGGTTTACTTCCTTCTATCAACATAAGCATTTACAGCACTTAGTCCTAACTTCGCTGCTGCTTTAGAGTAGTGTTTTGGCTCTGACCATGTTTTGGCACTGCTATAACGCAGCACTAAGTGCTGACTAAGTGTCATAAGTCCATATGTTATTAGAAGGAAGTACCTTCTCGACGCCGCAAACGAAAGCTTTTTTAAACTATAGGTCGATCGTTGAATGCATACTTTCTGAAAGTGCTTGTCGATTGAGTTGCGCTGCTGTGTTGCAGTGAAATTCAACGAATTGCCGCAGAGACGATGTCCGAAATTCTTGGGGTTGTTACAAGCTGTACAAGTATTAGTAACTGGAATAGCAAAGAAAATCACCTCTTCGAGCGTTTTTACATTGTAGGTGCGTAGCTTTTGACATGCTACAGAGTTTTGGGAACGGCTATGGTGCAGCGCTTTCCTCCTTCCTTTTTCACTTTCTTCATTGTTCATTCTTTCTTTCCGTACTTACTCTCTGCCCCTTTCTTGCTTCTTTGCGTGCTTGCTTTATTTGTTTTATTTATTTGTAACCGATGAAAACCAGCCGACTAACAGGGAAACAGCGTCAGTCCAGACACGTGTCCCGACCTAACCTTTATCAGGGGCGTCAAGCAGGCAGAGTGGGAAAACCTGCTCGAGGACCTTGGCAGCGACCACCACATAATAAGAGTCAGCACGGTGGCAGACAACGTCAAGAAGAAAATTGGTACTGCCTGGCTGACGGATTGGGACGCCTTTAGAGCACACTGTCGACAGCGAAAGGGTAACATTACCTCGGTAGAAGAGTGGAGCCAACAACTCAAGCAAATTCAGGAAATGTACACGCAAGAAGTGCACAGAACCGAACAAGCACCGGAGGTAGACAAGCGGCTCCTCAGGCTCTGGTAGACTAGACGCGGGCTCACCAAGAGATGGAAAAGACAAAAGCTAAACAAGAAGCTAAAGAAGAAGATAGCGGACATCACTAGGCAGACGGAGGAGTACGCGACGCAGCTGACCAGACAGGTGTGGCAACAGTTTAGCAACTCGCTGAACGGGACCCTAAGTACGGCCAAAAGGTGGCGCATCCTCAAGGCCCTAATGGACCCTAGCAAGAACAAGTCCGAAAGCGGCAAGTCGATCCAAAGACTGGTCCACCAGTACGAAGGTTCCGAAGAGCAGCTCCTGAAAGAAGTGCGAGAAAAATGCTACGGGAAAGACCAAATCGAAGGTTACAAAAATTATCTCGGTGAGGAAAACCCAAACATGGACCGACCCATCACGAGAGAGGAGGTCACCGTAGCCGTGAGAGCGGCCACCAAGAATACAGCGGCGGGAGCGGACAAGATTCGAAACTCGCTCATAAGAAACCTAAGCGACGGGGCAATCGATCAGCTGACGTCGTACCTCAACACGCTCTGGCAAGAGGGGAAAGTACCGGCGGAATGGAAACACGCCGTCGTGGTCATGATACCCAAGCGCGGCAAGAAACTACAGATCGAGAATCTCAGGCCGATCTCGCTCACGTCGTGCCTGGGAAAACTGTATGAGAGAATAGTCACCAGAAGGATCCAGCAGCACCTGGAGAACGGCAGGTGGTACCCTGACAGCATGTATGGCTTCAGGGCCAACCTATCGACGCAGGACGTCCTCCTAGAACTCAAAGAGGAGGTACTCTACACAATGCCCAAGGCGGGTGAAAACGTTGTGATGGCGCTCGACATCGAAGGCGCCTTCGACAACGTCAGCCACGCGGCCATAATGGAGGGCCTCAACAACACCAAATGCGGAAGGAAAGTACACGACTACGTCAAGGACTTCCTAACCGACAGAACGGCAACGGTAGGGCTGGGGGAGTTGAGAAGCGACACCATCTCCACACCGTGTAAAGGCACACCCCAAGGCTCCGTGATATCGTCCGTGCTATGTAATGTGGCGATGATCGGCCTGGCAAAACGACTCGGCGAGATCCAGGGCATCCAACACGCTATGTACGCGGACGACGTCACGGTTTGGGTCACGCAAGGTTCACTGGGAGAAAAACAAGAGAAGCTAAAAGAGGTTGTGCGCTGTGTCGAAAAGTACACCAGAGAGAGGGGACTGGTATGCGTCACAGAAAAATCCGAACTACTGAGAGTAGGTAGACACCCCACCCAAGCAACACTGGAAGTAACGCTTGACGGTCAAAATATCCCGGAAAAGAACATGATCAGGATCCTGGGCATGTGGCTACAGGGCAGAAGAAAATGCAGCCACACCATCAGCCTGCTGAGCAAAGTGACGGAGCAGGTGGGCCGGATGATCAACAGGGTCTCCCAAAAAAGATACGGCGTGAAAGAGGAAGACACACTCAAACTCGTCGGCAGCCTGGTCGTCAGCCGAGTCATCTACTCGCTACCGTACCACGCGATGACCAAAGGAGAGAGGGAACAGGCGGACACGATACTCAGGAAAGCATACAAGACGGCTCTCCATCTGCCAAAAAACACGTCAAACGAAAAACTGCTCCAACTGGGCATCAGCAACACCGTCAGCGAACTGGCGGAAGCCCTGCTCGAAACGCTAAATGCCAGACTCAAGAGCATCCCTGCAGGGAGAGCGCTCCTGACTAGGCTGGGACGGGACACGAGCGGACACGTAGATAGATACGCAGACGTGCCCGACTGCTTAAGAAAAACAATAAGCGTTAGGCAAGTACCTAAGAACATGGACCCCAACCTCCACGAGAGCAGAAGGCAGGCGCGAGCCGAATACGTGAAAAATACACTAGCGCTACTAGACAACACGGTATACACGGATGCTGCCACGTACCCGCGAGAAGGGAAGCGCACGGCCACGGCGGTGGTGGTGGACGGCAACGGGAATCTGATCACATGTGCGACGGCAAAGGCAGCCGGCACAGCGGAGGCCGAAGAAATTGCCGTGGCGCTGGCGGCAGTAGAAGGATATAGGACAGGCAGGCCTCTAAACATCTTAACAGACTCGAAGGAAGCGTGCAGAAATTACACGAGGGGCAGGATTAGCAAAGCCGCCCTCAGAATTCTTGGCGGAGGCAACTTCGCCGAGAGGAACGTTACGCACAAGTTAATCTGGATTCCTGCCCACGCAGGCATAGAGGGTAGCGAAAGGGCAGACAGCCTAGCTCGAGAGACCACGTTCCGAGCAGAGCAGTCGCACGCCCCGGAGTATCACCCACACGCTTGTAAAGGAGGATACACAGAAATCTTAAACATATACAGAGGGATGAGAGCCAAATATCCCCCACTGCACAAAGCTCTAACGAAGGAGGAAGCAACGAGTTGGCGCAGATTGCAGACAAACTCCTTGCCAAATTTATGCATCCTAAACAAAATATACCCAACACAATACAGAGACACCTGCCCATGGTGCGGGGCCACTCCCACACTATATCACGTCACATGGGAATGTAAACACAATCAATCATTCCACCAACACAATAACCCGAGTGCGGAGTAATGGGAGAGTCGGCTTACCAGCTGCGAGCTTACGGCCCAAAGGGCCTTAGTGCAGCAGGCTAGTGAGGTAGCTAGGCTCAGTGGAGCACTGGAATAGGGGCCCACCCTTGCCGGAAGAAGGTCCAAGTCGCCGGCGCCCAAGAAGACGACGGAGACCTCGAGACGCTAAATCCTTGAAGGAACCAAATAAAGTTTTTTTCTCTCTCTCTTTTCCCTCCTGTACTTCAACCATTTTATTCCTTGCCTTCATTCTTTTACATATATGTCTATCTATTTTGCTTTGCGAATGCATTTCTTGTGGATTAATTAGTTACTTTTCTGTCTTTGCTTCCTTTGCCTGTGCGCGCTGCAGTCCTCAATAAGGAGGCGCCGTAGGCTCTACGAAAAAATGTGTATAAGAACAAGCCGGGTGTCTCGGAAGCCGTGTTACGCCAAAGCGGCACATGAACAGCGAGTGGAGCTCTATCCCATGTTTTCTTACTTTCTTTCCTTTATTTCTGTGTTGTCTGTGGATTCGTGCCAGGTCATGGAGGTGTAGGCGGAGGGCAGGAGGGGGGGGGACAGAAGAAGGACTTTACAGAAAGGTCGTATTGTGTTTGTAACAGTTGGGCGTTTTCTAATTGAGATTGCTTGAACCCGAATCCATTGAGACGTGAGAAGGAGCGAAGGTGAAATGTGTTGAAACTGGAGTGTAGTCGGACGGCGTTTTGGGGATAGCCATTGTTGCGAAAGTAATACGATCTTGGTGAACCTCTATTGGCGCAGCTGCTCTGCAGACCTCCATTATCTACACGACGGAATCCGAGCAAGTTGTGTGTATCTCGCTCTCTCCCGTCTGAATTTGTACAGAGAAATTACGTTCTATAACACTCAGGGACCAACTACAGCCTATATATCTTGCTTGGTGAGCAAATTAGGTCGCGTTTATGAGATATACCTGGAACATTTAGTACATTTTGGCATGCCGCCTTCTCATTCAAATATGCTTTCGCTACACTTTTGCCTTAAGATATTTCTCCTTTTGCTTCTCGCGTGGCCGTGACTGGCGCGTGTTTTTTTTATTTACAAGGAAGAAAAGAGATAATCGCGCAGTAATTTCAGACTCCGTTTTTTTCTGATGGCCGCCATACGGTAAGTCATTCATTCATTGCGTTCTGGCAGAGAGAGTTTCATACTGTATAACTGTTTCTTATAAGGAGAAAAAAGAAAGGAAGGATATATTGTTCGCCCGACAACCCAAGCTAAACATATCCAGCTTTTCTGGGCATGTAAAATGGACACGTAGCGCCCCAAGCGGCCGCTGCACGAAGCTTGTGCGTTTTCAATCAAACGAGCGTGTTTTTCGCGAATAACCAAAAGTGCAAGTCGATATTGAAAAAGGCAGGTGACGGACATGTCCTAGAAGACAATCCACACGAGACAAATATTGTGATCATGCTGTGGATATCGAGAATTTCGCTTCCAGAGCTGTTAAAGATTCAGCAATGGAAGCTTATGGAAATAACGAAAATTTGTACTCGATTTTTCGGACAGAAACGGTAGCTGTGATAAAGCTACGGCTGCTAATGTAATAGCCGCTGTAGCGTACGTAGTCCGGAGACTCAGCTTTCCATTTATTCCTATCTGGACTCTCTACACATGGCGTACCGCTGTTTCCAAAAGTGATTTTTGAAATACAGTTGTGCACATTCACGTGTCATCTTGATAAACCCAAGCGTATCATTTTGGAAACGTCGGAAGCGGTGGCAGAGTTGTTTAATCGCACGTACGTAGCTTCCGGCTAGTACTAGTAGCGGTTCTATTAGTACTAGTACTAGTAGCGGTTCAACACCGTGCTCCGTGATATATTTTTTAAGCCACATATGGCCACATAGGACCTAGCTCTGCATTCTCCCGCTAGATGGCAGCAACACAAAATTCAAGATTTGGTTTCAGTATTGGTTTTTCAGTGGTGCTCTTCACGTATGTATGTTGTATTTTTCCTTCCTAAAAGGTAGCAGTGTGTTTGCTCGTTTGTTAAGTCACACTTTTATAAACAGATTTTATGCCTTGGACAACATAACAAGCATGTGCATGTCTTTGTGTTAAATTAAAAAGAAAAAAAGAAGAAAATATATTGGAACTTGTGCCATCGACATACTCATGAATTCTGCTGATTGCACCTTCACCATTCAGTGGAACTTTAAGGCAATACGCATGCGTAAGTTAATGGGCGAAATTTCAGAAAATTTTATTTCAATATATCGGGCTAATAACAAGAAGCTTCAACTGACTGCGCCTAGATGGAAGCCCCTTCTGAGAACATACGCATTTATGGCTCTTAGTCGAAACATTCGTTGTGCGTTAAAGCAGCGTTTTACGGCAGGAGGAGCACATGGTTGTACTCCCTCTCGGCAGAGGGCCCATTGACTTGAAGAAGCGCCAAATTTAAGCGGTAAAGGGATTTATAACAGCTGGAGTTTGAACGGTAATTGCCGTACGAGTGTCACTCAGTCTATTTGCACGTCCACGTTGTTCTGAGCCTGTAGGGTAGGAGAGGCAACGTATGTATATATATATATATATATATATATATATATATATATGCGTCTGCACGCTTTGAGCCTACGTGCCTGTGTACTCGCATTTGCGCATACGCGCGTGTTTGTGTCTCCGTATTTGAATCCGCCTGCTGCGAGAGCTGGGGTCATCATCATCATCATCATCATCCTGGTTACGCCCACTGCAGGGCAAAGGCCTCTCCAATACTTCTCCAACATCCCCGGTCATGTACTAATTGTGGCCATGACGTCCCTGCAAACTTCTTAATCTCATCCGCCCACCTAACTTTCTGCCACCCCCCGCTACGCTTCCCTCCCCTTGGAATCCAGTCCATAACCCTTAATGACCATCAGTTATCTTCCCTCCTCATTACGTGTCCTGCCCATGCCCATTTCTTTTTCTTGATTTCAACTAAGATGCCATGAACTCGCGTTTGTTCCCTCACCCAATCTGCTCTTTTCTTATCCCTTAATGTTACACCTATCAGCTGGGGTCGGGCAGGGCAAAAAGGAGTAGTTAGCCCATGCCTTCGTCCGACTCATCCACGCCAAGGACGTTGTTGAAGGGAAGAACGCGTTCTCATCCAGAACGAGGAGTACTCGGTTTATTTACAATATCTACATGAGGAGTGGAGAACGTTACATCTCATCAGTCTAGCATGGCTGAAACGAAGCAAACCGAGGAGCCGGAAACGTCTGCTTAAAAGCGCTGTCTTCCCTAGATCCCTAGGCCAGAGAAACTGCCGTTCAACCTACGTCCAATCAGATCGCCCAAAGACATCGAAACACCCGCGTCGAGGGCGAGCGCTCACACACTCACTTGCCCCTCTATGCACATAACACACAGAAAGGAGGTGAGCCTCGTCAAGAGGCGTTGTCGCGCTCAAGCTGGCGCGTCTTGGTTCCTGGGGTGACCCCGCTGTTAGCTGGGGCGGCTGTAAAACGACCATGGCGGCTACCGGGGTCCGTAAGGGAACGCCGTAGTGCACCGTTTTCTAGATTCCTTGCTTCTGTCGGTCCGCGAAGGCGACAGTGAACCAGCTAACAGTACTCGGTACGCCAAACGTGTCTCGCCTTGCGAGCACTGCGGGGCGCATTGTCATCTTCACGAAGCGATTCGTCGCAGTGGGCTAGGAAAGAATGGAAGGTCACCACCCCCGCTGGCCGATCGTAACAGTGTTCGTGTACGCGTGCATGCATTTCTGTGTGCGTGCGTGCGTGCACGCGTTGGCGCGTGTAGATGTGTATATGCGGGAGAACATGTGTCGTATCTCTGTGTGCGTGTGCGTGTGTGAGCGAGTATTTACCTGCTTACACCTACTCTCGCGGACAAATGGGATATGTCAATCAATCAATCAATTAATAAATCAATAAATCAATCAATCATTTATTCCAGTATCAAAGACACTTGGTGAGTACACACAAAAAGTCATTCATCAGACTTGACGAGGGCATATACGGTTTTTTAAAGCCATATTTGAATCTACGAGACAAGAACGAATGACGCTGCATTTATAGCATTGTCTCTTTCTGAAGACGAAATCAACGCAAAAAACTGTCTGAGCCGTCAATATCACTGCGCCAGATTTTGTTACGATGGCTCCGTCACCATCGGCACAGTTACATGAGAAGCTGCCTAGCTGTTTGCCTTCGTTATCTTCCTTGCCTCGGCGGCAGTGCGTTTTCTTGATGCCAGCGATGTGCTAAATCTTCCCCATCATTGCGTCATTTATCCTTTCGCGACCAAGCGAACTTTCGGCGGCACACGTTCACTGCTAACCGACATTAAAGCTTTAAACTGCGTGCCTTCGAAAAAAAAACGAATAAAAATGACAACCATTGCACTCTGTGAAGATGGAGTGGCAGCGAAAGCTGACGACAGTCAGAGCTCCCAAACGAAAAGCAAAGCATTTTCGCTGCCATTCCATCTTTACAGAGTGGAATGGTTGCCATTTTTTGCATTGCGCGGGTCTGGAGTCGTTGTTCATTCGAAGGTACCCGGGCTCGTTTTCGTTTTCGTCGTTCGTTTTCGTTTTTGTTCAGCATCGCGGGAACCTTCTTCGTCGGTGGTCGTTTCGCGCCGGTGTCGTTTACATTCCCGTTGCTGTTCCCTCCGGCGCTCCTCGTACGCATGTTGTTCTTTGGTTGTACAAACTATACGTGTCCGCCCCATCGATAACGCAGCTGTTTTTAGCGCCGATACCACTCCTGCTTACGGGTCCAGTGCGGCGGCGCAGATGTCAAAATGTTGAACAGATAAGAATGCTCGCCGTGAACAATAGCGTGATGTCAAGATTATCGCAGTATATATATACTGCAATAACTGCGCAGTACATATATACTGCGATAACTTTGACGTCACGCTATTGTTCACGGCGAGCGTTCTTATATGTTACGCATTTTGACATCTGCGCCGCCGTACTGGACCCGTACGTCATCACACCCAAAACAAACAATGACATCCATTGTGTATAGGTTTGTGAGAAATCGCTAAGTACGTTTGTGTTGCCAGATTCCTAAAAACTACGGGTTAGTCCATATACGGCTTTCGCTGTAAAAAGAAATTCGCTTCGTCCCAAATTCTTTCTATTACACCAACGTTTATCTTGACGTCGCGCTATTGTTCACGGCGAGCGTTCTAATCTGTTCCGCATTTTGACATCTGCGCCGCCGCACTGGACCTGTATGGGTTTGTTGGAAATCGCTAAGTCCGTTTCTGTTGCCGGACGCCGAAAAAACTACGGAATGTTAGTCATATACAACGTTCGCTGTAAAATGAAAAGCGGACTCGCCGCAAGGAACATGCTCATGGAGCGGTACTATTGGTGGCAATATCTAAAAAGGCTAAGTGCGCTCAGGTTGACCTTACAGACGTGCTTCTTCTGCGTCATTTGCGCTTTCAGAGAGCGTTTAATTGCAAAATATTCGTTCAGATATCTTTTACAGAAGCATGTTTAATCAAAACCATTTCGCTCGGCCAGATAATCTCGAGGACGGGCTCATTTACTTTAGCCACCTAAGGTCAATTATTGAAAAGCTAATTAACGTAGCTTCGTTAATTACGCACATGAATTCTCAACTTACTCCGTATCTAGATATTACGAAACTGAACAATCGAACGATAAAACGAGGTCAGTAATTTTTGTATTGGTTCTCAGCCTTATTTGGTGCGGTTAAAAGCAGCCGGAATATTGATCGTGCCGTAGGCTTCTTATAATGCAAGTGTGAGAGCTTGGACAGGTTTTCTTGGCGCAAATCAAGTTCACGAACTTAAACGGCCCAACCTTCACAATCGATTCTCCTACATCATATAAGAAGCACCTTGGTGCTATGGTACATATCTCACAAGGTGAGCGAGATCATTGTGCGCGCTCCCGATTAGATTTCTGACCGTTGCTGGCATCAGGCTCGGTCTCTTGGCGTCATTAGGAATCAAAAAAGCTGCCTTGGCGAACGCATTATACACACTTTCAGTACTTTGTAACGTGTGGAGCAGCGCGGACATGTACGTTAGAACGAAAAGTACTGAAGTATTAAGATGAGGGTTTCGCTGCATCTACAACAAGCGTGGCATAGCCAACTTGTTCTTGTCCTATGCGGTGGAAAAGAGTTGTACGCATCAAATGCAAGACAGCGTCGCGCAGCAAGTGAGAAGACTGTTAGCGGCAGGCTATCCCAAGGCTTTGATCACTGTAGGGGCTGAATCTGTGCGCAGACCTCCGAAAATAAAAACGGAAGGGATCGCGAAGTGCGTGAAAAAGAAAAGATCCTGCTGGTTATGCCGCATGTGCATCGCATTTCACGCAGATTGAAAAAGGTAGCGGCAAGAAACGATGCCAGTTTGGTTTGTTCTGCACCTTGTAAGCTTGCAAGGCTTTGTTTGAGGGCATTGCAGCACAATTCGCTAAGGAGTGCATGCAATACCAAGCATGCAAACAAGTTTTGCACGTGCGACACATGTGTAGCGTACAGTATCCTGTTAAAATGTGGCAACGTACACTTAGGGCCAACCGGTCGCTGTGTGAATGATCGGATGCTGGAACATTATAATCTGGTACCCACAGGCACGGAAGATAATCTGCTGCATTGCAAGGATTGCGGCCGCACTTCCATCTCCGACAAAATATTAGTCGCGGGGAAGGCTAAGACTCAGCAAGAACGAGAGTTGATTGAAGCTTCGCGATGATTCGCGATGCGGGTGTATGAAGCTTGGCGATAAAAGTTGGCACAGCGCCAACAATGAAGTCAGAGGCGAAGCTCTCACGGCGGATGATGGATGACCTAGATGAGAATAGGCAAGTGGTGCTGCAGATGACGTCATTGGCGTAATTGGCGTGGTGCCAACTCGCACAAGTAGCGACACGGAGCGGATGGCTTCAAAGCCCGACATAACTCGGCACTCGGAGAGACACGTAAGTAGTTCAGTGACGGCGCTTGGAAATAACAATTGCGTAAATAAGATAATAATTAGATAAACACTGAAGGCAGAAGTGAGATGTACGCTCACGCGAACTACGGGTTTACGTCGTGGAACGAGGCTCGTTTTTCGTCTATGGTTTTATCTTCTTGGGCCCACGATTCGTGTTTCACCTTTTTAACTCCAGTGTACCTTGATTAGACAGGACGACAGGCCATTTACAGAAGCAAAGATCTTGGGAGCCAGGCCTCACAGTTCATTAGCCCAGAAAGCAGCTCGAGTGCTTCTTTATTACCTGAATGCAAGACTTGAGTGCCCGACTATAGACATCCTACACCTAACTTAGTGCATGTGAAAGTGTTGTATAGACTCATGTTTTCTCTCTCTCTCTCACTCCCATTCCCCTTTCCGCATGTAGGGTAGCAAACTGGACTCAGTCCGGTTAACCTCCCGGCCTTTCCTTCTTCCCTGCTCTCTTCTCTTCTCTCGCCTTTCTTAAAATGTGCTTCGCCAACTGTCTGAAAATAATACTCTTGATACGACTTGTCGTACAACGTGTCACGAGTTTCAAACCCCGCATCGCATGTGGCCCCACGTTCCTGCCGAACTGCAGAAGGGCAACGACACGTACCAGTTTCTCTCCGGGGTCGCCGTCACCCCCGCCACCAGGTTCCTGGACGTCAATCATCCGGTAGGTCGACGAGCCCGCATTTGATGCGCGCTGCTCTCGTTAACCGTGCATCCGCTTGTGATTCCATTTTTATACGCGTTGCAGAACGAGCGTTGCGGATGCGGGCAGTCTAACGATCTGGTTCCAAAATGTTTGTTTTGTGATCGACTTTCGTTGCCAGAGAAGGAAAACGGAAAAATGAGCCCGCATAAAACGTACACTGCCGGCACGTGGGAGTACACCATACCCTTTTCGCGCGGAACAAGCTTTTTTTTTTTCAAAACGAACTGTCGTATCTAGGCCTCATGCCGTTATTGCAGATAGGCTAAGTGGTTTGATAGGAATAAGTAGCAGGACAGGTTTCGATGATAGCTTCGATAAGTAACTCAAATACGACGACTTACTTTAATTACTAACTTCTGGACAAGTGTTGTAAACGTGAAATCAAAGCCCAGGACTGGTGAGACCTGCTTAGCAGAATTTGCTAAGACCAGCAACACTTTCAAGATGCGTCGGACAAATAACCCATTGTCCGCTAGATTCACCAAATAGGTGAAAAAGAATGGAACGTATAGTCGACGACGGCTGCGGACTAGGTGTCGTCACGAAATTAGTAAACTTGCACGCATACGATGGTATCAGCTGTCGCAAGACGTAGTTCGGCAGCGGTACGAAATGCCTTCGACCAGCAGCGGACATATAATGTACGAGATGCCTTCGACCAGCAGCGGACATGTAATGAAGATGATGAGGATGATGACGATCGTATAATACGATTATAATAAGTGGCAACGGAGAATCAAAGGAAACCGACGAAAAAAAAAGAAAACTTTCGAATGCCCCAAAACATAGAAACAAATTCAACATACAAAAAGATAATTTCACGATTCATTTTTTTTTTTCTTTTCCGGTGCTTTGACGGGCACTTGTGAAATGTCCGGAGGAACTGCACCGCTGCCGAATCTGCGTTCCCGAGAGACCCTGTATAAGTGCGCGTTTATTCCAAACACGAAATCTAAGCACGGAACAAAAGCGGCAGTACCATGTTTCGAGCGGTAGTGTAGTCGGTCGCGCATATCGAATGCTAAAAGAGCGGTACGAGTCGACGAGGGGACAAAAAAAATATACTGACAGGATGCGCGCGCCAGATTACCCACCGAAGTTTATTCGCGTGAAGCAAAGACTCGCGATTCAGGTGAGCGTTGTAGCTTTGCTTCATTCTTATCCGGCACAGTGTTTCGTGCCGTTGATCGAACGTCTGTTCTGAGCAGACTGGTCGTAATTGTTTTTTTTTATATTGTTATTATTTGACGATCCTGGTGGCTTGGTGTTCTCGAAAGCCATTCTTTTTCGTTTGTATTTTTTTTCGTAAGTAAAATTCAGCGGGCACTTAGCGTACGTCCTTTCAACTTGTGTTATTGTCGTCTTGCCGTCTTCGTATAAAAGTCGTTCTAATTCAGTTGGAACTAGAGGAGTTCCGACGGGACTCTTCAGTCTTGCCCGATTCCCCATACGTACTCGCCTTTGTCGCGTGGTCTTATCGCCGTTCCTTCCGAGTGGTAGGAATGGCCTGAGGGAGTAATAGCGGGTTTTGAAATAAGAACGTTTTATAGCGCTCGACGTCCTCGTTCGATATGTATGGCGGTGCTTTGCAAAACGTTTGGTAAGGAGGAGGCGGTTAAAGACAAAAAATGAACGTGAAGCGAGGCTAATAAGAACTGCGCACGTTTACTTGTTTATACTAGTTCAATTATATTAACATTAATGTTTATACGGGCCTTGGTTTTTGCTCGATTCTGCGTGCATCAAATGGTGTGTGCATCTTGCGGATTATGCGGGAAACGCGTAAGCGAAACGATGAATTAGATTGCGTGACGTGGCATAGGGACCAGACACGGGAATCTCTCTCTGCAGGCCCCATGCAAGCTACACATTTTAGTTATTAAATTAAGAATCATCCTAGTCGTAGTTGTGCGTGTTTAATGAGCTTCGTCACAGCATGCCGCGAGCTTTGCTTGAACGTTTCTGTCTTTGGTTGCTTGCACTTTTTTCTCGACGCGCAATGCGCGTAAGAGAAAAGGAAGAAAATGTTTGGAAGAAGGTTGTTGCAAAGCCCTGTCGAACAATTACCCGTTCCCTTAGCTTAATCCATTCTGAAAGCCCGCGTGTTTTTTTTTTCTAGAATGAAGTTGTTATTGCGATCAGACGCGGTATGGCCACTTCAGAACTTCCGCTCCAAATGTGGATAAAAATTATTTGAGAGGAATATAACAGCTGGCGCAATAGAAATTGGAAGACGAGCTGGGAATCTCAAGTGGCACGTTTGGCCGGGGTTGGAAGAGCGTGTGGTGTAATTAAGCGCGTTGCTTGAAGTTATAGACCTTGTATAACGTGCGCATCGGAGTTCCTGGGGTGTTAAATTGAGTGCTGCCACAGAAGTATCGGTTCGCGCTGAACAACTCGTGTTATTCATCGTGTTTTCTTTTTTCCGTTTTTTTTCCCTCCTGCATTCCTCTCCATTCCATGCATCATCGGCAGAACGTCTGCGAGGCGGTCATGGTCATCACGCATTACATGCACTACGCGCTGGGTGTCTACGGCTGGCCTATGTACATGATGACGCGTGGGAGCACCGGATGCTGCCACCTCTTTCCGAGCCTCAGGTAAAGCTGGTCGCACGCGACTGCATGGGGCGTTGCGACGTCATCAGACGTCAGCGGCCTTCGTGGGTCACCGTTCTTGTGCACCCTCGCTATCTCCTTGCAGGCGTAGACATTTTTCTGCTGCCAAGTTAGGTAAATTAATGTTAAATTCGAAATATTAAGTTCATCTGTTCTTTTAAATTTTTATTTTTCAATGCCAATACGATACAATTGCAAGACGCCAATACGTGTCAAGATGGCCAGCGACACAGCCCCCATTTTCGAGTGCCAGCTCTCTGTGATGTCACAAATTTTTGTCAACGTTAATTATTTTTTTTTCTAGGGAAAGGATGACTATACAGCATTTCAAAAGGAACAAAAGGTTACACCTAGTGAGTTTCGAGTATTCTTGTTTTGGGCCAAAATGGCCTAAATACCAAGAAAATAATTCGGAATCAGTGACGTCACACTGACGTACAAGCAATGCGATTTCGACGTGAATTTCAAAAAAGGAAAGTTTGGCATCTCTTTTATCCGCTAGGAAGAAAACGTTCTTGCTCCGAGCGACTAGAAATTTACTTCAGAAAACATAATCTTACGAGTTCAAACTAAGTTTGTTGATCAAAATGTTTTGCAACTTTGAAGTTCCCGCTTCAAGCGTGACACTCAGGATGCACATGACAAGAGTTGTTGCCTTCGGTGCCTGCTGTGAACATTTTTAAAATTTATTTTTGCCTTCCTCACTTCGGTTTAGGTGTTGCTGCTTCCCAACGCGCAAGAAAAAGCGCGACCGGGCGCTCGTTGTGGAGGACAACTGCTGCTACTGCAACTACGCAGCACTCAGGCATATGGTCGACAACCACAACATGGAGGTCGTCTACGTCACATACCACGTGGACGTAAGTGCAGCCTCTGTGAATCTTTTGCACGAGTCGAATGCCTTTATAACAAAGTGCTTGTGGCTTCAAAAATCATTCTCTACACAGGTCACGTGGTTGTGAAGTTCGCGCATTGCCACAGTTCACAATATAAGCGGAACAGAAGTGTCCGTTCGTTATACAGGTCATTTCGTTGTACACGGTTCGCTGTAGAGGTGCCTGACTCTGAATGGGTTACGAGAAGCTGATATATCGCAGTGCTAAAAATTGGACTTGCGGATGGTGTTGAACAACCATGTCTCGGCGTTAAGAGATGTAATATTGGCGATTCCCGGCAATAGTGAATGAATGCAAAGTGTGGCCAGCTGATACAAATTTTTTTGATAGTGCGAGTAACGAAAGCAACGAATATTCAACCAATTGCACCAAACTTCTTCTTTTTTTTTTTGCGTGTAGCCTCCTATAGTATACGCGCAACCTCCCCTCAGTTTCCTTCATCCGACTTGCACAAGTGCGAGTCCTACGCCGTCAGCACCATCTATAAACCAAGCACGAATGGTTTGAGTAGTACAGCGAGGCACAGGGATCTCAGAGTCTGCGGCTAATGGCTTGGCTTTCCGTAGATTTGCTTGCCACAATACCTCTACTTATGCTTTCCGTACAAAGATCCCTCTCCCCCCTCCTCCCCCCCAAAAGAAAGAAGAGATACGTGAACTCTCGCTGCACCCAACAGGTAGTGACCTAATACACGGCCGAGCGGCACCCTCCAAGTAACAAAAAGTTATTTCGAAGGCAATGCTTTTGCAAATTGCATGTTCCGGAAGCAATTGCAGAGTTGGAAACATTTCACGGATGGCATGATTTGGCAACCACCGATTACCACGCAATATGTAAACAGCAATGATGAACATGATTTCCGATTTGTTTGCACCATTCTTGTCTTCTGTCCTTTATATCTAAAGAACCCTGGGTGCAATCAACTAATTCACTTTTTGCTTAGGACACTCGGTAGTCAAAAAACGAGGCTTAGCTGCGTTAGAGAATGTATCTACTGTGGACATTAGCTGTAGACGATAATTAGATTATTCACGTGTCTGCACTTCATGTCATTCATGTGTTGGCTATTTTATGTACAGCAGGTAACGTATATTTTATTTACCTTTTTGATCTGCACGGCAGGTCGGTGAGACGCCATTTTTCGTAGCCGTGGACCATGAGAAGCGGACAGTCGTGGTCTCGGTACGGGGGACGTTATCGCTTCAGGTGAGTAGTCGACATGCGCCACTAAATGCTGCGAATATGTGCGATAAATTCGCCTTGTCATACTGTGGTCTCTTCGCTGTGCACAGTAACCGGTATTTCGAGATTCCTGCTTACTTATGCGCTATACCCTGACAAAAAGAAAATGCTGGATGGGAACGCAGCTTTTTTGAAGCAGTTATAAGCACGCAAAGCCAGTACAAAATGACAACATGCCGCTCAAGTAATTTACTAAAGAGTCAACTACTGAAACGTAGAGAAATAATCATCCTGTTGGCGATTATCGCAGTTAATCTAACGCCGATGTGCCTCTGTTATCAAGCACTGTTGGTGAAATTTTCAATTTTGTCACAAATCCTCCTGCGGGGCAGTCGCCGCCAGAACAAGCTGTAGTTTTCGGCTTACGTGTCTATACGCTCTGTCTCTATTTTTTACACGTAGCGGGCGAATCAGCCAACTACTTTCAGTGTCATGGAGGTCAAGATCTATTGCAAGCGCAATTCCCCTGACTGGCACTCCTCATGTTTGCGTCCCGATTAATATGACATTTTCTTCTTGACATTACCATGGCGGCAGTGCGTAAACAATAAAACTTTTTTTTTTCATTTTACGTAGGTTGCTTGTTATTGTACTCTATGCTAGCCGTAGCGTTCGCCGCAAGGGCAATCGTTTCGAAATTGCAGAATTGCGGTCCTGTCACGCTCGCCGCGAAAGCGTTGATCGATCGAACTTTACAGCCCCATCAAGGAAGTTTCGGAGCGTCCGCTTTAGCGAGAGCTGTCAAAGCGCTATCCTTTTATAGGTCAGCAGGGCTAGGCCGGGTGGCAGCTGCGTGATGCGGGGGCCATGCGCCTGGACTCTGTGGGTCTGTGTATATGTATACGACGCGGCGAAAACGTCGTTACGAATCAGCGCACAGAGTCCGCCTAAACCTGTTGGACCCGCTTAGTTTAGTCAGGCGAGACTGTTGTGCTTGCAGCGCAAACGGTGCAGTTAGGCTGAAAACGTGTAGGCCCGCTGTAACCACTGGAGACGGAGGAAGAAGACAACGGAAAATTCTCAATACACAACAGTTGCAGCACGGAGTAGATGCTTAGGCTTGAGTGCTTGTATGTGTGCGTGTGTGTGTGTTTTAATCATTAGCATTCTGTGTCTGTGCTTCTAGAAATGGATGTATGTAACAAAAAGTGAGTGGCGCCATCTATGTCTGACAACGTGCATTTCAGTTGCTTTCCTTCGCTCTGCCAAACGAACCGCCAGTGCCGTCATGGTTTCGATACGCAAACGCCAGATGCCGTTGTAGGGTAGCGCCAGACATTCCAGACCGGCGTCCGGTACACTTCACATTTCACAATTAAGCCAGGCACAAAAAACGCCCAGAAATTTCCTGCATATAGTAAACCACTGTATACTAATATAACACTGTATGCGTGTACCATGTGTAGAGTCTTCAATTTATCAAACACAAGTTTGGCTGCAGAACGAGTCTACCGGTAGGGGGGGGGGGGGGGGGTGAGGTGATCGTAGCGTTCGTGGTATTCTTTCGAGTAGCTTATCAATACGACGGCCTCGGCTTCTAGGAGAGTATGAGCCTGACACGTAATTCCGAAGGACGCTACGCACTGTATGACGATTCCCCGGTGGGGAGCGTCTGCCCCAATGTTTTGTAATGCACTCGTGCTGTGCACGCTGCGCCCCACATCGCGTGGCCACCGTCGCCGGTACTTTAGCGACGTTTTAATCTTTAGGTCGACGAAGTAAGCAGAACTGACCCAGACTCACTCACAGAGTAAGTTTCTTGCTAAGGGCTCACTCGGACTCAGTCTCACTGAAAGTTTATTCAGCCAGGCTCACTCTGATTCAGATTCGCCGAAATTTTACTGAGCAGGGCACACTCGTATTCAAGAGCGCCGAAATCTCACTGAGCCGGGCTGCGTTCAGACTCACGGGTCGATCTCAGTCTGAGTGGGTCTGAGTGAGTCGACTTACGATTGAGCTTGCCGACCTATGCCTGGTACCAAGGATAGCTAAACTCCTATTGATTAAAAGAAGAAGAAGACAAGACGGCGGCAATGCTTTTTCAATTGAACGGAGGTTTAGCCTGGCCTGTGTGCTCACGCACGTTGCCAAAATATAGATAAATAGAGATTGAAAAGACTCGGAATTACTATGAAACTAACGCTGCTACGATAACATAGCGAGAACTGCGGCTCGGATGCCAAATTCAGGTAGCGTAGGCTTCATTTCTACCGCTGTTGGACAGATAAGATTCATTAAGCCATTAAGCTGTGACCGTCGTCTGGCTGGCTCGGTTCTCTTTCAGAAGTGGCGGGCAGATGGGTGCAGGTGGGTACTTCGCTTATGTGGGTGCAGCTTGTACTGAATTCTTTAACCCCGTATTCAGAAATGCACCTTCATGAACTCAAAGCCCACGCTTGACTTGATCTGTGTCACGCCTGGAGTGAGCATGCCCAAGACGCGCTCATTGTGTTTTGTTCGACGTCTTCACGCCAGACCTTGTCTTGATCAATTCAAGCATGGGCTCCCAGTTAAGGCGCATTTCTGAATGCGGAGGTTAGGGTCTCAACAACTGTGTATTAGACAGTTTTAAGATATCGTTTGCAACCAAACGTAAAACGTGTTACGCACGTAAAAGAATATAGCGTTGTCCTCACTGCGCATGCTCCGAACGTTATTGAGTTTCTATGGTTCACGTACGCTATAATAACGTACGTTATTTGGCGAGTTTAACGTTCGTAATGTTTACGCCCACATGGAAATAGCGTTGTCGAACATGGCGGCATCCATGGCTCGTGAATTCTCCTGATGGCTGCGCCCTCACTTTCGCTGATTGTCAGTAACTATTAGAATGAGCCTCCGCTTCCTCTAAACTCACTTGAAAACTTAGTTATGATCGCATAGCGCGTCCAATTTCTGACGTCGTTCGGCGATTCCGGCGTCCGTAGGCCTAAAGAGACGCGTCCGCATAGCAACAGCAGGAAGGTTGCTAATGAATTGTTGTGGCTAGGATACACATGGCACGAGACAGCAGACGGCTTTCTGCTGTTTTGTAACGCCTTCCTTGGGTTTGCGTTCCCGAACGGCAAACTGAAGTCTTGAAGCTGCGCGCACCGTAACGTCCCCCAAAGGTGCTTACGTTTTACGTACGTAAGCCGACCAAACGGTATTCTAATACTCCCTAATGGCGCCCCGTCAACGTTACGCTCGATCTCCTCAGTGGGGGAGCCGGATTCAATGTTCTGCCTTTCGTTGCAAGCGTGAGCGCTGTAGGCACGCTGCTATAATGAACACATTATAGTGTTCTTGCTGAGCTCCCGTGTCTGCGCACTGCTCTGAGAGGATCAACCGGTTTTCGAAATAGGTCGAAGATGTTTAAGAAATTGGTCATTTGACAAATTGGTTTGGCAATTCAGCGCGATCTATGTCTTGTGCTTGGTATGTAAATGGCCACCTTTACATTGTGCGGATTTGATCATAAAAGAGTTTCTGCATTCAGGGGTGTTGAAACGTCAAAACCGATACTTTTTTCTTTTTACCAGTGGGACCCGTATATAATAATAGATTAACCTTAAGATAGTACTGGGTAAACTACCTTGCTATACAATTAGAGGTAATCCCGTAAAGTTATTGTTAGTCACCGAACATCCAAAATTTATTGCACTGATGTACTTCCTGTCTGCAGATATGTTATAATAATGAGGACAAAGCGTTTATTCAGAAGGGATGGCGCTTTGGCGGGTTGCTTGTAGGTGATAAGCAAACGGCATATACCGTTGAAAAGAGACATGTTACTAGCAGGAGCCGTAATCGGTAACTGGTGCAACAGCCCTGACTCTGACGGGGGATTCAGAGGCCAGTGGATGGTCTTCTAGACCGCCCACCGTACGAATCCACTCCTCGCCCAATCCAGTCCACCGTTCCCGGTTGCCCAAGGAGGTCTAGAAAGTGTTTCGAGACCTTTTCGTTCCAGCCGAAGGCGCCTGCTGCGGCATGATATTGTGGGTCTTGCTGTCCCAAATGAGATGCTTTACCCGTAAGTCTCGAATACTCTCCCCTACATCAGGGCAGGTGCAACAGTGCCGCTCGGTGTTGTGTGGCCACCGCTTTCTGCTTTATAATTTACATTTAGGTCTCAGCGTAACTGCTCTCTTGGCCATTATCTTGAATGGCCGACCAGTGTTTTCTCGCAGATAAAGTACCTAATTTGCTTATCTCATCTTCATTGACAGGACGTACTCACGGACCTGAACGCCGAAGGCGAGCCTCTTCCTGTGAATCCACCGCACGAGGACTGGCTGGGTCACAAGGTGTGAACATCTCGCTTCCTACATAATATATATATATATATATATATATATATATATATATATATATATATATATATATATATATATATATATATATATATATATATATATATATATATATATATATATATATTCAAGGAGTTACAAACAACGTTCCAAATGGAACTATTTGTTCGCGTAGCTCCCACATAAGCAACTATATTCAAAATTCGATCGTCGGGCTAGGTATTGTCGAGGACGGGCCCCAAAGTACTCATTTGCAGTAGCCACCTATTGTTCGTATTTAGAAAGTTAATTACCGTTACTTCGCTAATTACGCAAGCAATTACGGAAATTGTTCTGTATCTAGAGGCTGCCAATACGTACACCCGAACACTCGAATGGTAAACATAACGTTACCGTGATTGATATTTTTCTAATTTTAAAAATTTGGTGCAGCTAAAAAAACACACCCTGTGTATTGTATGGTGTCGTCACATAAAAGAAATGCTGCAGATGTGCTATGCAAATGCCCAAGCCAAGAAAATCCCGGCCTCGTCATCTCGCCGTTTCTATGCCGACGCGTCTGGTCAGGCCTACGGACGCCAGAATCGTCGAACTGTCTCAGAAACCGGGCGCGAATAGCGCTCTTAACTATAGCGTTTCAGCTCAGTTGAGAGGAAGCGAAAGCCTGATTCAGATCAACGATCGTGGGAGCTCAACTATTGCGACATTTCGCACCCAAGCGGAGGGGGGGGGGAGCGGTGGCCGCCATGTTTGGTGCTAATTCTCAACGTTCACAAGTGCTACGTACTTCAAACACGCCGAATGTCGTACGGTAACATCACGTACATGAGCCATGCGTACGCAATAGCGCACGCAGCAAGCAACCGTTTGCTTGGGAACACTGTTCTCATACCGCACTCACACGCTGGCTTATAATGACCATTGTAATCCGCGAGCTCGCACGAAGCTCGCATGGAGACATACCAATTTCAATGGCTTTTGGTTTCAAACAGCTTGAGTGGTAATCGAACGCAAGCATATGACTAGGGTATAATAAAGATATTTTTAAATCTTGAAGTCATAGTTACATTGATGGGACAAATATTTTGAGCAGCATTCAGTGTCACTGCCTTAAAGGAAAACTAAAGGGAACTAGTAAATCAAGCTTAAATGATAGATTAGTGCTCGAGAATCTCGAAGGCGTCGATATTATCGCGAACAGAGCCTTAGTAATCGAGAAATTCGGGTAAACGCAGGACACGATTAGAAACTCCCCAGGGACATTTAAGTACTCGCCCGATGAGGAACACGCTCCTCGTTTATATTCTGTCACTACTGCTCAACCGCTTGTTATAAAGACGTCATTGTATTGCATTACAAGACGAAATAAAATGCCTACCTGTCCGGTTTCACTTTTTAGAAAGAAGAACTCATTGGCTTTAGCCTTGACAACGACGTGGGCGGTCGAAAGGTTTCGTTTTCGCGCTACTCTGCGCCGCCCACACTTTCGCGTTTCAGCATTTTTGTTATCGGGTGGTACTGCGCTGGTTATTCTGGCTTGCGAAACTCGCACAAACTGCAAGTAGTAGAGAATTTCATGTTTTGTCGCGGGATGCCCGAACGGTTCACGCCACTTCGGCAAAAGCAGCTGCAGCCGCGAATCCACCGCTCTGTCCAGGCTCGGCTTATCCATGGCCGCGCGTTGCGTTTTGTGCAAAAAAGCCATACCGCCGTCTGTCGAGCCCCGTTTTACTCACCGACGGCAGCAAAGGGCGGTGATTGCGTGTGTGACGTCAGCATTACCCGATTGGGTGGCGGGAGATTTGAATTGCGATAAAGGTATTAGACGTTTCAGATGAGTTTTTCTCGTAAGCTGTCCTTTCTTGGCACGAAACGAACGTTGTGGGATTTCCGGAGTGGTGTTGGAATACTCTGCGTCGACTTAGTATTTGCCTTTAATGTCCCTTTAACATTGAACCATGCAATTGGCTCTAGTTGCAGCAGTGAGGAGAAAACTGGATAAGCTGCTGAAAGCGCTGATTTCGGCACGTCAGTAATTCTCGAATTTTATTTCTGTCCCCTCGCCACAAGAAACTCTTAAATTGCGCAACACGACTTCTCGTAATCCCGTGCCACTACGCACAAAACAAATCCTATGCAGCTCCAACGCGCATGGTTGATTTTGTGTGAAGCAAATCGACATTAATGCGTTTAGTTAAATGCTCTATACAGCTAAGTGCGACGTCTACAAATGTGTACTGCAGAGGTCTCAGCTATCGTATGGCACGCTGTTTACGTCTATACACAACACCGCTCATTGGCCGCGTCGAAATGCCAACAGCGAATAAGGCGGACGCATCTAATGGGACACATCGACGCAGTGGTTTCGCGAGAACCAAGGCAATATGCTTGTCAGTGGAATAATAGTCCTGTTTGAGCATGATGGCCACATTGGCTATCCTGCTCAATACATGTGCGCCGCATAACATAACATGCGGCGCATGTCTGAACACATTTTGAGGCTTCCATATGCATTTGTGTCGCAGTGTCACATGCCCATTCCGGGAGGAGATGGAGGAAACAACTTTATTCAGGAAAGTCTCACATATTGTGTCATTGCAGGGCATGGTTCAGGCAGCCGAGTACATCAAGCGAAAGCTGGTGGACGAAGGGATACTATCGCAAGCCTTCAACTACAGCCTGGTGAGTGTACAAGGCAATGATTTTATGTCATTTCGCGAGAGCTCCTTTATTGCTGGAATCCTCACTTGCTGTTATCATTATTTGATATCATTTAGCAGTGCACTGTTTCCGGAGACGCTGGCAATAATAAAGTTGCCGAAACTTCCTGTTATATCGCCATTTGAATAGATCAATCAATCAATCAATCCATTAATTTTATGGCATGAATGTTATGTTTCGCAAAAAAGCTGAAGCTTTTAGTGAATGAAAATAAAATCAACTAAATGACAATAAAAACAAATTGAATTGAGGCCTCCCGAAAAATCAGGTGCCTTATTTTACTTCTATAGAGTAGATTTAGTAAGGCTAAGAGAGTGATAAATCGTTTAATTTCATGCATGTAGAGAGAACTAATAGAAATTTATTAGTCTCTTTTATAATGTAATGCTTCTAAACTGTAAAATACTAGACATCACTTTGACCGTCATCATCTTATTAATTTTCACAAGCCGTCGGCGTCGTACCGACAAGGTGTTGTTATCGTCGTGAACGTGAACACAGAGGACGGGAGAGACCGGTGAGGAACGCAAGAAAAAAAGTTCAGCAATTCGCTAGCGATAATAACGTTCTGCGATTGGCGGCCGCGCAGACTACGTCGTGAGTTACGTCATAGAGCCCGTGCACACAGCCAGCTATGACAAGGCGGTGTGATGCGTCTCGGTGCTCACCATTACGGTCAAACGCTTCGAAGTAGGGCTGCCAAAATATTTCCCCTAATTCTGGCGTATTATTTTTCCACTCTAGATAGTCTGTGAAGATAGTCTATCTGCACTAGTGTAGTGTACATAGACTATCTACATAGCATAGGTGGTCTTTCCGTTTGGCTTGTGGTCCATAAACTCCAAGTCAAACAGAGAGTCCTGCAGACAGTCAGCGGACTGCCAGTGCTGTGTAGTGCAGGTGTTTCTATGGAGTGTATCTTTACGGACTTGTAGCATAAATTTTTGTAACGGGCTGACATCGATCACTCTCAGATTAACGAGCAAATTTACTTAACCGACTGCGCTTTTGATTACGTCGCGCTCCTGCAGAGCTCAGCTTACGAAGATATTCTTCTTTACAGCAGAGGAAACAAAAGAAAAAGAAACACCCAAACAAAGGACAAGGGATATTATCGTGACAAAAACTCGCCCCGAAAACAGGCACATCGAGCCTAAACCAAGAATAATGAAGCTAAGATGACGAAACGACATCGCTGACCCATTCACGCTACTCGAGAATGGTCAAAGCCAGTGTTTAAAAAACCGTGGCTTCTGCCGCGGTCCTGGGACGCTCTGTTTAAATTAGGCGAGATAATGAACGTTCACGGCTTCGAAGTGCTTAGATGTGACTTTGCTGTTTCTGAGCGAGACGCTGTTAAGCCTCGTTAACCGATTTATTTCTAATTTTCTTTTTTCTCCGCTCAAAAAGCTCACAAAATCGGGCAGCGTAGGGTGCGCTAATGAGGTTGAGATTAGCAGGATGTTATGAAGGTTTCGCAAAGTGAAAAATATAAAGCAACGCGCGTGCCATTATGACGCTGACAGATAATAACACAAGAAGGAAAAAAAATGAAATGTAGTGAATACTGTTATGAATAATTCAGAGAAATGCGCAACGAAATCTAATTAACGAAGGAAGGAAATATGCAACACCAATCTCAGAAATGACGACACAATTTAGAAAGCAGACTAGATTGCTTTGCGCTGCAAAGAAGCGAACAGACAAAAAAACAAGTAGCAGGCTACTTCTACATATGTTCACAATTATTGTCACGGCTATGCCATTTCTCTTATTTCGAAAAGAGGAAAAGACAAGTCGCAAAATCGCCCGAAGTGATGAGCATCGGTTGCGATAGGAAATTAGTAGACAGCTGTACAAAGTGAAGATAATAGTTTTATCATCCGTATAAACATGTAAACATTCGCTCACTAACTAAGTTAACAGGCACGGCACCAGGCGCGAGCAGGCGAGCATGAACACCTCTCACTCGATGACCGCGGAAACTCGCTGTCAAAACGCTGGAGTGAGGAAGCACGGCAGCAGCGGCAGCGAGCTAATTGACCTTCGTGCTGCCTCTCGCTTCAACGCGAACTAAGCGTCGAGAACACAGCGCACAGGAGGCTATCAGCACTCGGCGCGCACTCTGGCGGCCGCCGTCGCTTTCAAGACAAGGGCCGCAAGACCATACGCCGCAGCCGCCGGTGTAGAACGTTCCTCTCCTACATCGCCTCCACCCGGTGCCCTGCGCGCGACGGTAGACGGTGCGCTTCCTGCCCGCATTCCTACCTCGCGCGCGCGAGGTTGAGGCGCCATCGTCGGATCACCCTCGCACGTTTTCACTTGCACGTGCAGCATACGGAGCGCTGCGACGATGTTATCGCCCTTGTTATTCATAGAGAACATCACGCTGATCGCGGCGGCGACTGCATAAATGTGCCTGTAGTGTCCATATAATAGCTGTCGCAATTAAAACGTCATACATGCAATTTAAGCAATTGCAATTTTAAGCAAAGAGCTTGCTACACTTCATAACAGTCGACTTGCGTACAGTAATATGATATACCACATCCGGAATACCAATATTTCACCGTCGGGTTGCGCCATTTACTGGTTTCTGAAACTCTTTGCCAAGTGAAAATTATATTCCCTACTTAAATCGCAAACAGCGTGTTAGGATTCTGCCACTATAAAGCATGCTCATTTCATTTTCATCAACACCTCGCAACACATCCTGGCCAATTGTCAGTCCCTTTAAGGCCTATGAGTGTTTTATCTGCCACAGGATTTTTTAATATTTTTGTATTGTTTTAAAATAAATGAAGATGACCAATATACCCAGTATATACATGCTTTACGTCGTGATCTATTATTTAACTACGCGGAACCAAGACCTTCTCACTGTTACTCTACTGTGAGGCTCAAAGCTATGCTGTAGCTTTACATGCATTATTCTTAAGGGGCCTGGATTCACTGATTTATTTGTTTAGTTACGTGCTTACTTACACACGTAACTACAGTACCTCAAACACCTGAGAAAGTTGGGTTTTACATAAGGGGTGAGCAGCTAACAACTAATGATTTTCTTATATATGCGAAAATATTCAAAAAAACAAACACCGATAAAAAATAAAACAACGCAAATTGGCAAAATGAAGAGTCTAGGTAATAGTGCACATCTTCAAACAGCGACAACAAATAAATGCAGCACCACTGTGTGCCCCGCGAGCAATGCAGGGTCGGTTGTGGGTGAAATTTCGCTTTCAGTCGCCCTGTCATCATCAGCCTGGTTACGCCCACTGCAGGGCAAAGGCCTCTCCCATTCTTCTCCAACGACCCCGGTCATGTACTAATTGTGGCCATGCCGTCCCTGCAAACTTCTTAATCTCATCCGCCCACCTAACTTTCTGCTAGCCCCCTGCTACGCTTCCCTTCCCTTGGGATCCAGTCCGTAACCCTTAATGACCATCGGTTATCTTCCCTCAAGAGTGAAATTCGGGCCGGGAGGGAACCGAGAGTGAAACTCTGTTGACGCGGAACTTTCTCTGCTGCTTGCCCCCACTTTACTAAAAGGCCTCACACTAGCTGTCGCCCAGCGAAAAATATCACGTGCCCGATGCGTAGTCTTCGAATAGGGATGTCCCAGCACAGGAGCCAGGTGCCGCTCCCCCGCCCCCTCCTGTTGACCTCAGCCGCATTCGTGGCAAGAATGAGTAACAACCTTACCACCTTCCATCCCTCGAGAGAGTGTGTCGCCTTTGGGATCGGCCCAATTCATCCAGTGCTCCACCTTCGGGATCGGCCCAGTTGGCAACGAAACAGGTTATAGCGGTTCTTCGCCAGCGCACAATGAGGCGGTCGTCGTGCCATCCTCGACGTCGTTAAGCCATCTTCGTTGTCGTGTCGTCGCGCAAACGCGCGCATCACGCTCGCAATTTCCCGCTTGACACGAGCATGGAGCTTCATCTGGTAACCAGATTGCGCAATTCAATTCCAAACAAAGTTATACAGCAAGCTATACCCGCAAAAATGTTTTGCATAACACCTATTCTTATATTGCGCGGAATGTGCGCGACCTTTTTATGTTCTTTCCTGACGTAGACAGCTTTAGCGTAAGTTTAATGTCCTAAATATAATAATCCTATGTAAGGATATGGGGATATACTAAATGAAAGCCATTTTGTTCCCATACACGATACGAGACATGCCTCATATGAAACATGAGACATGATGCGGCTATTCCTACATGCCCCCTATGATATATGGGAGCATCAGGGCTTTTATGTGGGATATATACGGCCCCGTAGGTTCATATGAGATTATTAAATATGGGGCACTACATTTCTTTTTTCAATAATGGTTCCTTTTAAAGCTAGCTACGTTCGTCAAATTTTGGTCGGCCTCCCGAAGTGTCCATTGCTGCTGCGCACTTTGCAGGACAAAGGCACGACCCAGTACGACCTCGTTCTTGTGGGCCACTCCCTCGGTGCTGGGGCGGCCGCCATATTGGCCATCCTGCTCAAACAGGACTTTCCCAACCTGCTGTGCTACGCGTACGCGCCACCTGGTGGACTTCTCAGGTGAGTGGGCGTTTCTTGTCCTCAATGAGGCTGGTTGCACTTTCTTATTGACAGTGTTCAACACGTACACCGTGCCTTCGAAGTTAAACTATCGGTAATCTTTTAAAAGTCTTCGAATAGTTGCATTTCCGGACAGAATAGAATGCTAATATTAGATAAATGTGCAAGCCTGGAATATCGAATCTCGAGTAATTGCTTTATATTATATAACGAGTAACCTTTATATCATACTGCAGTGCTTACCAATTCCGAGATTCATTTCAGTGCTTCTGTTATTTATGCGCATTCGAAATCGTTAATGTTTCTCTCGTTGCGCCTGATATAGATATGAATACCATCCTGAAAGTGTCGTTAAACTTCCTTTATATCGCGGTGTTTTCCTTTTACCCAACTCATGTCTTTCCTTTTCTTGTTGTTTGTTCAGGTGTTCTATATTTGACACAATTACTTTGTATTGCACCCCACTCCCCATACGTAATGCCCTTCAGGGCCTTTAGGGTACCTACATAACAAAATAAATAAATAATTTAATTGCTTGCTTTTTAATGCTAAGAGCGGGAAAAAATGTATTTCTTCGTCTCGTACGTTTCCCTCAATTTACGCATCTGTAAGTCCTTTGAATAGGGCAGCTTACAATTGAGAAAACTCCACACGGTTTCAAGTTGACTGCCAGCGGACACTTCATGTGACCTGCGGACGATACCCAGCTGCCATTTTTTCATGGGAGGCTGCAGGCTGTGATAACCATAATAACGCCGCATATTCAGCCGTAATCGAATGTGCAAACGTATCGAAAATTAATTTCTCGATCGACACGCAACAGAGCTGTTCGATTAAAAAGACGTCACATGTGTACAGTAAACACTGAGGCTAATATGCTTGTCACAGGCAGTGAGGTTGAATTTTTTTATTGATGCTGTGTCCGGCGAGCCTCCTTCTTTTCTTAACCTTCTTGTGTGTGCTTCAGTCAACATAACTGTATGTTTTATTCTAATGTTAAAGCGCAAAAAAGTCTTGCCTGCTTCGGTTCGCGATCTCTGTCTCACTTACTGAATCGTTAGGGTAGTTCAGGATAATTTTGACCACCTTGGTATCTTTAACGTGTACCCGACCCACACCACACGAGCGCTTTTGCATTTCGCCCTCATAGAAACGCGGTCGCCTCGCTCGGGGTCAAACCCGCGACTTCGTGTTTAGTAGCGCGCGCAACGACATAACCACTAAGCCGCAATTGTGGGAACGAAAACGGAGTTCTCACAGAATACTTTGTCAGTGTAAGCTCAGCTATATGGGGCGGAATTGGGGGGCGCGGGGGGGGGGGGGGGAAGCGGGGGGAGATTCGTTTCTATTTCAGCGTACTCTCGCACTCAGTTCAAGAACCGGAACTTGTAGCCGACTCAGACCCGGCGGCGTCGTTCACGCCAGAGTTGCCGTCTGGGGTACAATCGCTAGCGTAGTCAAACCGCATTTAGAATCCCGCGGCGACTCCGTCTGTGAATCGCTCCCGGGACGTTGCACAGCATGTTCCGACCTCTGGTCGCGGCACGAGACCAGAGACCAAAAGTACACCGCATCTTTCTACGGGCCCTCCCACCATCTGTGTCTCGATCCCCAGCATGGCGGCGTTCCTTTTTCGGTGCCGTGCCGTGGCCTCTGTTGCCGCCGACGGTCTCTGTTTGCGTCTCGTTGCGTCGCCTCTCGCGCGCTCTGTTTATCGCACCCTGCCCCCCCCCCCCACCCCATTCCTCTTCCCCTCTGAACCTTATTCTCTCTCTTTCTCGCACACACACCCTCAGCCTCCCCGCGGTCGAGTACAGCAAGACGTTCATCACGTCCGTGGTGCTGGGCAAAGACGTCGTGCCCAGAATAGGACTGCACCAGATGGAGGCCCTGCGCACGGATCTCATCAATGCTATTAAAAGGAGCACCGACCCCAAGGTATGTGCCGTGTGTCTCGCGTATTCTTGTCCCTTGGATGTCATTCATTAATTCAATCGTTCATTCGTTCGTCCATTCATTCATTCATTCATTCATTCATTCATTCATTCATTCATTCATTCATTCATTCATTCATTCATTCATTCATTCATCAACGCCTTTGGTATCGATGTCCAAGGCAGAGCCTATGCGAAATAATGATTAGGCTGCAGAAGAGTACGCATTTGGGCTGGTTGGTTCATGATTATTTCCCTCCTTCCGAAGGAGATTGCCTTCTTATCGCACTAATTGCATTTTTTCCCCTGGGTATGCTGAATTCTGTTGATTCTGTGCTTTGAGATAGTGGCGGAGTATACATATGCTGACTGAAAGAATAGAGACACTTGGTTGTTAGTCAGCGCTGGTGTCTGTGTCCCTCTCCTCGTCCTGTTCTTTAGCGCTGTTTTACTCCTCGTAATGATTAGGTCACATTATGAGCGCGCATGGGTGTCCTTGGTCTGTGCACTTTTCATCCAGAGTGTGCGTGCCTAGGATAAAAAAAGTAACCTTGCACCTCGCTTTACGATTGAGAGTTATGTGCGGTGGTTGGACAGGAAAAGTACAAGCGTTAGGCTACGTTTGTAGGCTGACCGAACAAGAAATTCGGCTTTAATGCCTACGCCCTTCTTTTTTTATTACTCAATGCTTATACTCAGGCCATCAACATAAAGAAGTTGCTTACCGTTCTGGGTCAGCAACCCTGAGATGTAATTCTAGACTCATCAGACGTCGCCATGATAATAATTAATCGATGGCTTCTTACACTCCCACCAAAGCAGTCGATCGGTCCAGCGTACCGCAGAGTGCGTACGATATTGACGTATGTGATCAGCTGAGACAGGGCGAATTCGACGCTTACGTGTAGTAAATATGCGTTGTGTGTAAAACCCATCAAGTTAGATACGCGTCACGTATGAAACGCTTCAACGCTGACACGAAAGCACGCACGCACACACACACACACACACACACACACACAAAAAGCGCAGGACGCGTGAAACGTTTTGCGTTTTGTTTCCTTTTGTTTCTCGTGTGTCACCCGCCGGTGGTAGCTCAGTGGCGGTGGCGTTGCACCGCTGAGGTTTACAGGTTCCGGGTTCGACCCCTGCCGCGTTTCCATGGGGGGTAAAACGCGAAAAACGCTCGTGCGTACTCGGATTTAAGTCCTCGCTCAAGAACACCAGGTGCTCGAAGCTAATCCGGTTGTGCCTCGCTACGGCATTCCTCCTGTTCGATAAGTAAGTCGTCGCAGCTTATTTAATTTGAATTATCTCGTGTCCTCGACTATCGATGCCCTTTCCGACATGCTTATTCAACGCGGCCACATTACTGCCTCGAGCGGCACGTCCTTGATATACAAGCTGGTCCATCGCACTTCCGTGTTAGGAAAAAAGCGCCAACATTCTGTTCAAAAAAAAAAAAGAGAAGCAGAAACGAAATACGTACTCATAGAATTGCTGCTATATGTATTGATAAGCAGAGTCGATGAATTATTGTACGAAGCCAAGCCTCTATGGCGTCGAGTGTCACATCGACTCCACCTCGAGCGGCAGAATTTTGAAAACATGTGCGAGAATGTTCGAACTGCTGGCGCAGTCCAAATGGTTGGTATCTTTCCTTTTGCTCCTTGACCAAATTTTCCCCGTAAACGTCACGATCCATCACGTACTAGACGCGTTCCTGCATCGCTTAATACGTCTCGGTGTAGCCTATACGCGCCCTGCATCTTGCGTCGTGAGAAAGAAAAGTACTCTCCCTCGCCTCACGGACTGGAGGTGGATATGGAATCGTTGCTCCGCATAACTCGCTTCCCCGGATAATTCGCTTCCGTGCTCTAGGTGTTCTTCCTATTGGGGAACTATAGTGGCCAGCTTACATAGCATAACCCAGGAGCTTCGTCCTGTTACTGTATTTCCGAATTCTACCACTTGTCTCTGTAATTCTTTCGCTTCTTACGAATGCTAATAAACGAAAATGAATACGAAAAGATAAGGATGCATCATCTGAGCGCGGACAGAGTAGCATGGCGGAGACTTCTGTTGAGCACTCTCCTCAGTGAGTGTGCGCAGCATGGCCAACGGCGAGAGATCTCTGGCAACCCCATGAGCACATTGGCTAATCGCCATTCCTCTGTGCGAAAAAAAGAAAGAAAAAATGAAAGAACAAGAAGGTGCTTGAACCCTGGTAGTGCTGCGACAAGCAGAGGTTATCTCTCAAGGATCTAATAATATTTGGGGTTTTACGTGCCAAAACCACTTTCTGATTATGAGGCACGCCGTAGTGGAGGACTCCGGAAATTTTGACCACCTGGGGTTCTTTAACGTGCACCTAAATCTAAGCACACGGGTGTTTTCGCATTTCGCCCCCATCGAAATGCGGCCGCCGTGGCCGGGATTCGATCCCGCGACCTCGTGCTCAGCAGCCCAACACCATAGCCACTGAGCAACCACGGCGGGTATCTCTCAAGGATCTACGGCACTGTCTAGCGTACAGTGACCTTATAAATTATCTAAAAGTATGAGAGTACAATTTTTTTTCTATGTTCCCATGACCTGTACAAGGTTGTGCTGTTCTTGAAACCTTTTATACCCTTCTTTTCTCCCCTGTATTTTTTACCTGATCCATGGACTTTCTTTGCTAGTTTTTCTTCTATTATTTCTTCATGGACGTGTTTTGACCGTTTTTGATTATTTTATCACCGTAGAAGGATCGACATTTGGGCGAGTTGGTACTGGTTGAACATATTGAAGGGGCAGCGCAAAAAGAACGACGACAGAAGGCAGGAACACACAGGACGCTGAACACAGAACACACGCTGTCCTGTGTGTTCCTGCCTTCTGTCGTCGTTTTTTTGCGCTGCCCCTTCAATATGTTTATTTTATCACCGCTTACTTTCCTTTTTTGTTTTTCTTAAATAAGGTCTTTAGATAGAGAACCCCTTCTGTTGCTAAACTTCCCATATTTCGCAGCTAATACAAAAAGATAAAACACTATTTGAAGAAATACGACATTTTTGGCCACCGGTTCTCTCTAAAATCGATTGTAGTATTTCAGTTGAGATTATCGCGCCAGACGGGATGAGAAATATTGTAACAGTGCACCTATCCTTCTTTCGAAAGTCCGAAGTTCAACTTGATTTTGTAGAATTTCGATATGACAAAGAGGCAGCTCATTCATCTTATTACTATCTCTCGCTTTCTTTCTTCAGGGAAGAACAAGTATCGGTTTTCTTTTGAAGAAACTTAAGGCGCAGTCAATAGTCACGTAAAAATGCAGTCTGAATTTTTCTCATATATTGAATCTCTTGAGGTTACGCAAATTTCTCCGCGATATTGCCATGGTCCGAAGAACTCTGATTCCTGTCCTTTTCTTGCCTTCCCAGAATAACGGCGCTTGCTTCTTCTTTCTTTTTTACCGCTGGTCATGGAAGACCAGTATCGCCAGGCACGGATGATATAGATTCGTCATTAAGTGCTAAGTTAGCCGCACAATATCGCAAGGACCGATGGACTTTCAGAGAACGGTGTATGCGCCAACGATTTTTCTGACGCACTTCATAAATCAAGGCACGGCCGCGCGACAGCATCACCATCAATCTCAGTGTGCAAAGCTTCTCGCCATGACTATGTTAATGCGGCGAGTACAGATTCTCAAACGAAGGCCCTTCTGCTGTTCCCATTGGCGTTAGGGGAAATTCCCAACAAAAGTCAATGCTTTTAGTTAGCCGCCTTCCGCAGACGCTAGCAATGTGCTATAACTCGTCTCTCTCTCTCTCTCTCTACACACACACACACACACACACACACATATATATATATATATATATATATATATATATATGTGTGTGTGTGTGTGTGTGTGTGTGTGTGTGTGTGCGTGTGCATATTATTATTATTGAAGAAATGCGCTTTAAAAAAGAAATTTAATTTCAACGTTTCAGCCGGGACCGCCAATACATATTACAATATACAATACAATATATATATATATATATATATATATATATATATGTATGTATTCGTCGCCTGGAGCCATGAAGGAAGGCTCGACGTACCGTCCACTGCGAAGCTCCGTGACGAGGTACAGGGAACGTCCACCTCCACCAGATATGTTACGTAGGAAGACACCGACGAAAAGCTATTTACAAGTACATTTACAAGGCAATACGCCGCAGTTGGCTAAGAGGCAACAGCCCGCGCTAGCTTCCAATCGTCGTCGTCTTCTTCTTACTGCTCGGCTCTTCGTCATTGGAAATACTATCCCGTAGCAATATAGTCTCTTTTTCTGTCACTCTTTACCTCTCATGCGCACACATTCTCTCTCTCTCTCTTGCCTTGTGGTGTGTTTTTCTCGGTAGCGAAGAATTCAACTATCAGATACCGCCGTGATGAACGGTGACTGACGCATAGAGCGTCTCCTTCGCCGAGATTTCGTCACAACTCCGAATATATATATATATAGCAGAGCACTCCCGGTCTCCGACAACAGTCGCCGAAACAAAGGCGGCCTTAGCAGTTGAAAGAAGCAATAGTAATGTAGCATCAAAGAAATTTTCGGCACGTGCGTAACCCAAGTTATTTCATATTTCTGTTTTGTTGCTTTGAAACTGTATAGGCTCACATTTTACAGGAACGTGTTGAGATACGTTGGGGATTGCGAAAGGAGCCTGTTTCCCAGAGTCTCCATTTCGTTTTTGGAGAAGAGAATGTATCTTCCATTAGCATGCAAGTGCGTGCTAATGTACAGCGTAGAAGAAAATAATCAGAATCATTTTTATAAAAGAAGGGAAAAAAAACGTGAGACTGTGAAGCATGCACGGATGCAAGCAAAGATGCAATGGCTGAATATAAATGAAGAAACGAAGGCAGAAAAAATGAAAGGACAAAATAAAGGAAGAACGAGTGAAAGAGCAAAGAAAAAAAAAACATGGAAAGAAAGAGAGAACAAAAGAAATAACGAAAGAACCTTCGGCTAGTGCAACAGGTGCTCGCGTTGGGGTCGTTGGAGAGGTCAACCAACAGCGCCATACGTTTACTTCGCACTGCGGCTCGTTATGTTTTGCGAGGAGTATGTCCCCTCGGATCGTATGCCTTAATGCACTACCACGTGTGTGCAGCAGGCTTTCGCCTTCACGTGTTACAGGAATGTAACATGCTGCCCAACTTTTTCATTTTCCGTCGGCCCTTGCCAGTAATGTATTCGTATTCACTCTTACCCGGTACTCCTCATTACGAATTGAGAGTAGGAACGCTACAGTTGTTTCTAACTTCCCTTCGACGGTTGGCTTCGTGATTACGGGTCGTAAGAAATATCGCGCTGCACATTCTGTAATGAAGTGAATTATGTTTCGTTGACTGTGCTGTTGTGACTGTATGTGATAATGCATTTACACGATGTATGTACCACCCGCTGACTAGACAATGTGTTATTAGGCGACAGTATCGTTTGTACTTTTGAGAATTTTATGTACATAAGTGTGGAGACATTTACTTTGTATATTGTATATACCATGTGTTCCTTACGTGATAGTCTTCCTGTGGAAACGTTGCGTGATAAGTACTGGTGCTTGTGTGAAAAGAGTATTTGATATGTAATATTGAACCCTGTATGATGTATGACGGAACCACTCAAGAGATAAGGAGTAGCCGGCGCCTAAATTGTGTGCCAATATCTCCTTATATCATATCAATAAAAAAAAGACAGTACGGAGTAACGGCTAGACGATTGCCTTGATGGAGTAACAATAGGCCAATGACCGGCCTGCAAGATTCTCATGACCGTAGTGCGACGCCGCTGCACTTTTGACTGCCGCAATCACATCGCGTTCAGGGTTGAAGACTGAGTGTGTTGGTATAGAAGTTGGAGAAACACACACACATGCGCTGCGCTGCGTGTGTTTTAGTGAACCCAAATGAGCGAGTAATCGATAAGGTATTAAGCTTCTATTTGGAATCAGTTGTCTCAACTTGAGCGAACAGAGTGTGACAGGGAAGCCAGACGACTGAGCACCTTATACGCACACTTAACAGGTGTTAATGGCCCAGACGTTCGCCGATGTTAAATGCACGTGGCAGTCAATGGCTTCGATTGCGTCCATGCGCTTATGGTCTCTTAGCGCGCACCCACGCCACATCACAACGTGATTTTTTTTAACCAAATTCGGCCCCTATGGAAATGCGGCCGCCGTGACCGGGGATCGAGCCCTTGCCCTTACGATCAGCAGGCACAATACCATAATCTCTGAGATGATCATTGATTACGAGGTGTTCTGTTCATCTTCTTCCTACCACCTTTGTGTGTGTTTTTTTAATATATTCTAGTGGAAAATCATCCTGGGAGGCGTTTTCTGTTGCTGTCCTGACGAGGTAGACTTTGACGGATCTGAAGGTCCGACGTTAGCGAACCGCGACGTCACCAGTCACCCCAGTGACGCCACCATAGCCCTCACTGCCCACCAGCCGCTCTACCCACCCGGCAGGATCATCCACATCGTGCGTAACCATCCGAAGGAGTGAGTTTCTTGCTCTTGCAAAATAGTGAAGTTCTCGCTGTGTTTCCTTTCTTTCCCCACAGTTTAGTGTTCACGCACTTGATCTCGTTTCACATACGCTCGTTAGTTCCTTTCCGTAGGTTTTTATTTTGCAAATATTTACCGCAAGTATTAAAGGACTCTGGTGCCACTTACACTGTTGAACCGGAGTCCTTTAACACTTTTTTAAAGGATTGAAGTCGATCGTATGCGGAACAGGATTTAGAGTGCGGTTGTAAAGATTCTTATCTTTCTCTCGTGTTTCACTTTCCACTCTTTCGTAAGAAATAATTGCATCGCTTGTTTTGGTGCTTGTACAGTAATATAGATATTGCAGTGTATTTCAGAGCGATGTCTCAACCATCGCAACAAGACATTTCTCAAGTGCGTCAAGCAGTCACTAAATGAGATTATTTTCAAAGAAAAAGAAAGAGGAAAGAACAACCAGAACAACTATGCGCGTAGAAAAACGTTTTATTGAACAGTGCCTCAAAGAAAAAGAAAGCTATTTCATTTCCACGTAAACTTTGTAGTCGAAAATAGAATTTTGAACTAATGTCTTCTTCACAAACGTTCACCAATTTTCCGTAGTTAGACGAGTGTGTTTGAGAATAACTGTCTGGCGGCTGTTCTCGAACGAGGCAGGTTTGCAGCGCTTCGTTGCAAAAGTAAATGTCTGTTCTCTGAACGAGTAGCCCGTGCCGCACGGGGTAACTTGCTGATGTTTGCCGTGAAAGATCGGCTTGTCCTTGCATGTTCGTAGCTGCACTGTTGCAGCGAGTGAAATGTTGTAAGAAATACTTGCGTGTGCTGTATTTGTCCAACGTTGTGCTATTCTTGAGATTTACCTCTACAATCTTACTCGGACGTTCGCAAAATACTAGATTTTCTTTTTTTGTGGGCTACATGGTCCGTTCGTTTCTTTTCTTTTCTTTCCCTTCCTCTGCCGGCAGCCAAACTTACGAGTCCAAGTGGAGGTAAGTTGGCCCATGCGCCTTCGTACACTTCGTTTGGACTGCTTCGCGATTGCTATCTTGCTTGTAAGATAACGAAGACATTAGGGAGCTTTGAATTAGAGGATACCAGCGGCTTACGTAAGCAAGGACTAGGGGTCACGGTACTGCGCTTGCGCAGACCCCTACGCCTAGGCATGGGCATGCGCAGTACCGTAGGCCCTAGTTATCGCGTACGCAAGCCGCTTGCGTCCCCGAATGTAAACGTCTCTGTTAGCAGCGTTAACATGAATGCGACAAAGGACGCGTCGCATCGCATTTCTATTGTGCATCACATTCGCGTGAATGGCGGTAATGGGCTAGGAAGGCGAATCGCAATTGACGCGACAGGAGAAGGTACGTAGTTTTAAGACGGGGCAAGTGATCTCGTGCGGTGGGTGCAAACGCTGCCGTGGCACACTGAGGGGCACAAACGGCTGGTGCCATCTGCCCATTTGCACCAGAGTGATTTGATACTTTTCAGGCCAAGTTTGCTACAGGGACAGCAGCTGCCGCTAGGGGCGCCGCTGCAGATGACGAGGCGTTTATAAGATTGGCGGAAGAGAACTAGGGAAACGACAAACAATGGAGGCGCACAAAAGCAAAGTTTCCAATAGGGGTTCAGAAAGTTTGGTGATAATAATTCATCGTGTTTCTTTTTTTTTTGTAACATAGGTAGGACGTTAAGCGGTGTAATAACAACAGCGTGGTGGCGCAACCCACCAGCCCGTTCCGGAGGGCACGCTCATAGTATTCATTCATCCATCCATCCAGAACACACTATCGCCGTTGTTGTCGGCTTGCTTTCGCGGTTTAGAATAGTTTATATGGGTTTAGGCCCAATCGCACTAGGCCGACGCGAAACCAGTTTTGGTGTAGCCAATTCCTGCGACAGCTGTGTCGTGCCGACGGTCGTGTCGGCAGGAGGGGAGTCGTCGGTAGACGAAGTCAGGCCATCTTGTTGCGCACACTGTAACGGTACAACGGCTACCCCCCCTCGCCGGCTACCCCGCCCCCTCGCCGAACTCGTCGGCTGAGCTAGGCCTAGCATTCGCCTAGCGAAATCGGCACAGCGAATTTGAACAGCTGGCAAGGGCTGGTAATCGTGCAGCTCTACTTGGGAAGCGCATTTCAACACACCAAGCGCGAATAAAAATGGAGTGTCCAAGTGAACGTCAGCCAAGCTGCTAAAAAATATGGCCTGAAGACCGAATAACACCCTAGGTATCATAATTGTGTCTTGCACCGTGCGTTTCTTTTCGTTTCATTTTCCTTGTTATTTTTTTTTGCCAGCTTGGCTAATGTTAGGTGGGAAGCTCAGTATAACGAGTGTTTCTACGAACACTTTAGGTAATATTAAAAAATAGCCTTTTTGAAATAAAAGGAAGGTTCCTAAGAAGAGCTGCGGTCAGCGGTGGCGGCCGCGCATGATGGGACGGGTAATGCGAGGTGATTATTCGATAATTAAGAAACAACCATAGTTTCCTTTTAAAGACTTAGTTTCAGCTGGCTTGTAATTGCGAGATTGAAGCGAACTCTCTGTGCAAACCATATCATCAACTTTTTGATCTGGAAAAAAAAATGCGATTACCCCCGAAACTGTGGCAAAATTAAGCCTCGCAGATGTATTCAAGCTGGTTAGTGGAATAGATCGCTCAAATGAATGACGATCTTGCAATCCGGACACCTTGAAGGTCGCCGAGTCAGCGTTCTAGTTCGGGAACGTTGTGTTTGCTTTTGAGAAACTCGTCCTCAGATGCTGAGCTGTGCAATTTTTATCCGCGTGTGCGCAGTATAAAAATGGGCGATGCAATAGCTTTATTTTTTTTTGTGGGCGGGCGTCGCAGGCGCGTCATGCGCAAGAGTGAACCCGTCTACCAGGCCCTGTGGGCGGACAACAAGGACTTCGACCAGGTGCTCATCTCTCCGGTCATGATACAGGACCACATGCCGGACAAACTGCTGGACGCCCTGGAAAAGGTATGCGTGTGATAAAGGCGCACTGTGTTGTAGATAGTGTTGAGGCCATTCGGCGCTCTGAAAAGAATAAACAGATCACGTTCCCTGTGGCGCATAGCCTGAACCATACGGAAAAGCACACATTTAAGCTAGAGAACGCATAAAGAAAAGTTGTTACTACGTTTCATTCAAATGTATAAAAAGTCAGCTAAAGGACATTCGCGGCAAGTTATTTTTTCGTCAAATTTAATTTTCTTTACCCCATTATTTCTACACTTCGATTAAACATAACTTCCACCTACGCTTTCTCTGGATTAATCGTCGGTGTCTTCGTATGATCGTGGCTAACAAAATCGAGCGTCTCGGATGCCGTTGTTATCATACTGCTGTAGCATAGAGCATATGGCCCCCAAAATCGGGCTGCGCGCCGCCAGATCTCGGAAGCCATGCATAGAGAGTGTGGTACCAAATCGCTCCACAGAAAAGTGGCGCTAGCGTCTATGAGCGCCGCTGGGAATGTTGAGTGGCTGAGATAGATTTGTCTAAACTTTGACATTCTGGCTTCGAACCTTCAGCTTTCTTGTTTTACCCTGATATTGCCGCCTCAAGTTTGTGAGCTTTTCTTCATAAATTTGAGTTGAATATGTGTATGGAGAATGCGTGAATAGCTCTCATCTTCGGTTCTGCTCGGTATTTATTACCAACCGGCCCCATCCGTATATCCTGTCAAGTAAGCGTAGAGCGCACTTTTGGAGCTAAGAACCACGTTGCTGTAGCTGTCCTTAACTCCCGGTAAATGCCATCCGTCAAGAATCGCCTGAAGATTAATAAGGAGAAGACGAGGACTTGCTGTTACGAAAAAAAGCAATTATTGTCGTCTATCTTGCTTGCGTTTCCTTTCTTGAAAAAGTCGCAGTTTCACCCGAAACGGGGAGTGTCGATTGCGATAGCAAATTAGTAGACATCTATACCAAGTAAGAATTGCAGTTTTATCGCACGTATAAACTTGTTAACATTTGCTTACTGTATAAACTATGATGTCACGCACGCACATGTAAACATGGACACATCTCACTCGATGGCCGCGGAAACTCGCTGTCAAGACACCGGAGTGTTGGAAACGCGGCAGCAGCAGCGAGCGAACGTACCTTCGTGCTTGTTCTCGCTTGAACGCCAACTAATCGTCGAAAGCACAGCGCATACAAACCTACCAACACTTGTCACCTCTCAGATCGCTTTCAAGATAGAGCGCCCACGCGGTACGCAGCAGCCGCTAGAGTACAACGCCCCCCCTCCCCCCTCAGTGCCTCGCGCGCTACGGAAGACGGCGCGCTTCCTCCCAACTTTCCTTCCTTGTGCGCGCGAGATTGAGTCGCTATCTTCGGGAGACCCTCGCAAGTTTCATTCACTAGCACCTACAGCATACGGCTGTATGGGCCGTTCGTGACACGGAAGTACTGGACGAGCAGCGTGGACGATGGGGAAGGCTTGTTGTAAGACGATTATTGTTTGGTGATAGGATGGGCCCCAAACGTTGCCAGTGTAGTTCGGTTTCTTCAGTAAGATGGCAAATTTCTACTGCTTTTAATGGACTGTGGGGAGGGCAAGCAGTGGCATGGCGTTTCAGCATTAATCAACGGTTGTGTTTCTGTATTTGATGCAAAATGCACAATAAAAAAGGCAAAAGAAAGAAAGAAAAGAAGATGCGATTGTGGCCTATTCCTGAGCTCCGGGCTGATGTGCGGGGAGAGCGAGACTCCATCCCACCATGCATCCGACACGTAATGCCTTTATTTTCTGTGTATGAGCTATTGAGCGAGGCAGCAGAAGCAGCAAGTGCAGTATCGACGGTCAGCACAATGCGGGAGGGTTCGCTACGAAAGCTTCGCTTGAGAAAAAAATATCAGCTCTCTCTGCGCGCGCAACGATCCTCCCTGTGGTATAGCTTCTCTATTGATTCTCCGCCGTAACATTTTTGTACAGCGCTATCGGCAGCACCCCTTGCCGAGCTCTGAGGGACGTGAAAAGCACCGGCGCTGTTTGATTACTGCCTCTGCCGTTCATGGTTCGTCGCCCGCTGGATGGACTTTTGCGGCTGAGAGAAAAAAAAATGGGCTGCCCGGCACGAGCGGGTGTAATTAATACGGGCGTACGAGACGCAGGAGTTTCGATTCCCCCTCGAGGGAATGTCCGGGAGGTATTCTCTGTCGCAGACCGGCAGTCGGTGGTTGGGCACATCGGGCCTTTCTTTAATAAGGCCACTTGAAGGGAAACTACGCAGAATATATATATATATATATATATATATATACTTCTGCATCAGTAATTTACCATTCGGCAGTACCAGCAATGTCACTCTTATACTTTCGATATCTGTCGGTTAACGTTTGCATACCGGCGCCATATTAAAGAAAGAAAACTAGAAATCACTTTAATTTTTGTTCTAGTTGTCAGCTCATTATCGCGAAATCAGAGAAAACTGAATTTTTGAGAATCTCTAGCGCTGTAATTTAATGTTTCATTTTAGTGTCTGTTGAAGGCGAAACTTAAACGGAATAATGAATTTAATTAATAATAATATAATAATAATTAATAATAATAAGCTGTATTTTATCAGATTATGCTACTGCAACAGGCGGTGTGCAAATCCATGTCCCAGGGACGGTCCTCTCCGGATAAGAGAAGCAGATCTCCAAGGCAGTATCTTTGCTAACTGTATTCACCGTAAGCAGTTCAAGGGCAAGAAACACGTCATACACTCTGTATTTTAGACACCGCCTGTAGTAAAGCGGTCGCTTTTACCGTTACCGTCAGAGAAGGCTTGCTAAGCCAGGAGGAACGACACAAGTAGGAAAGACGGCTAGTTACGCTTCTCGAACATTCCTACACCAACTGTCCGTGATGTCATGAACTTTGTAAGCGTCTACACGGGCCTAATTAACTGCTTACTGCTAAATAAGGACTAAATCGCTTTCCAAGGACTCAAAGGCTCGACGTATAGCCGGCTTGTAAAACACTCTCTGCGACCAAAATAGCCAAAATAAGAAAAATGCATTGAAATTTGTTACGTCACACTGACTTATGGGCGCGAAATTCAATGAAACGAAGTTCGGGCTTCGTCTTCTGTGCTGGCGATGGACTGTTTCTAGGCTATAAATTAAAATTCAGAGTTTTTACCAGTTTAAGTATTATTTGCGGTTGCTGTTTAGCGTCTCTCTAAACGGGTGATAACTGAAAGACTACGCAGAACAAGTCTCTACTGAATCACGTACTCTTCGAATAGGTCGCACTCGCAAACCGACTGTCCGCGAGTTGTTTCAGGCCCCCGCAATCGCTTCCGCGGCATGCAACCTGCAAACACATGGCCTTCGAGATCAGCCTCTTTGTGTCGAGGGGGCGCCACTCGGAGGGCGTGGATTGGGACGCCACCTGTCGTCTCTGCTCGCGTTCCCCGGGTAAAAAGGTGGCCTATGATTAGGCGCGGAAAATAGACCACGGCGGCGCGATAATTTTAGACACTTACGAGCGCAAAGAAGCATTCCGAGCGGAGGCCTGAGGGAGCGACACCATGCCGGACGATTGTCGCCTCTCATTGCCGCGTATCCTTTCGAACCGCGCAGCGAATAGCAGCGAAGAGCTTGCAGTGCCTTCTTCCGACAGCTTAAGAAGGCTTTCAGAATCAGAAAGCATAAGGGAACGAAGGATTCGGAGTTAAACGTTCCGTCATGGCGTGCTGTTCCTACAACGCATATACTGACCACAATTGACCAATGTTTGGCCCTGAAGGGGGACCGCAAGGATGGACAAACATCGGAGCTCTCCGTTGTTTGTCAGTCTTCCTCCTTGCTGTGTGTGCCTTCTGCGCAAGACGTGTTCCATTCTCAAGGAAACCAACCAGCCCAACACCTAGCCGTTTCGAGCCTAGAACAGTCGCGGACGTAACATTTTTCGACAAGAACGTGCTTCTTCGGGCGACTGCGGCGGCTACTCCATGCAGGGTGCATCACCTCGGCGCACTCGGTGCCCACGACGTCGATATCGGAAAATATTAGCTCCTCGCGCAAGCACTCCGGCATTCTGATCTTTGTGAGGTAGCCCCGATGACTGTTGAGCTGTTCATCATTCGCGGAGTTTGTCGGAGCATTAGAGAGCCGCTGGCGGTGGCGCATATATATAGTGGCTTTGGCGTTGCCTTGAGAATTCCGGCCGCGGAGGCCGTATTTCGATGGGGGCGTGAAATGCAGAAAAAAAAAGGCCCATGTGCAGTGAATTGGGCGTACGTTAAAGAAACCCACGTGATCGAAATTAATCCTTAGTCCTCCCTACTATACGGCGTTCCTCCTAATCATATCGTGGTTTTCGCACGTAAAACCCCAGAATTTATTATTATTATTATTATTATTATTATTATTATTATTATTATTATTATTATTATTATTATTATTATTATTATTATTATTATTATTATTATTATTATTATTATTATTAGCAGCAGCAGCAGCAGATGTAGGCAGAGATTACTCTTTTATTCGCCGGGATGAGCATACATGCGAGAGGCCGACGATGCGGGTTGTTTTCCCCGGTGGCACTGACTGGGTGAAGGCAACCCGTCCGTACGATATTTGTTATTTCGTCCTTGGCAACGTAGCAAACACAGTACAAATAGACACATGCATGCATGCACTCAATTATCATACTCGCCTTACGTACACACACGCACGCACGCACAGGCGCGCTCACACACACAAGCACAAAAAGAGATGCTCTCAGCGCACACACACAACAAATTGAAGCCAAGCACGCACCGCATTCACACACACACACACACACACACACACACACACACACACACACACACACACACACACACACACACACACACACACACACACACACACACACACACACACACACACACACACACACACACACACACACCACCGCGAGAGAGAGAGAGAGAACTTGCTTTCACAGCTGAGACGAGGAACACTTGTCATCATGAATATTCATGCGCCGGAACTTTCCAACTTTTCGTTGGAAGTGAACCGGAAGCGCGTTGCAGGGAAAGCAGCACCGAGCGGTTCCGCTATACACGCTGCTGCATCATACGTCGAGGGTGTTTCAACGAAAAAAAAAAGTTGCCAAGCGCTGCCGCCGTACGTACATATATGCGCGGTGTCCGTCTGCTGTCCGCGGGCATTAGGCGGCTCAACGCCACCTGAGGTGGTTGTTTTCGTCGCACTTCTTGCGCCACGACCAAAGCGTGGAGCCCCGCCATAACTATGAAGAACGAGGCACTCATCAACGCTTTCAGTCGAGTGGTATAGCGTTCGTTAGGCGTGAGAGCTGCGTCGACTTGAACTTGTCTCGCCCGCAGTCTTTCCTATACAAACATTACCGGCGGGGAAATCGCTAATGTCTATGCGAGAGCTGTAACTTTCGCGGTCCAGCCAGCGCGCTGCACGGAGATTTGCCTTGTAAGTTCGTACTTACGGCTTCAACCGACTTTGTGGTCCCATCCACAAAATATTGCGTTACAAACGCAACGCTTCACAGTGGTTATGCACGCACGTAGTCGTAATTGAGTGCCTTCGGGCGTTTAAAAAGGTAGGATCCCTTTGGAATTTGTAGGCCTTTAAAGACCGATATAAAGTAGATCAAACCTCCGACGGTACAGCGGATCCGCGCGAGATACTGACGACAATCACTGTTGTTGTTGTTGTTGTTGTTGTTCGGGACGGATTGGTCGTGGAGCCGAACTGCTCGTGCACTGCTGCATTGCGGGGGAAGATTGTGACCACGTGCCGGCCTGCTGTTTTGATTCACTGTGCTATAGGACGCGCACTGATAGTCCAGCGTTTCGCGCGTGCATGCGACACAACGGCCGGCAAAGTCGGATGCGTCGCGCCGGCGACGCCAGGGTTTCCTGGAGTTTGCTTTCTGCACAGTTCGGCAGGTGGGACTTCTTGGCCTGCAGCAGAGCGGCGATCAGTTCGAACAGCCTGTTTTGTTGCTGAGCATGCGCACCGCGTCACTCACCGCGTCAAAGTGGCATGTACCCATTAAAGCTGCCAATAATAAGCTGAACAAAATCGATCTTCTTTTTTTTTGGGGGGGAGGGGGGATAGCTATAGACTGCTCCGTTCTGAAATCAACATGAGATGGCTGCCCGCAGATCGCTCTGGCACTGGCTGCTCGGAGCCGCCGTTGAGAACGGTTTATTAGCGCATAATAAATATTTTTGCGTAGCACTACAACGCTGTCGAGCCCTTTCGGCACGCACGCGACTTCGCTCTGCCTACTTTTCTTCGCTGAGGATCCGTTTTAGCCGCATTTTTGCTCTTCCGTTGCACGCCACCGCGATTTTCTACTAGGCACCGATAGATAAGCAAGGCGAAGCGCACGCCAATCGCCAACGCCGGCACTATATCCTCCTTGTTCGGTTACCTATTCCACTGTGCTATGCCAGTCCCGCGGTAACTCCCTTCATTTCGTGCTCCTCGCCTCTGCACTCAGCCAATTAGACAAGAGAAGCCTGTCATGGTGGAGCAATGCTATTCGCTTTGAAAGAGAAAATTTTACCTCCTATAAACGAAGAGAGCGTTTCATTAGCATGTTAAAAAAACGCTGCTAATCATCTGCCCGATGTTTGCGTCGGCAGTTACGTAATTTTAACGTCATGAGATTGGAATGAAAACTGATTGGAATAGTTTTTAGGTTGTATAGGGCCCCTATAGTTTGGCATGTACGACGAGTCAGTGGCGAAGCTTTCGCGCACCTGACTTCTGTTGTATATTTTACCTTCCTAAAGGCGCAGGGTGACTGCTGCTTCGCTTCAACCGTAGTTACTGCAATAGGTTGCCTGTTGCTTCTCTGTTAGCGAGCGGAATCGAGGAAAAAGAAACCGAAGGATATGCTTACAATAATAATAAAAAAACACATTCGTAGACCACGTCGCTTGTGGTGCATGTTCTGATCGTGACTGATCACTCCCCGTTCTCTTCGTATCACCGCTTATCGCTGCTGTATAAACTAATGTAAGAGAAAAATCTGTTTCTGTGTGCGGAAATGTTGACTCACCTCTTGCGTGAACTTGAACTGATTTTTCCATGTTTTCGTATAGTTGAAGTATACTGCATTTTAACTGGCCAGAACTGCGTTCGTCTCTCAACTGCCAATTTCCTTCAGACGCTGTTATGAGATGCAATTTCTTCGATAACTATACCCTTTCAAGAATGCTCCTACTTATTTGGTCCAAGTAATCGAGTAGCGTATCCAGAGTACAAGAAAATGTCGTACGGCTATGACACCCAAGAGCTGTTTTTCATGCTGGCGGGTATTTGTTGTGCTTGAACAGAACAATTTACCGACTTTACTTAGGAGCACCTCAATCTCTGAGGTTCGGATTTTCGCTTACGTACCATCCGCAGAGGCCCCGCGTTCTGTGCCACACGAATCCGATATAACAGCCTTGTTCAAAGGCGAATTGAGTAATTCGCATTAGAAACTGCACTGCCACGCCGGCTATCACACGAAACTACGTGTTGCAATACGCGTACGTCGAACGTCATCACAATGACGCTAACAACCTTAACTCAAACCCCTTTAAGTTCCCCGCAACGCTTTTCTACGAACGCCACACACGCTACAGGTTCGCGTTCTCCGCAAACTAAGAACCCCCCCCCCCCCCATAGTGATCCTCCCCTCGAAAAAAAAAAAGACAGATTGTCCCGAGCAAAATGTCGAGAGCACAATCATTGTCGTTGTCACAGCTCGGCGGTGCGGATATTCGCAATACATGTGGCTTTTTGGCGCTGATCTTTTGGTGCAGGGGGAAACTTGTGAAAGGAGACAGACCTGGTTCTTTCCATCTGACTGATGAACACTTCGAAATGCAGCAAAATTGCTTGACCATGTGGAGTTGTTCAGGTGACGACTCCATCCTTGCACAAGCGCACCCGATTGGTTACGGAGTCTACGGACGGAGCGTCTGCTCCGACATTCGTGCAAGGTTTTCTGCGCTTGCCGCTTGGCCTCACATGAATAGCTGGAGTTCAGGGTGCCTCAATACCTTACTTCTCCATACAGTGTTCTCACAAGTCTGGTTGCGCTTCCATATTGCGTTGGGACACGTAAAGACACGCTGTGACGCACAGGGGGGAATTCAGGTTCTGCGCTCGCTGACAGTAAAAATGGGTAATTTTGCGCAGTATGTATGCTTACGTGCATTGTAGTATTTACTCCTCATTTTAAAAGTGGAGGTGGAATGCTTACAGGAAAGCTTACAATGAAGAGAAAGTTTCGAGCCCAGTAGATAAGTAGTCGTTTTGCCGCGCTTTCGCTTACGCTCATAAATTTGTTTCGAAAGCAAAGTTGACTGTTGTGGTGCATACTTAAAGCATTGCGTCTTATCCTTGTAACAAGGTTGACGTTACTTTTGCCTGTAAAAGTATAGCGGTGTAATACTGGGAAAAGCTCTATGACAAAACGAGGTTAATATATACGGCAGTGTTACCGTAACTGAAGGTACTGTGGTTATTGGGATGCAAATCGGGCGTGTGGAAAGTGAGAAGAAAAAATGGCCAGGCTTAGCTTGGTTAAGCCAAGAATGCGTTGCATATCGCGCGGTCAGGTGGTGGCTGCGGCCGCGCGCGACCGCGCCAGTTGGGGCCCAGCTTTTCCTCCGTGACGTCACGCGCCGGCGCAGCGCCCCTAGCGGGAGGAGCGGGAGTCAGGTGATGGCTGCGGCCGCGCGCGACCGCGCGAGTTGGGGCCCAGCTTTTCCTCCGGCTGTCGTGACGTCACGTCACGTGGTTGCGCTAAAGGTCAATGGTAGCTGCCTGGCCGCGCCCAAGGGCTGAACTGAGTGATTGCAATATGCAACGCATAAAAGAACGCGTGGCATACTCTACGAGAGTTCAAAAGCAAGCTAGAAGTCACAATTTCGAACACGGCCGTAGCTGTCGAATTTCAGTGGGGACGAAATGCAAGATCACTCCTGTACTTAGATTTAGGGGTACGTTCAACAAACCCAGGTGGTCAAAATTATTTCGACATCCCTCGTTACGCCCGATTATTGGATCGTGGCTTTGGCACGTAAAACCACCGAATTTGTTACTTTTATTATGTGAAAATCAACCCCAAGGCACCATGCATGACTTCAAAACGCTTATAAATTAACGCCGCCGTTGTAGACATCTAGCCTAAATATCGGCCCATGCATTCGGCTTGTGAACATTTCCTGCCTATAGTACATATTATAGTATTTCCTATACCTGTATAAGTATAGCGCCAAAATATTTTGCTGAAAAACAATTTGCCTCAGGTTCTGTTATACAGCGGTCCATTGATGAGCACAGCAATGTGAGAAAGAGCAGCATAGTGACACATCTCAGAAAAAAACGGGAATGTATAATACGGAATCGTACAGCTATCCCTTAAGTAAAACCACAGGAAGATAGCCTGGGTATAACTGAGGTGTGGTTCAAGGCAGCTCACCAACACCTTCACCTGCCTGAAGCCACAGGATGCAATGCACATAAACTTGAGGGGATATTGGCAAAACTGAGCTCAATATGTATGCTTCCTACAAGCATGAAAATATATCAGTCCAAGTTTACACCTGCGGCTGTTTTACTTGTATATTTAAGCATCCTCGTTACACCTGGATGGTTCAATCAATACAAGTATAAATGCTGAGCCGCAACAATAAAAAACTGCAAGAAACTTATTCTGACATTTGTATGCTCAGTGCATGCGATTGTAGAAAATGAACACAATGGGTTTAAGCAGGCTTCTCATCGCCTTGATTAAATGACTTAGACGGCAAATGATATAGTGCCTAAGAAAGTTGCCTGAACACCGTTCCACCCGAAGGCACAAATTAAAGCATCATACCTTGGAGGAACAAGGTTCTTCGCGACTTTTTCCTGCGTTCGGAGTCGCGGGGAGAGCTAAGACCCAAGTGCCGTTTTTCCGTTGAGCTGGTGCACAGAGATGCACAGTAAACGGACATGATTGAGTGTATTTAGCTATAAGACGTTCTAGTGCCTTTGTCCTCACACCGCGAGCCCGAAAAGTTGACTTAGCGAGCACGTCCTCAACACCATGACAATTGCAAACACAAGGCAACACGGCAGCGCCCCACTGACTACTGCACGAACATGTACGGACGCCTCAACAGCTCCGACACAATATGGCGGAAGTGCGACGCGAGCTTGGTCAAAGGTTGTCACTAATCTGAACGGCGGTCGGCGGTGTTGACATTGAGGCACCCTACCGGAGCCTCCAATAGTCTTCCGCGGGTCTCTTATGCTTATCGTGACCTGCTGTGGTTGCTCAGTGGCCATGGTGTTTAGCTGCTGAGCACAAGGTCGCGGGATCGAATCCCGGCCACGGCGGTCGCATTTCGACGGGGGCGAAATGCGAAAACGCCCGTATACTTAGATTTAGGTGCACGTTAAGGAACCCCAGGTGGT